>NC_133530.1:55372447-55701197 GCF_048544455.1 Silene latifolia
TCAAGGTCGACAAATTCCATCAGTTGCTTCGGGTCCAGTACGGCTATATCAGCTGCGCCCATAATTTCCTCTTCAATGTTAATCATGACTACATCCCCTCTAGGTGACTTCTTTACAGCCAGGTTGTGCAAAGCCTTCAGCGAAGTAGTTTTCATTTTTTTTTTCTTATATTCACATGATTCATAATAAGAATCATAAGCAGGCTTGACTGCAACAACTTTGTTTGTTGACGTAGTAGTAATTGTTTTAGCTGCCGCCATGGCTTTCCTTAAATTCTGCAAATGTAAAGATTAAAGTACTTACGATAAGTTAATATTTGTACGCTAATATATTTAAAGAACAAGTAATAACTAACGTCTGCGTATAGGTACCTCAGGGATGACAACATTGATGAGCTTGTTAGGCCATTGCACATAAGAGCTTAAGGCTTCTTTCAAATAAGTGATCTCCTCATTAGGAAATGGTACTTTTACTTCCCCATACTCGTCTTTATATAATTGGGACACTTTCACTTTCCCGCAATTGTCACGAACGGGTATACCATGAACCTTAACTTGTTGAAGTTGGTCGTAAGCGAACACGTATCCCCCGGCAACAACAACTTTATGTTTTCCCTGTAAATGGAACAGAGGACAAGCCACCTTGCAGTCGCCCTTCACGACAGCTTTAATCAATTAGTACACATACATTCACTACCTTTAATAAATTTCATAAGTAAAAAACGTGTATTGAGATGAATAATTATAAACTAGCAGCTATTACCTTTTTTGGTATTGAGAAGAACGTCTGATCATCAACTACCTCAATCTCATCCTGTGTCACGGCCACCCTGGCTTCCTTTTCCTCTTCAACTGCCTAATATCGATCCTCGCCTCCCATCTCAATCTTCTTTGCCATTTCCTTCTCCCTTGCCATGTCCTCATCGGCTTCCTTCTGTACATTAACACTTGTCCATATAACACGTACTGATTTTCCAAATTATATAACACATTGTATATATATAATACATAAATATTATTACCTCTTTTTCCTCCTCCTCCTCCTCCTCCTCCTCCTCCTCCTCCTCCTCCTCTGCTTCCTTTATGACTTCTTGAACCATATCCAACTCTTTTTCTGATGGCTTTTCCCCAATTTCCAACATTCTAAGCATCAACCTGGCTATTTTCTGTAATTGTGTAGTAGAAATTAATGTCAGCATATATAGTTATAAATTACGTTGGTTCAAATACAGTATTTATAGATTATCTTCGTGGAATCATCACCACTTCGAGTAGTTTTCCCAAAATACTTAGTGATTCCAACATGCATCGATACCCCTCTCACATGACCTGGATGCTCTTCTTTGCCGATTGCCCTAGCAAGAATGTCATCACATCCTTGAGGCTTCCATTTTCCTTCATGTACCTCCTTCTCACAGTTCCTCTACATACACATAAAACCATTAAGCAACTAAATTTTATTTAAACTCACAATTATATAACTCCGACAACCAGTTTGCCGTAGGAGTGATATATTAAGTCAAACTTACAATTTTCTCTTTGATGTCCTTATCATATTCAGTTTCCGTCTTTTCGTTCTTAAGAGTGTGACCTTCCATCCAAGCATCGTGACGACTGAATTTTCCAAGCTTTGCCTACAATTCATTCATCACATTGACATCCTCTCAAAATATGTATGATTACTATGAACATGTATAACATCCGACTAAAACACCTAATAGTCTAATACTATAAGAATTATGTACTTACAAGTTTCGCCTTAATCAATCTATAACCACCTCGGGAGCCATAAAAGATGGTCTTTTTATTTGAAATGTTCTCCTTGTTCCTCTCACTCATAGCCTTCATCATCAAATAAATTGTGTCAAGAAACGTCAGCATGACCAAACACTAAACTAAGTATACTTCTTTACTTATTATTATTAAGTTACCTTAAACTTGTCAGACTGCCTATAAGCGATATAGCTATCCCAATGGTCTTGACTGACACACAAATACTTCTTTGTTAGTGGTTTCTTGTTCATCTCCCGGTTTCCTTGTTGAACAAGTGCTTCTCAGCAATCTTTAACTTTCAAGAACCGAGGGCTTCCCCTGTCTTTGTTTTAGGTACTTATCATACTTTTCGAAGACAACGTAAGCTAACTGCATATATGATGAGCATAGTTGGCACAAGTGTTTCGGTTAATACACATATTAAATAGTAACTTAATTTCAGCTAAAACATTTATTATTGTATATACATTACCTTTATTCTGTTTATTAGCATGGTGTTCCGTATTTTACTCAGTTCACTGATACGTGGCGTACCGAGAAGCACATACTGTCTTACACAACAACCAATCCAACTCGCAAAATACCCGACATTTTCACCATATGACAGCCCCGTATCTTTATCCTATTGTAAAGAATTAGGTATCTTTGAATTTATTGCTTCTAGGAAAACCCTGTAGCGCATTCGACCCGCAGTGTATTGCAAATTATTCTCATCACTTGAGTCGTCGCCTGACGCATTTCCATCGTTTCTTTTCCGCTTTTCGACTATATCTAAAGCAGAAATTAATAAACAAATAATAACAATCCATACTTGTAATAACAAACAAATCTCTCTAGAGAGAAGAGTTTATTACTACTTTAAAGAGGAGAATCCGGATTGATCTGGCGGCGGCAATGACGATGATGACGATGACTGTGACGGCGATGGGTTAGGCTGGTGGTTGAGGGGAAGCTCAATGTTTGAGGATATTATGCGGGGGAGGGGAAGCTCAGAGTATATATGTTTGATACAACACTTGCAAGACCTTGTTTATTGGAAAGTAATAAACACGGTATAAGAAAACCGTTATATTTTGCTTCCAAACAGACAACGGTTTTGTTTGAAACCGTAATTGATTAGTATTATCTACAACGGGTTAGAAATAACCGTTGTCTTAAAGATTTTCATTTTGTTTGATTTTCCCGCCAAGAAACAAAGCATCATTTTTATATACATAACAACGGATTGAACCGTTATAACTGTATACGTCCTGAACAACGGTTTAGGTATAACCATTTTATTTTATATTTCATTGTGTTTGATTTTACCGCCAAGAAATAAAGCATCATCTGGGATATGCCGGCTAATTCCAATATGTTTCTCAGTAAATCTTTCTTATTTGCATTAATTTAAAGGATTATAAGTTTACACATAAAGAGTACAAACTACCACCATACATAATAAATTAGGTAAATAACAATTAGGAGAAGAAATTTGACAATTAACTTAAGTCATGTCTCATTATTTTTGAGTTCTACGATATACATGGTTAACTTCTTGCATTCTTCTTTTACCTTCAATATTTCACTGTCATTTCCCTATTTCGATTCTTCAAGTTGATGTAGTATACTTCTTGTTAGAAATCTATATCTCATTATACTCAACATATTCATATATGTGATAATCTATTTAGTCATAAAATAAATTGTGATCTTATGCATGCAAACATAAATAAATATAGAGAAGAAATCGTCATTCTTACTATGAAAGTTTCGGATTTTGGGCACAAGTAAGATCTCCTTCTTACTTGTTCTTGAGCTTTCCTTATATGGAAGAACAAAGATTCAAGCATAGAATCTCTCCCAAAGATGTATACCCAAGATAACCTCTTAAAAATTAATATTATTAATACTAGAACAATATTAATCTTAATAAAAATTGACCCAAAATATTGTTTTGTCCTCTTGAAATTTTTGGCCAAGAGGGGATGAATTTTGGAGTTTTTATTTCTCTTTCTAAACTTCTATAAGTTAATTTTGAATGAATGAATAATAATGCACAACTAGTTAGGATATATGTGCATTATAGAGATTATAAAGGGTAAAAACCCTTTGCTTGCATGGTTGGGAAACCGGGTATGGGGAAGGGGCTAGGGCCAATGCATGACCAAGATGCTCTTCACAAAAGTAACTAGGTTTGCATGGCTCACAATTAGGTTAATGATTATGCTTTCCACTTAAAATAATCAACACAATTTTTAGCCTAATACTCTCTTCATTTCGGTCCATATAAGATAAAATGGGTTCCATTTTATCTTTGTCAATTTATCAATTTGTCACATGTCCCAAGTTTATAGTCATGTAAAATTGTCATGTATTTTTAACATATTAAAAATCAACGTATTAATGAAAATACGTCATGTATAAAATCGACTTAGTAATTCACAATTACTTGTACCAAAACGGTTTACAAATTATAAATCACAACATCTTGTATTTATAATAAATTATTCATTCAGTTTCAATTGTTTCCGTAAACAAAAATTTCATCTAAGTAATAAAACAATTTTATTACTTAGACCGTATCTTATTTAACACAAAATCTCATTTGTGACGGCATGTATCCGTCACTTTGCAGTGACGGATACTATTTTCCCTCATAAATGATACAAATAGAGGAGAGAGGAAAGCACATGGGGGTGCCCTCACCTTGTCCCCCCTATCCGTTTTATGAGTGGCATTATCCGTCACTTACTCCGACCCGTCTTCAGCAATACTAATTGCTTATTTAATCAAATTATAATGAGACACGTAAATATTACCTCCAAAATCGTCCGTCAATTTTAAGTAATTTAATTAACCCGTATCGACATACGATCAATTAAATCATCAATTAAGAGTGTTACCCTTTAGGTATGACCTAAGGGGATCAACTGATCACCACCGTCGCACGACAGTAATGTCAAAATCTAGTCAGCCAATCGTTACCGATATGTGTGGACCAGTTGACTGTAAAATATTACTTCCCACATGTATTCTTAAAATGAGACTTAAACATGTGATCATCATGATCGACAGTTGTGATCGCATTATTGTCGGAGGACACCTATTCTAGCAGTCTCCCACTTGTCCTCGACAAGTGTGCATCACCAATTCTCTTGTCCTATTACTATCTCCCACTCAATGCAACGTGTCTTTCAGGTCGTACTTGCAAGTGATCATATCGAGAGTGGTTTCCTCGATCTGGAGAATAACTGATTGACCGGAATTATCTACCATAGATAACTTCCGAGCGTGGCCACGCATTTCCAGTTCATTACTCCTCGAGTGGCCCTGAGATATTGTTATAACCCTGACAAGGGGTGGACAATTCCTATCGCACTTATTCCCTTCGACTAGCCACAGCTATCATAACCCAAAATATGCCCATTTGACCCCATTTACGAAGGTCGTAGTAACATAAATCAAAGTTAATCTGTAACTGTACCACCTTAGGCGAATAGTCTTTAGTCAAAAGAATCGACTCATTAGAATACTATAGTAGCTCTCGCCACGACTAGGCTATATAAATTTGCCAGAACTCTATAAGCGGTCATTAGCCCGACAAGGTGTTCCTAACAGTCTGCCTATGTGATCGACTAGTCATCTCACATGACTCCATGGCACTTGAACTTGCCATCAATCGCATCACACTCTAGTCACTTTGATACGTCACCTCATATAAGTGACTATGGGCGAATACAATGCTAATCCGTGTTCACTTTAACGGGGTTCAATGTCTCTACAACCCGTTTGGATGTAACAAAGTATAAGGCGAGTTAATAATAACTCAAATGACGAATGTCGACATCATATTCGGGTTGTCAATACCATATTACAACCTTGTGATGTATATCGTAAGTGTGTAAACACTAGTCGATTGCAATAGAAGTTTAACATACCATGTGTCCATGTGTTCATACTTCTTGTATTGCACTATCCTTTATATTCATGTTATCTCTCATAGCATGAACCTTACCAAGTACATATCTAGGTTCCCAACCTAGGTTTAGATTCTTTATCTTGAAAGAACTTACTTGTTGTTTATCACATAACCAACGAATTGTGGTGGATGATATAACTTGCACCGGTCAAGTGTTCTACCAACTCGCAATGCACTAGGTATACGTTTTGTAGGGTCTTGCAACAATTGTCAAGATGATTAGCCTAGCACTTCTCATAAGTCCTAGCATATTAGAAAATATTAGTTTTGAGTAACTTCTTACTAAAACAAGTATCTTTTCAAACTTCTTATTTCTCTTTTTAGCTTAAATGGCTTAGGATTTTCATAAATCCTTACGTGTTTCTCGAATTTCAATATGTGCAACTTCTTGTCACATAACAGAGTGTTCTGTCAAACACTAGAATAGCTCATTAGTTCTTCCCGAGAGTTCATGACGATTATTCTATGGCTTGCCAATGACTCATCATGCTCTTAAGCATATGATTCATTATTGGACATGTGCATGATTATTCTAATGGCGGAAACATTAGTAATTTTAATCATGTGATCAACCGTTTTTAGGTTCAATGAATGACCATGACTGCTTATGGTAATTCCATTTTCATCGATATGAATAACCTACGTTTCTCGTTGATTTGATGTGTATATCTCAATACCTATCCAACATCCCATGATGTAATTGGATTCATCATAGTCCATTTTCATCTAGAATTGAAAACTCAAACATATGTTTGTGAAAGATAGTACTAGCTCGTTATTCTCAATGAGTAATGAGTTATAAATTTTACAAGATGATTGCTCCCACTAAATTTTATGTCTTCACATGATAATTTCAAACTCCCACTCAATTCCACATGTTTCGCAATAGACTACTCAATCGAAACATTTCAAGAATTGAAATACATTTTGCTTTGCCAAGTTTTTAAGATTAAAACCGTATATGTTCCTAGCATATCCTTTCAAAATACCTATTTTGAAAAGGTTTCAGTCTTAAACTTATAGAAAGAGATTTTGATCTCTAACTCATTCATTTTATAATGATGCGTAGCAATGTCATTATTTAAATGTGAATTTCATTTAATACACGTCCTTCTCGAAATACCCTTTTCCGGGAGGAGGTTTAACCATTTCATTTTCATAATGAAGTTAAGTAATGACACTAGCGTGGTTAACAATTAACTTAGCTCTTTTAGATATCGGCATATCTTTCTCTGCAACTTTTAGTCATAAATCTCATTTATTTTCAAGGATGCAACTTTGTTTCATTTAGACTCTTAAGTAAATATCAATATTGAAACTCTTGGTCAAATGTTGTTCATAAACTAGCCAAATCTCTTGGTAAGACTTTTCATTAGCCATTTTCTTCCAAACTTTGTTTTGGTCTCCTCGTGTAGTAATCTTAAGAATATATTCTTTTGATTACTTCACTTGGTCTCTTTTGTCATGTAGATCTCATCTATTCGAGACCATAGATCTCATCTATTCGTGTATACTTTTATATAGATCTCATCTATTCGTGTATACTTTTATTTAGGTATACAAATCATTCTTTCTTTCGTAGATCTCATTTACTCAAGTATACAAATTATCTTTGTATTCTTTGTGTCTTCATTTTTCTCCCACTCTATCTTTATAATAAATACACTAGATATTCAAAGATAGCTTATGAGACACAAATAATGATTTTGATGTACAAGGAGGAGTATCTCATGGATTGACTAATAGTTTTAGATTTGAAGAGTGTACTTGGTGATTGACATTCCTTTAGGAGAGTTCATCAACTCAACATCACTTTATAATTGATCATACACAAGCCTTAAGATTGTGGACATATAATGAATCCCATCATTATAGTTGTCTATTAGACCACTTTAAGTAGATGATCATATGTTTCTATGTGCAAGCATATAAAGACAAATTTTCAGAACAAGGAAATACGATAAAAGGGGTGACTTGGGTTGCAAACCAAGCCACCAAAATCCAAAATACAACAATTGTTTAGAAAGGATCAACTATTTCCATGTCGAACACGGAAATCAAAATAGTTCTAAAAATCCGAAACATAACTTAAATAAGACAATAATAAAAAGCCAAGCTTCATTGGAAGCTACTCCTAGCTCCTTGATGATTTCTCAAGCTTGCTTTTCCTTTCCCTTGTCTTTGCTTGGAGGAGGCCCTATTTACAATAAAAAGGGGATACATTATCACAACTTTGTATCAAAATATCATAGTTGAATTAGAAACCTAAAAGAAAGGATAGTCATTTACCTACTGGAGTGATTTTTCCAGCTTTGATGTCACCAAGATACTTGGAACAATTCCTCTTCCAATGTCCAACACCATTACAATAATGGCATTTATCAAGAGGACCCTTCTTGGTCTTGGAAGTGCTAGCTTCAAAAGTCTTAGCCTTGGTGGACATGGGAGCTTGCCTCTTACCCTTTTTCCCATTCTTCTTGAACTTCCCCTTACTCTTGGTGCTTATGTTAAGCACATCCTTAGGTGGGTTAACATTTAACCCCATGTCTCTTTTGGCTTGCACAAGTAACTTGTGCAACTCTTCAAGAGACACGTCCTTATCTTGCATGTTAAAATTCACCCGGAATTGAACAGATGCTTTGACTTTGGATAAGGAGTGTAGAATCCTATCTACAATGAGTTCTTTGGGGATTTCAACCTTTTGAATCTTCAAAGTCTCGACTAGCTCCAACAATTTGAGCACGTGAGGGCTAACCTTTTGGCCCTCCTTGAAATCGAGATCAAAGAATGCTGAGGCCGCCTCATATTGGACGATCCTCGGAGTTTGTGAAAACATTGTCACAAGCTTGGAATAGATTTCATTAGCGGTGCCCATTTTAAAGGCTCTCCCTTGGAGATCCGCCTCCATCGTAAAAATCAACACATTTTTCATTGCGGCGGACTCTTTGTGGTAAGCCTCATATGCTTCCCTAGTGGCGGCACTCGATCTAGCATTTGGTTCGGGTGGAGAGGCCTCGGTGAGGTAACGAAGCTTGTCGTCACCTTGGGCGGCTAATTTGAGTTGGGCATCACAATCGGAGAAATTTGACCCATTCTTTTCAAGTTTACAACGATCCATGAAGGATCGGAGCCATGAAGCATTAGTGAGAGGTGTGGCGTTGGTGTTTGGTGCGGCCATTTGTTATGAGAAATAAAAGTGATCTACAAAACGAAAATAGAAGGAATAAACATTTGTCGTTTTCAAAATAATAATAACACTCGTAAAATTTAATTTAAACAAGTTTTATTGCATTTATCTACTGACCTCTACCCAACTTTGATAAATGATTCCAAGACCCAAATTCATATTAACTTAGGCATCGGTAAAGCCGAATACAACCCTTATCAATATAACTCGGTGGATTAACACTTTAATCGATTCTACTTTTAGAACTCTTGGTCGATAAAATTACATTAATATTTATCTTTAGCCCGAAACACATCCGGCAACCGTCGAGAATACTTTCGTTGAGTTCAACCCAAATTTCGAATAAATGTGTCCATGATCCAAATTTACATCAACTTGGGTATCGGTAAAGCCGAAAACAACCCTCATCTTTATAAATTCGGTGGGTAGACATTTATCACCCACTTCCCCTACGTAACAAGGTTTGTACCCCGGTAAAGCCGAGTGCACTCCCTCACGAAATAGGTTTTCATGGTTTCTACTTTTTGGTAAGGCTAAGTCTCAATTGTTTATTTTTAGCGAGAGGTCATGTCAATTTATTATCTATCACGTTTTAAGTGAACTAAAGCGGTGAACTACGATAATTGTAATTGACACGGTCGATAAACTCGATTAAAAGATAATGCATGTTTTAGTTATGGCGATTTAGTGATGCATGCAACATATAAATAAAATGCAAAGCATAAAAATAAATCCTAGTATGGCCTTCCTAAAATAGTAAATCTAATAAACTATTACAAATTCGGAAACCAACTCCTTTGGTCCCTTGAACTTCGGTCTTGGCACGCATTTCAAGGCAATACTTTCTTTAATGGATCGCCTTCTCGAGTGACTCCGTCTTCAAGGAACTCCGGAATAAATAAATTACATAATAAATTACATAATTTCCTATTATACATTTGTAATTAAAAATAAAAATAAGTCCATTAAATTACAAAACGATGATACGAGATCACAATAAATTACAACCGAATCGATATTCCCATACATTTCGGGTAATACCAATTAAAACTAAGGCCATACTAAGTAAAATTACATAAAATTAAAATATGATAATCATAAATAAAATGCAGCATTATAATATGTATGAACATGCCCAATTTTATGCTAAATCGCCTTTAAGGAGCCAATATCGTATATTAAACGGTTTTTACGGATTTGCGTGATTTAACCTTTTAAAATCACAATAATTACATAAATTCATATTTATGTACAAGTTATTTACCCTAACCAACTTAGGACTCAAAATTAGTCTCCATTAATATATTGACAATAATTAACTTATATTTCTTAATATTGTTCATAATTGGGCTTAAAATACAAAATTATGTCATAAACTTCAAATTAAATTATAAAATTTCAAATAAATTCAAAATTTGAAATTTAAACTCATGAACATTCTGGAAAAATACCATGACACTCATAATGTTCAAAAACTTAGGTTAAAAGTTTCGAAATTTATCGAGAAAAACAATGTTGCGGTTCATCGGATTTATCAATTATTACCACAAAAATATGAGAAATTTTTTTTATCAACTTTTCACTTTTAGATCTGAAATATATGATAAAATCAAATATGTGACGTTTTTTCTTAGTCATGAAGTATAATTTAGCAATTTCAACTAATTAAAGTCACTATTTATGTGATTTTTCATCAAAAATTCATAAATCATGCATAAAGACTTCATTATAGCCAATTATTTTACACTTATCTTGTAAAATTGCATGTGACAACATACTAAATTTCTATGACCAGATTCGAAATATAACTCATATCAACCTATTTTACCATTTAAATACGATTTTAACTTGAAAAACCCATATTTCGAGCATAACAACTCATTTTATTATGAACATTTGCAGGTCATCAGTAGATAATATATGTGAAAACATATCCAAAAACCACTGTAAAAATCGAAGTTTAGCTATTTTTAGTCCAAAAATGACATTTTTATCATAAAAATCACATTTTAATGCCATTATTATATAAAATGAACAATAAAATCCATAAATAAACCCAAAAAAAATTCTAAAAACATTTTAGGACCAGAAACTTTAACATGCATAATAAATTTCGTGATATTTCATAATAAACACAAATTTATAAGTTTTGTTTGTTAATCGTATAACTCGGAAAAACAATAACCGATTTGCATGCAAACAACCTAAGGCTCATGATACCGCTTGTTAGAAATCTATATCTCATTATACTCAACATATTCATATATGTAATAATCTATTTAGTCATAAAACAAATTGTGATCTTATGCATGCAAACATAAATAAATATAGAGAAGAAATCGTCATTCTTACTATGAAAGTTTCGGATTTTGGGCACAAGTAAGATCTCCTTATTACTTGTTCTTGAGCTTTCCTTATATGGAAGAACAAAGATTCAAGCTTAGAATCTCTCCCAAAGATGTATACCCAAGATAACCTCTTAAAAATTAATATTATTAATACTAGAACAATATTAATCTTAATAAAAATTGACCCAAAATATTGTTTTGTCCTCTTGAAATTTTCGGCCAAGAGGGGATGAATTTTGGAGTTTTTATTTCTCTTTCTAAACTTCTATAAGTTAATTTTGAATGAATGAATAATAATGCACAACTAGTTAGGATATATGTGCATTATAGAGATTATAAAGGGTAAAAACCCTTTGCTTTGCATGGTTGGAAACCGGGTATGGGGAAGGGGCTAGGGCCAATGCATGACCAAGATGCTCTTCACAAAAGCAACTAGGTTTGCATGGCTAACAATTAGGTTAATGTTTATGCTTTCCACATAAAATAATTAACACAATTTTTAGCCTAATACTCTCTTCATTTCGGTCCATATAAGATAAAATGGGTTTCATTTTATCTTTGTCAATTTATCAATTTGTCACATGTCACAAGTTTCTAGTCATGTAAAATTGTCATGTATTTTTAACATATTAAAAATCAACGTATTAATGAAAATACGTCATGTATAAAATCGACTTAGTAATTCATAATTACTTGTACCAAAATGGTTTACCAATTATAAATCACAACATCTTGTATTTATAATAAATTATTCATTCAGTTTCAATTGTTTCCGTAAACAAAAATTTTATCTAAGTAATAAAACAATTCTATTACGTAGACCGTATCTTATTTAATCAAATTATAATGAGACACGTAAATATTACCTCCCAAATCGTCCGTCAATTTTAAGTAATTTAATTAATCCGTATCGACATACGATCAATTAAATGATCATTTAAGAGTGTTGCCCTTTAGGTATGACCTAAGGGGATCAACTGATCACCACCGTCGCACGACAGTAATGTCAAACTCTAGTCAGCCAATCATTACCGATATGTGTGGACCAGTTGACTGTAAAATATTACTTCCCACATGTATTCTTAAAATGAGACTTAAACATGTGATCATCATGATCGACAGTTGTGATCGCATTATTGTCGGAGGACACATATTCCAACACTTCTCACATGAGTAATCTCGATATCCATGCTCTTTTTCTCATTCAGTAACCTGTTTATAAGCTTCCTCTGCCACTCAGTCATTGGTTGGTACTAACTCACTTGAAGTATTTGCATCCATGCATTTTAGTCTCGAGATTATAGAATTTGCAAGTAAGAAACTTTCTTCCCGAATTTTGCAAAGTCCAAGAAGTCCGCAATGTTGCCGAAACTGAGCAATTACATGTCTCTTTTAAAATAGAGGAAGAAGAAGAGCTACCACTTGACATAATTTAAGTAATAAGAGAGAGAGAGAGAGAGAGAGAGAGAGAGAGAGAGAGAGAGAGAGAGAGAGAGAGAGAGAGAGAGAGAGAGAGAGAGAGAGAGAGAGTAACACCCCCATCTACCAAGGAGCCTTAACAAGACCTTCCCTAGCAGATAAGGGCATTACCATCTCGGTTGCCCGAGGACAGTAATAATCAAATGTCGATAA
Organism: Silene latifolia; assembly: GCF_048544455.1. Taxonomy (NCBI): domain Eukaryota; kingdom Viridiplantae; phylum Streptophyta; class Magnoliopsida; order Caryophyllales; family Caryophyllaceae; genus Silene; species Silene latifolia. The sequence continues at coordinate 55,385,348 of NC_133530.1, forward strand.
AAGAACGGTTATATTAAATTACAAGTGATTTAAACAAAATAAAGGTATAACTCGTGACTACTATCAACTATGTAAAACTATCTCTGCTATGACTCGTGGTAGACTCGTCCCTCCAAGCATCAACCTGCCAAGACTGACTGCTCACCATAGTGGATCACGGCAGACACAACACAAGAAGACTGAACATCAACCTGCCAAGACTGACTGCTCACCATAGTGGATCACGGCAGACACAACACAAGAAGACAACGCAACAACACCACACAAGGTCAGCAATTGAAGGAATAAATACAAAAGAAGACACAACAAACACAGTAACACACATACACCACCTTCTCTAATCACCCTCACATCTCTGACTGCCCGAAGGTCCAATCCTGCCAGATTACCAGTCACCACAAGTAATCCACACCGCCAATGGGGGACCGCAGCTGTTCCCACCTAAGCCCCGCTCCACTAATCCAAGCGATAACCCATGTTCCTTAATGTGCACATCCCGTCTACGGCGGGTTCCACAGAGGGCGAATCAAGGGCGTGAAGCCACTCCTGCAAGTGACTCCACTCAGCCGAGGATGCACCTCGAGAACTACAGACAAACAATCACAATGACCAATCACAACCAATCCACAGCACCATCAATGATACTAAAAACCAACAATACAATACAATCGACACACTAGGCAACCAACAGTACTGAGTAGGAAAACCTACCTTTAGAAAACCGCAGCGATTCCGCGCACGACCATAAGACAACTAGCAATCACCATAACCACCTCTAAAGACCAGAATAACCATCTATTACTACTACCATAAACACAACTGAATCCAAGGGAGACGATGATGATGATGACAACATACCTATACATAGAAATTCGGCGTCAAGACCGCTACCCGACTCAAGCATCCCATCCCTATGGTGTAACCACTCTCACAGCCCTCAAGGAGATGAACCCTGGTGAAGGAGAAGTGATATGACGGCATCTAGGTTTAGGAGAGAAGAAGAAGAAAGGATTTGAGTTTCACGATATCACGATTTATAATTCCCCGCTGAACTCTCGCTACTCGATCGAGTAAGAAACTTACTCGATCGAGTGGCATGTACTCGATCGAGTGACTAAGCTACTCGATCGAGTAGCCTCCGCTAGATTGAGTATCCAAAACTTCATAAGGTTATAACGTCACAAGGTCAGCTCGTAAGGTTTTCGAAGGTCTAGATTGGTGTCTAAGTTCAGTGAACGACAATCAACGGGTCTCTAAAAGGACGGGTATTACAGTCTTCCCCCCTTAAAAAGAATTTCGTCCCCGAAGTTCAACTCATCCTCCCCCATGACACAAGGCAAAAGGAACTAAGGCAACCCACAACTATCCATCCCGACAAGGACAAACACAACCGTTCGTATCTACCACCCAGTTATGAACACTCACCACCCATCATCATCATCTACCCTATCACACACAACATCCAACACGACTTCCTAGCAAGTCACCAAACATACATTATACACGAGAACAAACCGACACAACCGTTACTCCCATTTATTTCATGTCATTACTCAAGCATAAACCAACACGACTATCTATTTATTCCTCCATCAATTATCTATCAAGCACCATTAGTTATCAATCATCCAAAAGCAGTAAATTATCAATCACTTACACAACAAACAAAATAGCATTCCTTTTAAATTACTTCCTTTAAATCATTTCTATTACTCAATCATGCAGCAACAACTCAATTATTTAATAACTTTGTGAACAATTACTTGGAAATGAAATACAACAACATGATAAATTTAATCAACAATTGCCAACAATTATACAACAATCACTAATAATTACTTAAACAACTACTCAAAATACAAAGATATTGTCATAATTTTGTCATTTTCCCATGCGACATTACTCTTCCCCTCTTAAAAGGAACTTCCTCCCCGAAGTTCACCTTCAAGACGAACTATAACTATTATACGAGGCGTTAACCTTTATCACACATTGACATTACGAACAAATTATGCAATATGTTGAGACTCACAACAAACATGGTACTTCCTTGCTATTACAGAAATATGAACCTTGCGAACTAAGACCATATTCCGTCATCCCGTTATTATACACGACATCGATTAATTTCTTATGCGACATGACAAAACACACAACAAGAATTATAACCACCATTCAACATGTTACTTGAGGTAATTCAATTTATGATCTCTACAAGGGTGAAAACACAAAACCATGTTTATATCAAAGAAACTGTACTTGAAACACGACAAAGTGATCACCAACAATGACAAAGGAACATACTATCAACAAGATCCGCAAGCATGAAGACCTAAACCAAATTTAGAACGAAATAACCAACATACAGTGGCACTCGATCGAGCCGAGAAGTTACTCGATCGAGTTGACATTACTCGATCGAGTTCATCAGCTACTCGATCGAGTACGTCGAGTCCAGAGAGCATTTCTAAATCACACCTGCAGTTACTCGATCGAGTGAGGGGCACTCGATCGAGTAGCCACAGGGGCACTCGTTGCAAAACCAAGGAAATATATATAAGTTGGAATTTCATTTCCGACACCAACCACCTGCATAACAAGTCCTAGAATCATCCAAAATACGGCCTTATGGCCAAATACAAACCAAAGTGTATCAAAAGTACCAACCAACCAAGTACTAACTACGACAAATCCATGAGACAACATATATATATAAAACAATGAAAGAACATCACTCCAAGGCCGGCTCCTCTATCACCTCATCTCCGCCTCCTCCTTCGGATGTGGCCGCCCTAGCTGTACCCTCACCTGTGGTAGTACCTGTGCCCAAATCTGCTCCCACTTGCCATGGTGCCAAGCAACCGTATGGGTAACTCCTAGGGTCCCCCCATGTAGTCGTATCCACCCCAAAGGAGTGAAAGACTCCACTGTCATTCCCAAAACCTCTCTACCACACCGTTTGGGTCAAGGCGGTCCCAATGCTCTGCATATATGCCATCTCGTGTTGGTTTCGAAGCGTCAAAGTGGCAGATACCCTCTTTGTAAGCTCACTCACCCGTATCTCAGGACTAAAGAACGAAGGATAGCTGGGAAACTGATGCTGTGGAGGCACGGGCTGCTTTGGCTGGGTCTCAATGACTCTCTCCCTCACCCGTCTCGGACCCCTCCCCACTCTAGGTTGCCGATCCTCAGATCTAGCCTGATCCCCCTTAGTCGGATCTTGCATCACCTCCAAAATATCTGCATAAATGAGGTAGTACTGCCAAGTAGGAACCTCTTCATCATCATCGGAGTCCGATGCCACTACCGCCACCGTCAAGGGCTCAGTCACAGGAAGGTGCTTGGGGTCAGGTAGTCTCATCCAGCTCATACCCTATACTCTCCAAGCCAAGCCACCACCCTCCAAAGCTCTCAACCATTTTTGATCGAGGAAGTACTCTCGGTCCAAGGTAGGCACAGATGGAGCCATAGGTGTAAGGGCCGAGGAGGCCTCAATGGTGGTCAACTGCTCAGCTAACCATGTGACAATGGCACCACAACTCAAGTATCGGGTCCTAGAGGTGGCCATCAAAGCTAGGCTAGCACAGACAATGGCCGGGGCACTGTAAGAAACTCTCGGGGATCGGGTGGGGTTCAGATAGGCAACCAACAACATCACCTCATGTGAGTTCAACTTACTCACATCCTTTTGGTCATAGAGCAGACAGGTCAAGGCACGAAGAAAGATCTTCAAAGTGACATTTGAACGCCATTTATCAACATGTTACTCGAGGTGGGGGCGTTCTTGCCAGTAAAACAAGGCATGTAACTACTAGCTCCACACTCAGTCGGGATATTTTTAAGGGCTCCCTTCTCCGATCGGGCGAGGCCAAGATGGGTAGCAAACATGTTCATGGTCAAGAGGAAACTAGTGTTCATGAGATGAAATTGTACGGTGCCGCATCATAGGTGAAAGAGCTCATGAACTCCAAGGTCAAGAAAGAGTAGGAATTCTTCCTAAGGCAATACAAACCAGTCAAACCCAAAGTCTATAAGATCCTGGTGTCAATACAACGGGTTGGTTTCATTCGACGCTTCTGTAACTCAACAAAAACCTCCTTTTGCTTTAAGTCAGCAAAAACAATTGTAGGGTACTTAGGAACCGGTTGGACAGTGGGTCCCTGACTCCCCTCACCAACCTCGGGCTCAGAAGCCCTCCCCCTCTTACTCTGACGGGTGCCAGCTGCAGGTCTCGGCATCTGTTTCAACATACATTTAGGCACACAAACGGACACTTACTTGAATAAAATAAACTTTTCATGCACACTTATGGAGGAAGAAATAACTATGTAAACACACTTTCACCAAAACAATCAAAAGTTTTAAACATGCTACTCCCACATTTCATAAAAGACGGTCTTTATAACTTTCAAAAATATGAAAATTGTAACATCAATTAACAAATTAAGGTATTAATCCTTTCAAAATAGTTTCACAAAAAGGTAATCACCATAAAGAATTGGGGCGAATTTCACTTTGGGGCACTTTTAAGACGGAGTTTTAAGACAAAATTTTGGGTAAAACTAATCAAAATCAACACTAAACATGATACCCACAACATACATTACTCAATTTTCCCCCTTCCATACTCAAAAGACAAATCAAAATTCAATTTGCAACCCAAACCCTAGAAATATCGGTCCACATATACTCCCCTATTGATTCGATTTTTCTACTTCTAGCATCAATAATCAACAAACTAGAGCAATTATACCATATTACAACAATTATAAACAAAAATACATGAGTATAAGTCGAATTTTCAGAAAATCTAACACTTTTATATAGGTCTAATTGAGTAAAAACAAAGAGGAAGATTAGCATTCTTACCTTGAATGATTAACAAAAGAGTAGAACGAATTAAACAAGGAGAAACAAGCAAATCTAGCACAAATCCACCAAGGTTTTGAGAGAAAAAGAGAGATTAAGGAGAATTAGGGTTTAGAGTATGAAGAAATAAGGGAAGAAAGAAGATAGGAACGGTACAAGAATTCCGTTTTATTACGGGTACTGTAGCACTTACTCGATCGAGTAAGTTGGGTACTCGATCGAGTGGCCTCTACTCGATCGAGTTTTCGCTGGCAGTTCCAACTTTTCAATCTAATAACTCCACAACTAGATCGAGTAAGGTCTACTCGGTCATATAGGCACTCGTACTCGGTCGAGTAAGGTTAGGAACAAGGCCAAAAGTTACGAATTTAGTTAACGATTCCTGCAAAACAACAACTCGTGTCGATTCCGAAGTATATTTGGAACTCGGCACCAATTATTTCATATAATTACGATACATTATTACTACTCAAACCTAACACAACGATTTCATCCAAACATTACACATATCCTTCCGTCCCATACCAACTATGAAGCAACACAATTCAACTACAACATCAATTTGTTTTTTTTATGTACAATCAACACATTATTCTACGTCTTCTTACACATATGCAATTCAATCATTTAATAGGTGATTACACTATATTAAGCATCCATCTAGCAATAAACTATCATATACTACTCAAGTTTGCTAAAAATTTCGAACATGTCACAACAATTCATCCATTGCAATTCCAAATATTACTTGACAACTTTTATTAACTAAAACGCATATAAAGACTCATAACTCATTATCATCACCACATTATCCAATACTCGTATGCAACTCCTAGCACATCCACCGTCTTTATCACATCCACACACACACACACACACACACACACACACATATTCAGCGATCCACAAACCTTCACAGTTCATCGTAACTATTTGCACACACTAAACATTACCATAGACTCCATCACAACTATTTCTAACCTATTGATCATACATATCTATGCACACAATTTCCGACTCGATATCCCCATACTCGGTGACTAACTTAAGCATATTGGGGCCATGATTTTAAAATGAGGGTGCCTTCTCACCCAAAATCAAGCATCAGTCGGGACTCCCAACATATATACATCAAGTTCATTTTATTAGACTCACTACGTTCATTGGGCTCATTAGTTACAGGTTCCAAAATCGTCGCTCTGATACCACTTTGTAACACCCCCATCTACTAAGGAGCCTTAAAAGGACCTTCCCTAGTAGATAAGGGAATTACCATCTCGGTTGCCCGAGGATAGTAATAATCAAATGTCGATAAAAGAACGGTTATATTAAATTACAAGTGATTTAAACAAAACAAAGGTATAACTCGTGACTACTATCAACTTTGTAAAACTATCTCTGCCATGCTCGTGGTAGACTCGTCCCTCCAAGCACCCAGCTATGATCCAAACATCAACCTGCCAAGACTGACAGCTCACCATAGTGGATCACGGCAGACACAACACAAGAAGACAACGCAACAACACCACACAAGGTCAGCAACTGAAGGAATAAATACAAAAGCAGACACAACAAACACAGTAACACACATACACCACCTCCTCCAATCACCCTCACATCTTTGACTACTCGAAGGTCCAGTCCTGCCAGATTACCAATCACCACCAGTAATCCACACCGCCAGTGGGGGACCACAGCTGTTCCCACCTAAGCCCCGCTCAACTAATCTGAGCGATAACCCATGTTCCTTAATGTGCACATCCCCTCTGTGGCGGGTTCCACATAGGGTGAATCAAGGGCGTGAAGCCACTCCCGTAAGTGACTCCACTCAGCCGAGGACGCACCTTGAGAACCACAGACAAATAATCACAATGACCAATCACAACCAATCCACAACACCATCAACGATACTGAAACCAACTATACAATACAATCAACACACTAGGCAACCAACAGTACTGAGTAGGAAAACCTACCTTTAGCAAACCACAGCGATTCCGCACGCGACAATAAGACAACAAGCAATCACCATAACCACCTATAACAACCAGCATAACCATCTATTATTACTACCATAAACACAACTGAATCCAAGGGAGACGATGATGATGATGTACCTATACATATAAATCCGGCGTCAAGACCGCTACTCGACTCAAGCATCCCATCTCTATGGTGTAACCACTCTCAAAGGCCTCAAGGAGATGAACCATGGTGAAGGAGAAGTGATATGACGACATCTAGGTTTAGGAGAGAAGGAGAAGAAATGATTTGGGTTTCACGATATCACGATTTATAATTCCCCGCGGAGCTCCCGCTACTCGATCGAGTAATTAATTTACTCGATCGAGTGGCATCTTCTCGATCGAGTGACTAAGCTACTCGGTCGAGTAGCCTCCGCTAGATCGAGTATCCAAAACTTCAAAGGGTTATAACATCACAAGGTCAGCTCGTTTCCGAAGGTCTATATAGGTGTCTAAGGTCCTTCAACAACAATCAACGGGTCTCTAAAAGGACGGGTATTACAAAGAGAGAGAGAGAGAGAGAGAGAGAGAGAGAGAGAGAGAAAGAGAGGAAGAAAGGAAGAAAGAAGGTTATTTAAAATATATGTTATTCAACAATTGCATAATCTAACACGGTTCTTATAAGAACCGTTGTAATTATCTTATTAATATCTTCCAATTTCCATTTAGTTTTAGAGGTATTTATATTCTAACACGATTCTTATGCACTACCGTTGTCATTATATTATATGTTATTGTTTTATTCATTTGTCTGGTCGCAAGTTATTTAAAATCTATGTTAATAAGCATTTGCATGTAATAAAGAGTAGAACTATATATTAAAACGGGCATATTATACAGTGACGCAAAAAAAAAATCAGTACAACAAGGGAAAAAAAGGAAACATAATAAAAAATAAAAAACCACAAAAACAAACAGCTAACTAAGTAAATTAATTAAACACTCTAACAGGAGTTTGACTAGGAGGTGGGTACTGAGGATAAACTTGATTTTAAATCAAGCTTACTACATCGGCATCAAGATAGTGATCAAAATGAGGCAGTTCTTCATATTCCCATGATTTCGGTACATTAATAAACCTGTACGAAGTGAACCTTCTCATCAGATGAGCATCCTCAGCAGTGGCAACCCATAAGTAAGGCCCAACGTGTACATAACGATCCTTAGGGTCGTCGGCATAAAAGTCACTTTTCCCCTTTGATGGTCACGTGATGCATACCTTGCAGCGAGTTGTTTTGCTTGGCGAAAATCGTCAAGACCATCCCCTCAAAACTCGAGAGCATATCCAATAAACCCACAACCAGAAACCCAAGACGGGTGGATTGTCCTAAAATTTGAAAACTCATTCTCAATGAGGATGTCCCTCAATGGGTTAAGAGACTTAGATGTAGGGATAATATCCGTATAAAACCCTTAAAATTAAGGACTATAACGCAATTTTAACATGTGATTAATTGTCATAAACGAAAAATACAAGAGAAACGATAAAGGTATAAGAATCAACCTTGGGTCCTTTGAATTTCGGCCTAAGAACAGAAATCAAAATAGATTTCCTCCTAATCGTTGCACCCAAGACCGTCTGAGACTATGCCCCTTGTGCTAGAAATTACTCTCTAATTGCCTTGCAATATTGAGAGAGTTTTGTGAGGTTTTCGATGTGAGATCTAGGTTTTCAGAGAGAAATGCTCCAAAAACCTAATTTTTGTGCAAATGAATGAATTAGGTCAAAAGGAGAGAAAGCTCTCCTTTTGTTTCACTCGGTCCGCACGGTTCCCAATGGAGAGAGTGGGCTTTCCACTTTCTCCTTATTTTAACTCGTGGTCCGACTCGTTTTGCTAGAATGTATATGACGGGTTTTTAATTATAAATCGTCACTCGTTATCGGATAATAAAACATCGACTAGTAACATGAATTAGTCGATATATTAATACATGTCCGATAATGACAATATTGTATAATTAATTAAATTCAATATACATTAATTAAATATAATCGTTTATATTCAATTTATGAATTAACTGCTTAATTCACTTTAGCAATTATTATTTAATCCGTATTAAATAATTATCTCAACATCGCGTTTGACTAATTATTAGTCAATAACTCCGACTAACTGCTTAGTCATATTAGGCATCAACATGACTGTATTTTCATACTGTCACATCTCTCAAACGTATACTATAGGTGTGACTTTTAGGGACCAGTTGATCACCGCCATCAGTATGACAATAACGTCAAACTTATCTAGCAAGCCAACCGTTATTGATAAACGTGGACCAACTGATAATAATACAAAAGTATACCCTTTGATCCTTCTAGAGATTTATATGTCATTGCACTAACTGTGGAGGACACCAGCCCCAACAAACTCCCACTTGTCCGTACAAGTGTACGTGCAATAACGTTATCCGCACTAACTGGAGGACACCGGCTCCAACAAACTCCCACTTGTCCGTACAAGTGTATGTGCGATAACCGATTCTCATATCCATTTAAAATTTCTCCCACTCAATGTAAAACAATTTGCAGATCTGGATCCGCAAAGGTCGTATTTTACAATCGATCTGTATCAAGAGTGGTTTCCCCGACTAGAGAGTAACTTAACTGATAAAACGAATCCGTATTCGAGCATGGCCATGCATTTCGATTCTGACTCCTCGAGTGGCCCCGAGAAATATCGAGTACCGATAAAGGTGAATATTTCCTTCAACTCGACCCCGCCGATCTAAGCACAAAGCATGAAATGACCCAGAAAAAATCTACTTGGCCCCCTGTTACGGATGACCGTGAGAAAGAAACCAAAGTCACCCAAAATCAGCCTTAATCTCAAGAGACAGTCGATAGTCAAAAGAATCGACTCTTAGGATCACCATGGAGGTCCTATCTATGACCTGGCACCGAATGTTATAAAACATTTAGGACTCCACGTCGTTGTCACAATTGTGTCCTACGAGATATCCGTATAACTCGCCTCTGTGATTGGTCAGTCAACCGTTTGACTTATGGCTCGTTGAACCCACCATCAACCAACGTCACAAAATAATTGCGAGTTATCACTCACGTGGGCAATTAAGGACCAAAATATAATGTTTGTTCAGTTCACTTTGTGGTGTTCAAAATTGTCGTACAACTCCACATGAAAAACAAAATATATAAATATCAAAACGATGATGTCGTATAGAGTACACAAGAAAATGAATCTAATCCATAAAAGAGTACTACAACTGAGGAACACGTTTAATTCCCATGGAATTAACATGCCCTTCATGCTTATCTTGTCGTAATGGTTTAGTGAGAGGATCTGCAATATTATCATCTGTAGCAATCTTTTCTATCACTACCTCCCTTTGCTCCACGTAATCTCGGATTAGATGAACTTTCCGTTGTACATGTCTAGACTTGTTGCTAGACTTAGGCTCCTTAGCCTGGAAGATGGCACCTCTATTGTCGCAATAGATGGTGATCGGGTCATTCGAACTAGGCACTACAGATAGTCCTTGTAAGAATTGACGCATCCATATCGCTTCCTTTGCAGCTTCAGGCGCGGCATAGTACTCGGACTCAGTCGTAGAATCTGTTGTAACACTTTGTTTGGAACTCTTCCAGCTGACTGCATCGCCATTAAGAGTAAAAACGAATGCATCGAGATTTCGAGTCATCTCGATCCGTTTGGAAGCTAGCATCTCACAGAATCGGTTGCGCATAGCTTTTGATCGCCTCCATAAGTCAATGCCCAATCTTTAGTCCTCCGTAGGTACTTAAGAATGTTCTTGACAGCCATCCAATGTGATTCACCTGGATGCTGTTGGAATCGACTTGTCATACTCAATGCATATGCCACGTCTGGACGTGTGCATATCATGGCATACATGATTGATCCTATAGCCGAAGCATAAGGAATCCGGGTCATGCGCTCTTTCTCTTCCGGTGTCTCTGGTGCTAGAGACTTGCTCAAATGCATGCCTGGAGCCATAGAAAGAAACCCCTTTTTGGAGTTAGTCATGCTGAATCTCTCTAGGATCTTGTCTATGTAAGACTCCTGACTGAGAGATAACATCCGACGTGATCTATCTCGATAGATACGGATGCCCAAAATTCTTTGTGCCTCACCCAGATCTTTCATCTGGAAATGGTTCTTCAACTATACTTTTACCGAAGTTAAGAGAGGTATGTCATTCCCAATCAGGAGTATGTCATCAACATACAATATTAGGAAGACAATCTTGCTCCCACTCGACTTGATATATATACATGGTTCCTCGACCGATCGAGTAAATCCATCCTCTTTTATCACTTGGTCGAAACGATGATTCCAACTCCGAGAAGCTTGCTTAAGTCCATAAATGGAACGCTTAAGCTTGCACACTTTCTTAGGATGTTCAGGATCGATGAAACCTTCGGGTTGTACCATGTACAACTCTTCCTCCAAATAACCGTTTAAGAAGGCGGTTTTCACATCCATCTGCCAAATTTCATAGTCATGAAAAGCGGCAATCGCTAAGATAATCCGAATGGAACGCAGCATGACTACGGGTGTAAAAATTTCATCGTAGTGCAAACCTGGCACTTGGGTGAAACCTTTAGCAACTAGTCGTGCTTTATAGATATCTTGTTGACCTTCCACGGAATGCTTTATCTTGTAAAGCCATTTGCATTGAAGGGGACGAACCTTAGCAGGTAAGTCAACAAGATCCCATACGTTGTTCTCATAAATGGAGTCCATTTCGGATTGCATGGCCTCAAGCCATAGCTTTGAGTCGGAACTAGTCATGGCACCTTTATAGGTTGCGGGTTCACTACTCGTTAAAAGCAGAATGTATAAAACCCTTAAAATTAAGGACTATAACGCAATTTTAACATGTGATTAATTGTCATAAACGAAAAATACAAGAGAAACGATAAAGGTATAAGAATCAACCTTGGGTCCTTTGAGTTTCGGCCTAAGAACAGAAATCAAAATAGATTTCCTCATAATCGTTGCACCCAAGACCGTCTGAGACTATGCCCCTTGTGCTAGAAATTACTCTCTAATTGCCTTGCAATATTGAGAGAGTTTTGTGAGGTTTTCGATGTGAGATCTAGGTTTTCAGAGAGAAATGCTCCAAAAACCTAATTTTTGTGCAAATGAATGAATTAGGTCAAAAGGAGAGAAAGCTCTCCTTTTGTTTCACTCGGTCCGCACGGTTCCCAATGGAGAGAGTGGGCTTTCCACTTTCTCCTTATTTTAACTCGTGGTCCGACTCGTTTTGCTAAAATGTATATGACGGGTTTTTAATTATAAATCGTCACTCGTTATCGGATAATAAAACATCGACTAGTAACATGAATTAGTCGATATATTAATACATGTCCGATAATGACAATATTGTATAATTAATTAAATTCAATATACATTAATTAAATATAATCGTTTATATTCAATTTATGAATTAACTGCTTAATTCACTTTAGCCATTATTATTTAATCCGTATTAAATAATTATCTCAACATCGCGTTTGACTAATTATTAGTCAATAACTCCGACTAACTGCTTAGTCATATTAGGCATCAACATGATTGTATTTTCATACTGTCACATCTCTCAAACGTATCCTATAGGTGTGACTTTTAGGGACCAGTTGATCACCGCCATCAGTATGACAATAACGTCAAACTTATCTAGCAAGCCAACCGTTATTGATAAACGTGGACCAACTGATAATAATACAAAAGTATACCCTTTGATCCTTTTAGAGATTTATATGTCATTGCACTAACTGTGGAGGACACCAGCCCCAACAAACTCCCACTTGTCCGTACAAGTGTACGTGCAATAACGTTATCCGCACTAACTGGAGGACACCTGCTCCAACATTAGAAGCTGGCTTCCCAGCAGCATCGCGTATGACTGGGAGATTGTGAATGATGCACGTAATCGGGTTGATATAGCGGGTTACTGATTGCTGAGGAGGTACGACTGCGGATGATGAAGACGACGACATTTTAATTATGATATGTATGTATATGTATATTATTTAAAAAGTGAAGTAGAAAGGTTAGTAATAATAAAGTGATTGTTATTGTTACTACAAATGTGATGCTATTTATAGTATAATAAAGCTATAATTACTTAGAATAATTTCATTCATACGTTATATTCAAACTTCTATTAATTGTGCATGCATACATGAGGTGAATAATGGTCAAACAACCAATAATAATAGGGCATGCATTGGTAAAGCCACAAACTTTTCAGTTTTTACAGTGGATCTGTATGTACAACGGTTAGAAGAAAAGCCGTTGTTTATTGGTGTAATATGACAACGGATTTACAATAACCGTTGTTGATATATGAAATATGATAACGGCTTAACAAAGAACCATTATCATTTTGTGTTATACATACGGTCAAACAATCAATACTGCAACTTGGAATCAGAAAAAGTAAAAATTACAGGGCATGGATTAGTCAAATCACAAACACAAGAAAATCACAAATAATTAAACATTTTTTTTAAAATAGGTTCTGTCCAACTGTTGTTGATATAAGTAATATGATAACGGCTTAACAAAGAACCGTTATCATTTTGTGTTATACATATGGTCAAACACGCAATACTGTAACTTTGAATCAGAAAAAGTAAAAATTACAAGGCGTGCATTAGTCAAATCAATATCGTTGTGTTTTTAGTCATGGGACAACGGTTATTTGATAACCGTTTTGTTTTTCTAATCGGACAACGGTTTTGTAATAACCGTTGTGTTCTTTCTCATTGGACAACGGTGTTTTGGATAGTCGTTGTAAGCTTATATGTTTAACACGGTAAAGTTAACTGATTCTTATTTAACTTGTACCGTTTCCACTTTCCAATTCTTAACTTGTTAAGTTTCCAATTCTTATTTTTTTTTTACCGGTTCCATTTCTTACTATCTTATTATACCGTTTCCAATACAACCCAAACTCATTATAAGTAGAATTATAATTTTCACAATCTTAACTTGTACCGTTTGCACTTTCCAATTCTTAACTTGTTAAGTCCTCCATTAATTTTCTACATCGATTATGTCGTCAAGTTCATCAACTTATAGTAGTTCATATTATTCATCCGCTGATGATGATGATGATGATGATGATGATAATGATGAAGCATCATATGAACCTCTTGCAGGACCCCCGAGTGGATTTCTGTACGCTAAACCCTTTACGTGCATCATTCACAATCTCCCGTATACAGAGGACGGGCATGGAAAGGCTATACTCTCGTATAGCCTTGACTGGTTAATAGGTTTGATTCAGTTAGCCGGATTGAATTTGGTTCAAACTATCTACCCGAACAATGATGTGCATGATGGCTTCGGGCGGTGCGCCTTCATCGAGTTTGGCGGGGGTGAGGAGCGAGAATGCTTTCGTCAGGCTCGCAAACTTGAGCGGGCATTCTATAACAATGACTCTTCGAGACTCTGGTTTGATCACGATGATCAGCGGGTAGGCCCATATTTATGGGTTGCGAATGAATCTGACCGTCTCCTACTACTTCCGATTATGCACCGCCAAGGTCGCACTGCCGAGCAGGGGACAGTGCCGTTGCAATAGGAAAACGACTGTGTGGATTGGGCTGAAAGTGAAAGAGATATATAGTGACATTGTCTCTGAATTCCAGAGGATGGGGTAACAAAAAACATACTCCCTCCATTCAACTCCACACTACACATTTGCTTTTTCACGTTTGTCAACACTTGTTTTACGCGATAAATATCTTTAGCTTGATATTTTAATGTACTCCTAAAAACCTAAGTCATTATAATAAAAGTTAGATATTTTTCTGGTGATATTGTCTCTGAATTCCAGAGGATGGGGTAACAAAAAACGTAACAAAAAACATAAATAATTAAACTTTAATTGAAACCACAACCATAATCCAAATATAACTTACAATGCCAGATAATAATTAAAGACTTAATCATTAGAATCTGATGAAGTATTAGGATACTCATCATGAATTTCGGTATAGAGCAAGTCGTAGATCGGCCCTTCATTATCACTGGGAAGCGCAGGTGAAATGGCCTCTTTCTCCCATGACATAGGCATGGTGGGAAGAATGTGATGCTTCCTGCAATGTTTCAGCAGATGATGATCAAGACGGGTCGCAACCCATAGATAAGGGCCTTGTTGTTTATCATCCGAATAGAAGTCCTCTTTCCTCGCATCTTCCCCCGCAAATCTAGCCCCTAATTTTCTTGCCTGACGAAAACTATCATGGCAGCTGGCTTCGTCAAACATGATAAAAGTCAAGCCTACAAAACCTTGCTTGTTTGTAGACACAGGGTACACTTTTTTAACCGCGGTGAAACCGGAGTCATGAAGCATTTGCGTCAACCACCTAAAATTAGGGTTTAAACCCTTTCCATTCACACCATAATGAACCGGGAGATTATGGAGAATGCAAGTAAAAGGCTGTGCGTAACGAGAATGTGATTGTAGCTCCGATACACCAGCCATATTTTTTTAGAGAGAAATTTAGAGAGAAATTAAAGAGTAAATGTTTGATAATTTAGAATTTGACCAAAAACATTATGAAACATATTTATAGAATTATTTTGGTCAAATTTAATATTATTTGTCAAATTGAATATTTATTAAAGTTCTGATAAAGTTTTGAATGCAGTAGTCAAACTGAAAAACCTAATCAAATACTGACAACGGTTGAACTGAAAAACCGTTATTTCATAATAGAAAATAATAACGGTTACAAAAACTCCGTAGCTATAACATAACAATGGGTAACAAAAACCGTTGCTGGTGTTAATTTAGTAACGGTTTTCGAAATACCGATTTTTTAAACCGGTAACGATTTTCTAACAACCGTTGATAAG
This sequence comes from Silene latifolia, assembly GCF_048544455.1. Classification (NCBI taxonomy): domain Eukaryota; kingdom Viridiplantae; phylum Streptophyta; class Magnoliopsida; order Caryophyllales; family Caryophyllaceae; genus Silene; species Silene latifolia. The sequence goes on from NC_133530.1 coordinate 55,401,096, forward strand.
AGTGATTCTATAGCGAGTTTTTGAAAACCATTAAAACGTTTTTGACAACGGTTTGTTAAGCAACCGTTGTCAAATTATAATAACAACGATTTTCGAGGGAAACCGTTATTCCTATTAGCGCAGTCTAGGTTTCCGCCAATATTTGAAAAACGGTAATATAAGTGTCGTTATTAAATGCATTAAACTGTTGTGATACGCTCCTTATTGATTGCCAGATTTGTCGTAGTGCTTATAATAATAATAATAATAATAATTAATTATTATTATTTCATTATTCTGTCGCATGCATAACTCGTATAATACAATATAATATTATTTATATAACTATAAAGTAAGGGGTATTACAGTCTTCCCCCTTTAAAACGAACTTCTTCTCCGAAGTTCACCTCACTCTCTCTTTTCCCAATCATTCCTCAAGTCTCATAACCTATTCTCATTCACACTATCTCGTCTCACATGCCCGTCTACCGTATACGTTCCTTTATAAACATCACACTCATCTCAAAGTTCTTTGTTCAACTCTCATACTTTCTCACATTCCGTAATTTCTCTAAATTTTCGAATTGTTACATCCACTCTCCCTAAAAGAGAACTTCGTCCCGAAGTTCAACTATCAATCCTTATTGGGTGCTCTCATACATTCATTACTAAATTCCACAAATGCTTATGTTCCAGATTCAAGAGTCTCTCTTACTCATTGCAATTCTGTAATGAAATCTCATATTGTTATAATTTCATTGATCTAATCCCCCATCCACAAGCCTCCCAAAGGTCAAGCGCTAGGTCAAACCCACAGTTCCAATCTATAATCCCATAAATAAATCCCAATTCATGTTGGTTATATGCATACGTATCTATCGCAGGGCATAACTCTATTACGTATCTATATCACGTCAAGTCTCATACATTCATACGTATGCACATTAATCATGAATAAGCGGACTCCATGAAACAATCTGACAATGCAAAATTACTCGTAATGTGACTCAACCAAGAACAACACTTCCATTTCCACACACCATGTCATGCATGTACCGCGTCAAATCCACCAATCACACATGTGTTTTCCATAACAGTTCCCATCCATCATCAACATTTCTGCTCATACGGAAGAGCACAATACACAATCATGCAAATGACTACTATGTGACGTGTAACTTGCATTTTTCATCTTACTTTTACGCAACGAAATAAACTCACGTCAATTAACACACATCAAACAAGGTTATCACATCATTAATGTCATCAATCCACCCATGTCGAATCAACAATTTCTAAATTCCATTTAATTGCAAAATGCCACACTATATAATCAAACGTAAACACTTCTCACATATCACCCATGTAAGGTCAATCATGCTTCAACTAATATAAACCACGAAATAAGGGTACACACTCAATATTTGGTCGAATATCAACAAAACAAGGGTCAAAGAAGGTCACTCGATCGAGTCTATTCTTGGTCATCTGCCCCCCAGCTCGCGCAATATTGAATTTGCACTGGAAACCACTGGTGCATCTTCCTTGCAGCACCATGTCCTCATCCCTTCATCTCCTTAGTATAAATTTTCACTCGGACTATGCTAAAGTACCGCGGTTCCACAACCATAATATGGCGGCGTCTTACTCCGCAGTGTGAGGCCCAGTCTAAGTGTATGTACATAACTCCCGGGGTGAAACACTCCCAGATGACCACTGATGACAATCATCAGTTCTATAGCTAATGGCAAAATTAAGCATATTCTGAGTTTATTATTCTAAACCTTACACCTAATTGTTCAATAAGTATTCAAAACCACTTCAAAAGTGTTTATTATTCAAATCCTTTAAAAGCGAAACCTTCCCAGAAAGCAATTTCTAAAAATAGTTACTTTTTATAAATAGAATCTTACTTAGAACAAATACCTTCTCAAAGTAGAAATATTATGAAAATAGTAATGTATGATGTTATAAATAATATCATTTGAAAAGTTAGAAAATAAAAGTTATTATCTTATTCGAAAATTGGGTAATCCAATTTAAATCCTAATCCATTATTTAAAATCATAAAATAATTATAGTCAAATACTTCTTATAAAACAGGCTCTTAACACATTCTGGAATCATATGAAAAATGACCATAATACCCTTCTCCATAAATTAACTTCAAAACCATTATTTACTCGGTTTAACCAAAACAGTGTTATTTTTATAAAATCGAGTTTAACTTAGATACTCATGAAATTAAATGTGAACACTGTTTATAACATCTCGGACTATCATGAAAAGTTTTGTAAAAAGTTATGCTCATTTATTTGATATATTAACCGACTTAAAAACCACATTATCGTAAAAACCGCAAAACACCATTCTAATTATTAAAAATAGTTTCTGACCAGAAAGATTCCCAAGAAAATTTATAATGTTCTGGAATTAAGTAAAAACACCAAAAATAATTTTTCCAGCAACTAAAAATAGTAAATACTATTTATTAAAATTGTATTCCTAAAACAGCCAAAACTGTATTTTATTTATTAAAAATATGATTTGACCCAAAATAATTTTTAACAAAATTTTAATCTTTCTATAATGCATTATCAGAGCTAATAAAATAGGTTTCATAAATTAGAAAAATCAAAAACGAATTAATACCTAATAAACATCAAAACCACTGAAACATTGTATAAATCATAATAATTACTAATAAGATTAAAGATCAAAAATTTTATTATCCTAAGTCTTAAAATTTTTCATAGGACTAGAATAAAATCCTAAAGACTAAATTATACCATGATTAGTAATTTAAAACCCTAGAAATCGATATATTGCGATTATAACAACAACAACAGTAAATCTAATAAAAATAAAAATAAATATGACAAATTATTGAATAAAATATATTTTGATATATAAAGAACTATCAGGAACTTTCGTGCCATGAGAACAAAAATTCGAAATATATAAATTAAATATCATAATTGATTAAAACAATGATAATAACCAAAAACAAGCAACTACTCAACAATAACTAATGAAACGACGAGTCATGCCCTTAAGAGTTACCTCTTAATCGCGTTCCAAATCGATGAAATACTCGTCCTCGTACGGATCTTAACGATAGCCTCCAAAAACAAACATTCATATATGATGAAATTATATACTAATTAAATAAAAACCAAAATTAAATATACAACAACGATTAAGGATGATAATTACCCTTAGAATATGGATGAACGGATGATTAAAGAAGATCGATCTTAATAAAAAAACAAGAAGGCAAACACGTACGTAGAATTATTTGTAAACGGAAATAAAGAAGTAAGAAGACAAGCACGTACGTAGAATTATTAAATTAACAGCCGAATGATATGAGATAAATGACGGTGATGATTAAACAAACACATGGCAATATTTAGATAGAAATAGGGTTTGTTTTTCCTTATTTTTTTTTTTTGTGAAAAAGGAATAAGAATGTATGTAGACAAAGTAAGGAGTGTTTAATAACAAATGAAATAAGAAAGGAAAATGAGATGGCGCCACCGGGTGGTACTCAAATTGAGCGCCACCGGTGGCATTATCGTAATTACATAAACATTTTCGATTCCCTCCTCTTAATTTGAATTTTAAACGAATTATTGAAAAAGGGTAGTTTAGGAATCTAAATTTGCATAATTAATTTTACCTATATCAATTATGAACTATAACTAAAAAAAGTCTGTAGGTTTTGCCTATATCTTTTGCAGCTTTTAAGGTGAAATTTTACAAGTTACAACAAACCAATTTATATTGGATTTGTGTACACGGTATTTAGCTCATGAAGGTTTCATTTAACTGAAGATTATTGGCAAGTGACAACCATGATTAACTTAGTTCTTCAATGGTGATTTGTGACTCTACTTAATGTAGCTCTTCAACCAGTTATGCATATGTAAGTCAATTGTCACAACTTCGTTGTATTAATAATGGTCTCGGAGCGGTTTTTAAATCATTGGGATTCTGACATATAGATTGGGGTTGTGAATTCGGAAAGGTGAGCCTTGGATTGGACAGTCACGAGTAAATGTCACAACTTTGTCGGGATAATACAAAGTTTCTTCTTTGCCGAGAGATTGTATTGACTTTCGTAAGCTTGTAGATGAAAAATTTCGTAGACGAAAAACGAAATACAATGATGAATAACCGTACAGAAAATTATTGTAAATTAGATTAGAATTAAATAAGTTGTTTTGATGTATAATATTTTTGATAAAATTTAGTTTTGTTAGAGTTTTATTTAATTGAATAGATGAATAAATATAAAACTACTTATTTACCCTTAAAATTTTGGCGCAAAACCGAAAACTAATAATTTATATTTTACTTTTTTTTTGTTTTCTTTAATTATGATGGCGCCAAGTTTCGGTGCCACCGGGTGGCGCCCTATCGTAATCCAGAAAGAAAAGAGAGCATAAAATCTCCTTATTTATCTTATGCAAAATCAGTTAAGGTAAGGGTTAACACCCAAGATATCTTTTACATTTTGTTGTAAAAATAAACAAAAGTAGAAAAAATAATAATAATACTAAGGATTTCAAATAAAAGAATAAAAAGGATAAATCTAGTTAAATAATTAACTTGTCTATTAAACAATAATACAGTCCAAATATCAATGGCGCAAAATTGATTTCCCATTTTCGTTTACAAAAATGTCACTTAAATAAAAAGTCGGTCCGAGAAGAAATCGGACTGAAATAAGATTTAAAACAGCATTAGTTAACGATTTGTACAAAACTGGTAAATAATAGTATTAAAATTTAAATCTTATAAAAAAAATTAAATAAGTGAGATTAGAAAATTGCGAGTGTTACAACCTTCCCCACTAAGAAAAAATTTCGTTCTCGAAACTTGAAAGTAGAAAAATAAGATTTGAAGAACAAAGACTTTTAAAACATTTCGGCTGACAAATATATTTGAAAAGTCTTTGTTAAGATCAAAACAATCTTTAAACCAATTTTCAAAATAAAACAATTAGAAATTACTTGTCTCGAAATCACTTGTCTAATATCTTGGTACGAGAGAATACCTGTCGCGAACAAGAATTCTGTAGTTCAAGATAAAGGCAATCTAACATTTGAAAAATCAAATGTCAAAACCAAACGTTAGCAAGTACTGGACAGTCATTAGATAGACGTCTTTAATGACAAGTCCTAGCATCCACCCAACGTCGAATTCAAAAATAAGTTGTGTAAATTTTATTTCAAACCTTAGGATAAATCCAATTTGTAAATACAACATAACATTTGAAAGTTTTTCGAGGCATTAAATAACTTTACTTGTACCAATTCCGGAATATCTCAAAACGGTTTTTAAGACATTTCGAACAAAACAAAAGTTAAACATTAACCATTAGTAAAATTATAGGTGAAATTTGAAGGTTTGAAATCAAAATTCAAAAATATCAAAATCTCCATAATAACACAAATTTTGTAGTAGTGAAAGCCCCGTGTATAAAACGAAAAATGTACGGAAAGCACGGATAAAGGTACATTTTTTTAAAAAAAAAATATTAAGCAAGGGTTAAGGGAGTATCAGCTGGAACAGATACTCGCGAGAAAAAGAGGGAAGGAAGATTCAAGAGCAATGCAAAGCTCTCTTAAGGATTGTAAATGAGGTTAATCATCTCGAGATTCTTGGTACAACTCCTCTATAAAACTCCAACTTTCCTATTTCCATCGAAACCAACACCAAGCTTGTTAACAACAGGCAACTAAGTTGTCAGCCTCAGAGTTGCCTAACTTCCTAGTCTATGTCCTCCAATCTCATCGATTGATACAACTCCCATCCAGAACATTACATAATTTTTCAACCTCTCAAAACATCATGGTAAGAATCCAAGTAGTTCAAAATCCAGTGTTACTAACCAAAATTCCACAAGTTATGAAAACACAGCTAAGCCAATTAACTGATAAGGCTCTTAAAACTGTTCAAAACACATCAGGCTTGTACTCGAGAAAAATTATAAACCCAGAATAGTCAAAATAAGACATACCACACTCAAAGATTCTACTCTTCTGAGATCTCAACCAAAGCAACAAAGTTACTAAATCCATGAGACTCCTCAAGTTATGGAACATAAAACAAAAACCACTATCTAACCACACCATTCCATCAAAGTCTTTTAGAAGCCCTACCAAAATTCTAATCATAACATTGCAACACTAGGTGGTATGAACTCAACTAAGCCACAATCTCGGTGGTCTAAGGTCCTTAAATAAATATTTCCTTTAAGGTAATTATAACCAAAATATTACTCGAAGTATTCCATATACTATGGTTAAGATATCAAAGCACGAAAGGTACACAATCCTCAACTTCAAGATCTTACATTCCTCAAGTAAACAAATTCAACCCACAATGTGATTGTGCAATAACATTCCTTATTCACAAGGTTCCCCTAATCAACCCAAATAAAGTTAAGTGATAGCACCTAAAGTTCAAAGGTTACAATCTTACATCAGAACTCAGCAATCTAAATGCATACATGGTTGCTATTAATGCCTTAATCACATCTAGTCCAAAATATGCAAGATACCTATAATCCAAAGCCAACATTTAAGCCAAAACTCGAACTTCATAAATTATTAGTCACCATTTAAGCTAATCCATAATTAAAAGCTCTTTCAAGATTAGGCATTCAAGGTAAAACTCACCACCCTCAAACCAAAAGTAATAAAACTCCACTAAACCTCAAACGCACTTGACTTCCATCACATTTCACAAGGAAATGGTTAGTCTAACCAATGAATCTCAAGAGAATAAATAGCAAGAATGGAAGAATCGCAAACAAGGATTCATTTACCAGAATAGGTAATGAAGATTTGTAAGAGTGAAAGAAGAGGAACCTTGATCACAAACTATCAAGATTTGAGAACAAAGAAGGAATCTGCAGGTCTTCAAAGTTCCAAGGGGGTTCACTGGGTCACTCCATCTTTTTACTGAGAAATAAACACTCCAGCCTTGGGTCGCTCCATCTGACGGATCCATAGTGTAATCATTTTTTTTAATCTACTGTACCACTTTGAGAATGGAGTCTACTCTTGGTCATCTGCCCTGCAGCTCGAGCAAAATTGAATTTGCGCTGGAAACCACTGATGCATCTTCCTTGCAGCACCATGTCCTCATCCCTTCATCTTCTTTGTGAGAGAAACAAGATATAAATTCAATGCTAGTCATTGAGTTACACAAATACATAAGCTAGAAAACAAGTCCTTATTTGTTTTTACCCATCTCTCTCTAACTCATTTTAATTCAATCAGTCATTTATTAGTCTTCTTGCCTAGAGATCAAAGTGTGAGCGTCGGGAGCAGTTATGCTCTGATAATAACTGTAATGCCCTATAAGATCTAACACAAAACAGTGGCGGAAACACTGTCAAATGGGATTAAATACACAATGATAAAACTAAATAACCAAACTCGGATTAATATAATCCACCTGAAACATTCCCGAAAAGGTAGTTGATACATATGCCACTTTTGCTAAAAAGGGCTAAAAATTAAAACCTTGAAAACATGGTTCAACAATTCAAAAGAAACGAAAATAAAAAGAGTAGGATCAACTACTCGCTAGCTCACTCCTCGAATCCCAGCAAGGCAAATACCTGTCATGTTATATACATAACAGCCAAAATCAGTGGGGACTAACTCAGACGTTCTCCCAGCCACATTTGATCAAGTTAAAGGCAAGCAAATGCCAAAACCACAATTATTTGAAATATGAAACCTCAATACATAAGAAAATGTTAAAAACATAAATAAGCATTTGAACATTTGAAAATCCAAATCTAGTCCAAAAACATTAAAGTATAAGCTACAATATCAAATACTCCTTATAGAAAGCCAGCTTAGTGTCTTAGTATTGATTGTCACTCAGATTATGCTGAAGTACCGCGGTTCCACAACCATAATAGGGCGCCGTCTTACTCCGCAGTGTGAGGCCCTAGTCTAAGTGTATGTACATAACTCCCGGGGTGCAACACTCCCAGACGACCACTGATGACAATCATCACTTCTATAGCTAATGGCAAAACTAAGCATATTCTAAGTTTATTATTCTAAACCTTACACCTAACTATTCCATAAGTATTCAAAACCACTTCAAAAGTGTTTATTATTCAAATCCTTTAAAAGAAAAACCTTCCAAAAAGGCAATTTCTAAAAATAGTTACTTTCTATAAATAGAATCTTACCTAGAATAAATACCTTCCCAAAGTAGAAATATTATGAAAATAGTAATGTATGATGTTATAAATAATGTCATTTAAAAAGTTAGAAAATAAAAGTTATTATCTTATTACCAAATTGGGTAATCCAATTTAAATCCTAATCCATTATTTAAAATCATTAAATAATTTTAGTCAAATACTTCTTATAAAACAGGCTCCTAACACATTCTGGAATCATATGAAAAATGACCATAAAACACTTCTCCATAAATTAACTTCAAAACCATTATGTACTTGGTTTAACCAAAACAGTGTTTTATTTTTATAAAATCGAGTTTAACTTAGATACTCATGAAATTTAACGTGAACACTGTTTATAACATCTCGGACCATCATGAAAAATTTCGTAAAAAGATATGCTCATTTGATATATGAACCGAATTAAAAACCAGATTATTGTAAAAACTGCAAAACACAATTTCAATTATTAAAAATAGTTTTTGACCAGAACGGTACCCAAGAAAATTTGTAGCATTCTGAAATTAAGTAAAAACACCAAAAATAATTTTCTCAACAACTAAAAATAGTAAATACTATTTATTAAAATTGTATTCCTAAAACAGCTAAACTGTATTTTATTTATTAAAAATATGATTCGACCCAAAATAATTTTTAACAAAATTTATATTATTCCATAATGTATTATCAGAGATAATAAAATAGGTTTCGTAAATTAGAAAAATTAAAAACGAATTAATAGCTAATAAACATCAAAACCGTTGAAACATTGTATAAATCATAATAATTACTAATAAGATTAAAAGATCGAAACTTTTATAATCCTAAGTCTTAAAATTTGTCATAGGACCAGAATAAAATCCTAAAGACGAAATTATACCATGATTAGTAATTTAAAACCCTAGAAATCGATATTGCGATTATAACAATAACAACAACAACATTAAATCTAATAAAAATAATAATAAATATGATAAAGTAATAAATAAAATATGTTTTGATATATAAAGAACTATCAGAAACTTTTGTGCCATGAGAACAAAAATTCGAAATATATAAATTAAATATCATAATTGATTAAAACAACGATAATAACAAAAAATAAGCAACTACTCAACAATAACTAATAAAACACCGGTCATGCCCTTAAGAGTTACCTCTTATTCGCGTTCCAAATCGATGAAATACTCGTCCTCGTACGGATCTTGACGATAGCCTCCAAAAACAATCATTCATATATGATTAATCATATACTAATTAAATAAAAACCAAAACTAAATATACAATAAAGATTAAGGACGATAATTACCCTTAGAATATGGATGAACGGATGATTAAAGAAGATCGATCTTCATAAAGAAGCAAGAAAGCAAGCACGTACGTAGAATTATTTGTAAAAAAATAAAGAAGCAAGAAGGCAAGCACATACGTAGAATTATTAAATTAAGGGCCAAATGATATGAGATAAATGATGGTGATGATTAAACAAACACACGGCAATATTTAGATAGAAATAGGGTTTGTTTCTCCTTATTTTTTGTGTGTGAAAAAAGATTAAGATGTATGTAGACAAAGTAAGGAGTGTTTAATAGGAAATGAAATAAGAAAAGAGAGCATAAAATCTCCTTATTTATCCAAAATAATAATAATACTAAGTTTTTCAAATAAAAGAATAAAAAGGATAAATCTAGTTAAATAATTAACTTGTCTATTAAACAATAATACAGTCCAAATATCAATGGCGCCAAAATTGATTTCCCATTTTCGCTTACAAAATGTCACTTAAATAAAAAGTCGGTCCGAGAAGAAATCGGACTGAAATAAGATTTAAAACGGCATTAATTAACGATTTGTACAAAACTGGTAAATATAAGTATTAAAATTTAAATATCATAAACAAAAATTAAATAAGTGAGCTTAGAAAATTGCGGGTGTTACATTACATGCCACACTCTTACTCTCATGGCCACGAAAACCAAACTTGGTAATACTAAATCTACCATCATATATCTCAATTATTCATCAACCAAATTTTCCAAGTCATGTTCAATAATAACATCCGTCAACATGCAACTCAAACCTCGTTCATTATCCATAAGCTCAAACACTTAACAAATATTCAACCTAGAATACACATCACTCATTATCTACAAATTCTCTCATACAATCATTTTACTCAATTCAAGACACCTTACGCAAGCTAAAGTCAATCTCTTCTACTCCTAATTTCCCAAACATGAATCATACACCTACCTATTTACACGGTTCAAATCCAAATTAAACGGACAACTTACATCAACCCCAATAAAACACATGTTTCACATTCATAACTCTCAAGTACAACATCACTCACCACACGTTATTAGCACTTGCCTCTTTACTCTCATAAGCTCGTCAACTCATTTTCGTTTCACATTCTCTCAATCATAACCACGTGTGTCTAGACTTCTTACTCACTAAAATCATACAACTCACACGGTAAACAAGGCATTGACCCAAATATAAGTCAAACAACACACTATTAACAAAAATTATAGTATTAGGAAATAATGAAACTACGTTTTAGTACAAAATTTGAAATTTAATCATATACACTATGGTATATAAAAAAATTGGGCAAAATTTTAAGATAAGATTCTTAATTTAAGATGGTACATAGTATTATTAACAAAATTGTAATCTTGCAGCACAATAAAACCTCAAAGAGAATTTGATCTACTTTTAAAACGGATAATTTCGACTTAAACCACGTTATTACACTGATACTCATAAGGATCGTTGCCTTAAAATACCGTTAAGCCAAGTTCAAGATAAAAGAAGGAATCAAAATTTGGTCAAGATTTTAAGGCAGAACTACCAATTTAAGACAATACATAACATTACTAATGGAAGTTGAAGTATTATTACTCAATTAATTGAAGAACTTTAAAAACAAAATTTTCAAATTTTGAGACCATGTCTAAAATCATTAAACAATATTTAAATCAACACAATACTACATCAACAAGGACTAAATACCAAAAAATAATTAAGTCACACTTGAGAGCAAAAATCAAAATTATTCATTTTGAGATGAAATTTCAAAAGATTTGGACAACATTTTAGGTGAAATTTTGATAAGGTAATACATGTCATCACTAAGAAAGAGAAATCAAAACTTAAGCGCGACAAGTTCTTGAGCCTCATTAGTCAACCAAGCTAAGTTTTTAAACATGAAAATCAAAGCTTCCTCATGAATATTAAGGTTTCAAAATTTTCGGGATAGAATTTTCAACACCAAATTTCAAATGCATAACAAGAGTTAGCAATAACAACCAAACTTTAGTCCTTGTTAAACAATCAACCATGCAACAAACATAAAATCAATTATTGACTCGAGAATACATATTTTCGGGTTCATAAAATTTTCGGGCAAAATTCAACATAAATCTTACACTTGAAAATCATGAATCAAACAAAGCATGCAATTAATTGACAAAATTTGGAGCGATTAGCTTAGATTTAAGCAAAATCAAATTAGGGAAGAAATAAGAGGAAAGAAAATATCACTTATACGATGAAATTAGCCAATTAAGGGACTAGATGAAGTAGAAAAATTGAATCCGAACAATAAACTTCAAAAAAGGAATTTAGAAATAGTTTTAAGTGACGAAAGAATAAAGAGGTAAAATAAAGTAAGGTAATAACACAATTTTTTGCGAAATTTACAGCCCAAAAATTGGCACTTGGTCGAGTACTGAATCCACTCGGTCGAGTGACTCACTTCCAGAAATTTTCAAGTTTATGGAAATTGGTCCACTCGGTCGAGTAGTAGGGTCCACTCGGTCGAGTGACTGATACTCAGTAGAGTACTAGCTCGCACTCGGTTGGGTGCCTCTCCATGGTTTGCAATTTCCGACTAAGAAACACTACTCTTATATTAGTGATTACTAACAACTATTACCGATCACAATCCAACCATAGCACTAGTGAAACCCAAACATATATGCGGTATTAAAATGCCAACGAACGAGGCTAACACCCCTCACACACCAACACGTAATAACCACTTTCAAAACATGTTACACACACTACTCTTTTCATCCAATTTTCACATTTTAACATGTACCAAATGAGTAACTTCATCATGTAAGAATCCTATAAACTATGCAAATTATAGCTTCAAAACTCATCATATTCAAACACGAAACACACATACAAATGAATGCATTTCACATGAAAAAATCCTCTACTCGTATCACATATATCTCACTCAATTAGGCATTCCAATTCTATCATTCAACTATCACATACTATCATTTACCACACAACCTCTATATCATGCAAGATGATCAACAAAACTATAACATAAGCATATTCATGCAACATTTCACTTCACGTTTTCAGACTCATAACCACCCATGTAGTGACCAACCAAAATAATAGGATCTAGTTTTCAAATGAGGGATCCTACTCACCTAAAACCGACCACCTATTGTTGTAATACTACGGTTTTATGAGTCTCTGGGTACTCTATCGAGTGGGGCTTACTCTGTCGATTAAGCATGTTGATACCTGTCGAAGTGAGTACCAAAAATAATATTTATAATACCTATTAAAACTAACAGAAGTTAGTGGTAACAGGGTCGAACCACAGAGAGGCGGGGGATAATAGTTGCTATATATTTCAGTCTGTCGGGTAACAGTTGTGGGGGTTTTGATGTGAATAAATTCTAAAACTAATAACATAAATTAAATAAATAAATAAAAGTTGCAAAAGATGTAAACTATGATAAAAGAAATGCTAAGACGGTCGGTTCACTATAGCTGCGATGGCACATAATCCTAGGTAACTTCGAAATACGGTCGCGAAGAATGGGGAAAACAAGTCCTCTCGGTCCATGTTAAATAGTAGCTACCTCTCGTCCTATGCTACTATTCCCTAAGTCTCATTAATACTAACTCTCGTTCTTGATTAATGATTCCTAATGCAAACTAAATCACGTTATCTCTCGATCTTAGCAATTTAGTCGTTTTAATTCGTTAATTATTGTCCATTCCTATCTCTCGATCTATGGGATGGTCGAGTTTAAGCATCTATCAAGTCTCTCTTCGGTCTCATTGAAAGATAAAGCACTTAACGAAACAAACAAAGCAAAACCAGACGCGTAACCAGTCGATCGACCATGGATACCGGTCGATCGACCATACCGTGAATCGAAATCGCCTATAATTTATGCCATCTACGCTATAGCTCCCCTACATCCTAGCAATGGTGATTTAGCTACTCATGATAATTCTAACTACAACTACGGAAGCAATTAAAACAGTAAACGGAAGCATGATTAAAACGATTTAACAGTAAATTCGCAATAAAGAAAATTACGGCTTTAGGGAACTAACCTAGCAATTCTAACTACGAAGATAATAAACTTAAAGACTGAAATTATGATTGAGAAATACCGAAACTGAAGGCCGAAAGGAAATCCAGATGCAAAATAGCGAACTTTATTGAGAAACTAAAGTATTTGAATGTAAACTATGCTAAACTCGAGACCTAATGTCTCTCCTCTCAAAAAAACTGATAATTATTCTGAAAACATCGGTTGGTTATATAGGAATATCAAGCACTCTTATTCCTAAACCTAAGAATACATTGGGCTTTCTAATTCTCGATCTTTTAATTTGCGCATCAGCTCGCGTGGTGGTCGATCGACCACTGAGGCCAGTCGATCGACCAAAGGTGTCTTTGCACTGCATTCGACGATTCCGCAGCAAGCGCACCGATCTTAAAACAGCTGCCATTTCTTCCTTACTTGGTCAAATCAGGCGTTCTATGCAGCGTTAGAAAGCTAAGAGGATAAGATTTCACCTCCAATTGGAATCGCTCGATTATCTGCTTTAGAACTCGAGATATAGCCATCTGAAGCAGGCTGCAAGATCGTGAGGTGCTTCTTTGCTTGTTAAACTGGTACGCACCCATGCTTTTGCTATCTTTAGGCCTTGAAACGCGCACCAAGCTCATTCCTCGAGTCAATACTTCCTGTCAAATGCAATGCTAAGTACTTAGGGACGGATTCGGCTTATTTTCCGCTGAAATCTTCATATTCCTACAAAATCACAAGAAAAGGAAGAAATACACGAAACAAGGGAAATAGTAGCATAAACTACACAATTGAGCTCTGAAATGCGTGTAAAATAGGGTGTAAAACATCATATAAATGATACGCATCAAACTTCCCCAAACCAAAACCTTGCTTGTCCCCAAGCAAGAACTAGACTCGATCCTAAAACCTAATGGAACAAGTTCAGTCTCAGAGCGAAATGCAACATGTAAAGCCTAAACCAATTTAATGCAACAAATCAACAATCAATTAGTAATATGAATCATGCAAACGAGTTATGTAGTCGTTAAAAACTGCTGAACCGTCAACTATAGAGACTTATCAATTCGGACTCTCACGGGTCGCTCAAATCACACAATGAATACGGGTGAAGATATGTAAAGATAGAAAGAATTCATTTTGTAGAGACACTCACCTAACTACGACCTATAAGAACATGCCTGCAATCTAATATGAAAATAATCTCTACAACCGTACATATGCATTCCAACCAAACCAATGACCATGACACATGCCGAGGTAAATATGGATATGTGAGGTAATGGGTAAGAAGAGGCAAAAAATGAATTTGGATAAGAGGAGTTAAAGCCAAGCTAGTAACTACATGTCCAAATTATAACAACATCCAACTTCTTGCTCCAGATAAATCAATACAAAACGGTGCTAATGAGTAGCACTAATCTCACAATCTCCAAAAAAAGTCAACTCCCCAAATGATAATAAAAAAGCATGGGAGCAAAAATCGCCATTTGAAAAAGACTTTGAATTATGGGATTTTGATTTTTTTCTTTTCTTTTCTTCCTTCTTTTCATTTTTTTCGTTTTCTTTTTTTTTTCAATTCTATTTTCCCTTCCTTTCTTTCCTCCTTTCAACATTCCACCAACCTTCTCATACAGAGCAATATAACCAAGATGCAATAAACACATTCCCACAACTACCAATACTAGCTCGGATAGGGTAGGCTAAATAATGGTATGTAGCTTATGGGACGAAAAGGCAAATTTGGCTATGTGAGGCTTATGGGTAAAATGAGAAAAGGGGACCTCTACCACATGTGTCAACAAACCACAAACCGAATGCATACGGGTATTAAGCAGATTAATTTCATATTTATGCATATTGATGTAACATGTCACATAAGGAGTAACTACTCACATCCTAAATAAACTGGTCATAAATGTCACCAGTTATAGGCTCTAATAACTCAGAAAATGATGTAGTTTGCCAAAAATCTAAGTCAAGTCTCAAGTTCAGCAAATATTTTAACGAAAACTCGTGGACTATGCATATATGATTCTACTAATAACATGTCAATTAGCAAGGCTTAGGCATAAACAGCTGCAAATGCAATGTCATCATTGAAATACTACTGTTCCGACTCGACCTACATGCTAAAATAAACGTGCATTTTTTTGGAATTTTTTTGAAAATTTTCCATTTTTTTGATATATATATGGGATGAAATAAACAATGCAAACTAAAATAAACGTGAATGCAAAACAGAATGAATGCAACGCAAAACCCTAAACTTCCCCAAACCAAATCACACAATGTCCTCATTGTGCGAGATCATGTGAATAAAGAAACAAAGGGAAATGGGAAATTGCGATAAATTAACTAAATAAGACATAAAGGTGACATGGGGAACTCACAAGACTTTAAGCGCGCAAAAGGAAACCTCCCCAAACCAGCGTGAGCTAGGAGGTTTCAGTAGCCAGCAGTGCTACCATAGGTACCTGAAAAGAAACAAAAGTACCGCGCGTAATTCCGAGAAAGCAATTCACGAAACGCAAAATTATGTGCAAAATAAGAAAACAGAAGAAAACAGAAATGAGTCGGAGAATAAAGTGGAGAAAAGACTCCCTCAACTCCGCAAATCGACCAAACACAGCAGGGGAATGATCGAAAACAGGTATAGCAGCGGACAGCGGTCGATCGACCACCTTACCCAGTCGATCGACCAAGATGACGGGAACAGAAGCTCCTGGAACTGTAGCGCTCAGTCGATCGACTGAAATAGCTGCATTAACTTCCTGATTTCTTAAAATTAGCTCAATAAATTGAGCTAACAAGGTCTATAAACCTGCAAATACACATAATAACGCGCCCAAAAATTGCGCAAAACCCAAAGTAACAGTCTGAAGTTTATAAAAATCTAAGCAAACCAAACTAAGCGAAGTTTCGCGCACACGAAAAACGATAAATAGTCTAAAAGCAATAAATTGTCTTAAAAAGGTCTAAGACACGAATCAACGGAAACTGCGGAAATGCAGTAGCTTCCGCAGTGCTCATCTCAGAAGCTGGACTCCACTCTACTCCGCCTGGAATACTCAACGGATCATCTCTAGCATCTTCCCAAGCATGGCCATCATCTTCTAGCTCTTCACATTCAAGATCCGACTCCGAGATTTTGATTGACTCCTTCTTCTTGGGCTCCTCATCTGGCTCCTCGTCAGTTGCATAGCTCAGACATCCCAAACCGCCTCTCTGAACAATGGGCTCCTTAACGTGGTGGAGCGGTGGCGGTTCTTCCTTCCCAAACCAGTTCGCAACATCCAAAACGAGAAGAATTTTCTTCCATATTGCTCCCAATGGGGCGAAGGTGTCATAACAGAATAGGTACAGTACTGAAGTAGGAATGTCGTAAAGACAAAATAAGATTTCTTTTCGTAAATCATATTACAGTCATGGGCCACATGGGGTCTTTCTTCCTGGGGACTCGGGCAAACATAATAGAGTGCTTCCCTACCTTAAATCTCAAAGTTCTTTCCCCTACATCAATTATCGCACCAAAGAGTGTGCGTAAACGGTCTTCCCAAAATAATTGGGGTGTTGACATCTTCAGGAATATCCAAAATAACAAAGTCAACAGGAAAAAAGAACTTTTCAATTTGAACAGGCACATTCTCTAAGACCCCTACCGGCCGAATCGCAGAACGGTCACCATTTGCACTGATCATGTCAAGTAATGGCAAATCTAGTCAATCCCAACTTCTTAGCCGGACTCAAAGGCATAACATCGACACTAGCCCCTAAATCACATAATGCCTTCTCGATTGAGAAGGTACCAATATCATAGGACAGAGAAACTACCGGGTCGACAGTTTATGAGTAGCAGTGTGAGTTAAGTACGAACTAGACTCTTCAGTTAAATGAACTGACTCCACAACATTCAAAGACCTTTTCTTAGCTAGCAATTTCCCATAAACTTCATATATGCAGGTATTTGATTAACTAGCTCTAAGAAAGGAATTTGCACATTAAGACTACGCACGACATCTTTAAATTTATCGAATGTTACCTCATCTTTGGTTGGCACTAGTCTTTCTGGATAAGGGGCTGTCAGAAGTAGCTTTGCCCTCTCCTCTAGGTCTCTCATACCGGCATCAGTGGACTTAGGCTGAAAATCCACTACTTTGTCTTTGTTGTAACTTGACCCTTCTTGATCCGTCTTTAAATGAACCATTAACGTCGTGGGGTCATACTTTGGAACCGGAACGGACCCATCAGCATCTGGATCTTGCCTCGATGATTTCGGAGTTGTCGTACCCCGAAACAAGTGATCCCTCAAATTATTGGGCATTAGAGGACGAAATTGTGCATTATCAACAGCGGCCTCAGTCGATCGACCATGTTGCTCAGTCGATCGACTGGTTTCAACAGTACCAGAAGCTATGTAATTTCGCGGACTAGTCGATCGACTTGGTGATGTGGTCGATCGACCGTGATTACTGCTGATCGTCTTTTTCTCGCCTTTTTTCTTCTTCCCTTTTTCAGCAGCTTTCTCGGGTCCATCGAGAGCAGACCCGCTCCTCAGCGTCATTGCATGTACGGTCTCAATACGCTGATTCAGAGTGGAATTGACTCGGTATCTCAGCTACATTCTTGTCTAATGTAGCAACTTGAGATATCAACTTCGTGATTAAGGTCTGATTCGCCGTATTGCTTTTCTGTACCTCCACCATAAGCAGCTGCACTAGACTCGTCAACTCTGCAACTTCATTTTTCAACTCTTGCTGTGACGGAGTGGATGGTGGTGGGGCATCATAAGGAGGCACATATGGTTGATGCGGTGAAGTAGGAGCGCAATTATACGAATTGTCGAGCTGAAGTTGATGAAAAGAAAACATCTTCTCCTTAGGGTGCCTGCATGCCTCAGATGTGTGTCCCCTTCCGCCGCATCTCCAACAAAACAGCACCTGCTGCTCCTGAGAATGGAACATGGGTGGCCCCTTCTAAGGTACTGCAAATAAACAACACTAAAGAAGAAGATAAGAACTGCCTCAAGGTACTCAGTCTTCCCTTGAGGCGAAAAACAGACTAAACTGAAAAACAACTAAAACTAGCGCTGCCTCCCCGGCAACGGCGCCAAAATTTGATACCTGTCGAAGTGAGTACCAAAAATAATATTTATAATACCTATTAAAACTAACAGAAATTAGTGGTAACAGGGTCGAACCACAGAGAGGCGGGGGATAAAAGTTGTTATATATTTCAGTCTGTCGGGTAACAGTTGTGGGGGTTTTGATGTGAATAAAATCTAAAACTAATAACATTAATTAAATAAATAAATAAAAGTTGCAAAAGATGTAAACTATGATAAAAGAAATGCTAAGACGGTCGGTTCACTATAGCTGCGATGGCACATAATCCTAGGTAACTTCGAAATACGGTCGCGAAGAATGGGGAAAACAAGTCCTCTCGGTCCATGTTAAATAGTAGCTACCTCTAGGCCTATGCTACTATTCCCTAAGTCTCATTAATACTAACTCTCGTTCTTGATTAATGATTCCTAATGCAAACTAAATCACGTTATCTCTCGATCTTAGCAATTTAGTCGTTTTAATTCGTTAATTATTGTCCATTCCTATCTCTCGATCTATGGGATGGTCAAGTTTAAGCATCTATCAAGTCTCCTTTCGGTCTCATTGAAAGATAAAGCACTTAACGAAACAAACAAAGCAAAACCAAACGCGTAACCAGTCGATCGACCATGGATACCGGTCGATCGACCATACCGTGAATCGAAATCGCCTATAATTTATGCCATCTACGCTATAGCTCCACTACATCCTAGAAATGGTGATTTAGCTACTCATGATAATTCTAATTACAACTACGGAAGCAATTAAAACAGTAAACGGAAGCATGATTAAAACGATTTAACAGTAAATTCCCAATAAAGAAAATTACGGCTTTAGGGAACTAACCTAGCAATTCTAACTACGAAGATAATAAACTTAAAGACTGAAATTATGATTGAGAAATACCGAAACTGAAGGCCGAAAGGAAATCCAGATACAAAATAGCGAACTTTATTGAGAAACTAAAGTATTTGAATGTAAACTATGCTAAACTCGAGACCTAATGTCTCTCCTCTCAAAAAACTGATAATTATTCTGAAAACATCGGTTGGTTATATAGGAATATCACACACTCTTATTCCTAAACCTAAGAATACATTGGGCTTTCTAATTCTCGATCTTTTAATTTGCGCATCAGCTCGCGTGGTGGTCGATCGACCACTGAGGCCAGTCGATCGACCAAAGGTGTCTTTGCACTGCATTTCGACGATTCTGCGCAGTAGCGCACCGATCTTAAAACAGCTGCCATTTCTTCCTTACTTGGTCAAATCAGGCGTTCTACACGGCGTTGGAAAGCTAAGAGGATAATCGTTCACCTCAAATTGGAGTTACTCGATTATCTGCTCTAGAACTCCATATATAGCCGTCTGAAGCAGGCAGCAATATCGTGAGGTGCTTCTTTGCTTGTTAAACTCGTACGCACCCATGCTTTTGCTATCTTTAGGCCTGGAAACGCACACCAAGCTCATTCCTTGAGTCAATACTTCATGTCAAATGCAATGCTAAGCACTTAGGGACGGATTCGGCTTATTTTCCGCTGAAATCTTCATATTCCTACAAAATCACAAGAAAAGGAAGAAATACACGAAACAAGGGAAATAGTAGCAGAAACTACTCAATTGAGCTCTGAAATGCGTGTAAAATAGGGTGTAAAACATCATATAAATGACACGCATCACATGTTTTGATTTACGAAACAGTATTCTGCCTGTAGGGTAGTCGATCGAGTAGCCTTGGCACTCAATCGAGTAAGGGGCACTCGACCGAGTACGTTAGTTACTCGATCGAGTAAGTGTGTTTTACGGGTTTGTTTTGACGGGTTTTGTTACTAATGCAGGATTAATATAAAATGGTTCCGTCACTTTTCTTAAACACTTTTATCATCCTAAAACCTTTCTAGAGAAGATTGAAAGTTACGTTCTTCGCATTCATCGCATTAGTGGCAAATCCCAAGGCTTGGTTAGTCGGATCATCTTATTCTTTACACCGTTGTGATCGTCGTGTCAGGGGTAAGTTTCTTGTATAATTTATGTAGTGTTTCATGTAGTTTCTTTAAAACCCTAATTGGGTAATTTGGGGGTTTTGGGGAGTATTGTTGTTGTATATTGTGATTGTATGATTGTGTGTCTATATGAGGTGATTTCGTTGAAGAATGATTATGATTAGCTGATTGTGACGATCTTGGTGATGGCTTATTTCAGGTAGGGTTTCCCTACTCAGTATTAGATATATGATGTGTGTGGTGATTGTGCTGTAGATAGTAATTGTTGATTGTTTCAGACGGTTGTGATATTGTATTGTTGATTGTTTCAGACGGTTGTGATATTGTATTGTTGATTGTTTCAGACGGTTGTGATATTGTGTTGTTGAATGTTTCAGACGGTTATTGAGGTTGTGTTGTGAATACTGTTTAACTGTCTGTGATCTTCGGGGTGCGTCCCTGGCTGAGCGGAGTCACTTGCAAGAGTGGCTTCACGCCCTTGATTCGCCTTCTGTGGAACCCGCCACAGGAGGGATGTGCACATTAATGAACATGGGTTTATCGCTCGTTGGAGATGAGCGTGGCTTAGGCGGGAACGGCTGCGGTCCCCCACTGGTGGCGAGGAGTAACCTGTTGCGATGGGTACTCTGGCAGGGCTACACACTTTAGTGTGTAGTTAGTTGTGTGGAGATTGGAGATGGAGACTGGGATTGTGTTGAGCTGTTTGAACTGTTTGTGTACTTGTTTCATTGTGGCATTGTTTTTGTGTAATTAGTACTGACCCCGTTTAAATGTTTTAAAAACTGTGGTGATCCATTCGGGGGTGGTGAGCAGTTATTGAGCAGGTATGATATGACGCGTATGCTGGGATGAGTCATCACGTGGCAGTTAGAAGTCTTCCGGTGTGTCAGACGATGTTTTATAGCTTTGATATTTTTAGTAGTAGACCGTCTGAGAATCTTGTATTTCAGTTTAACAGTTTTGGTTTTGATCATGTAATCACTTTAAACTATATTGTTATTTAAATTATGTTTCTTCGTTGTCATTTGATTATCATTGCCTCGGGTAACCGAGATGGTAGCACTTCCATGCCTTAAGTTGTCCTGGTAAGGCACTTGAAGTATGGGGGGTGTTACAAAGTGGTATCAGAGCGACGATCCTGAAACCTGTAACCAAGGAATCTACTGAACCTAGGGAGTCTAATTAAAATGAACCTGGGGTAGAAGTTGTAGGAGCTAATGCAAAGACTTGGGAGACGTCTTGAAGTCGCGAACTCGCCCTACATTTTTGAACCGGTCACCATGGGATA
This sequence comes from Silene latifolia, assembly GCF_048544455.1. NCBI lineage: Eukaryota > Viridiplantae > Streptophyta > Magnoliopsida > Caryophyllales > Caryophyllaceae > Silene > Silene latifolia. The sequence goes on from NC_133530.1 coordinate 55,423,054, forward strand.
TGAGTCGGGATCGCTATGTGTTTATCTTGTGAATTGTGTATCTTTGTAGCAAAGTGTGGTATAAATTAGTGGATGTGTGTATGTGGAGAATGGGGAATGTGTAGAGAAAGATGATAATGAGGTGATGTTATACATTATTGATTGAAAGCATGATAGTTATTTTACGATATGGCATTATAGAAATACGCAAAGAAAATTTGTTTGATTTGAGTTATACATAGAGTTATGTATACATATATGTTGTTGGTAGTGTTGTACGAGTTTATATAGCTGAAAGTTTGAGTAAGAGCATGAATAATTGGTGAAAAAAGATGATAATTGTTGCATGATAATATGATTTTTGACAAAGCATGTTGTATGATGGAAGAGATTTTATAATGTTGTTATGCTAGTAACACGTGAATAGGAGACTTGATGTTATATATTTGTGATTTTGTTTACGTAAAGTTATAGAATAAAAACATGTAGGTAATACATGCTTGGTATATTGAATGATGCATGTGCATAATGGATGTTGTTGATTGGCTTTTGAAAATAGTAACATGTGGTTAGGGATACTGGTTTTATGAGCATCGAGTTGTTTTTGTTTACCTTGTTGTCGTTTAAGTGGTTTGGAAGTAAAATCAAGTAGTTGTGTTTTCGATTATAGAGAGGTTGTCTTTAAACTGTTATAACTTGAGATGAATGAATGATTTTAATGTGATTCTAGTTTGAGGTGATAGCTTGTTCTTTTACGATTCTAACGATAGGTCACACGCCCAAAACAACTAAGAAACGAGTGAGTTATGACCGTTTTACTTAAACTGGAGAGTGATGAGAAATGCGTAGGGTACTCGATCGAGTGGCCCTCACTCGATCGAGTGCACCTTGGTACTCGATCGAGTACCCCTTACTCGATCGAGTAGCCCTGGTAATTTGTTATACGTGTCTCTTAATTTCACCTACTCGATCGAGTAAGTCATTTACTCGATCGAGTGGCCTGTACTCGATCTAGTGACCCCTGTTTTGGGTCATATGCTTATCATATGACTTCGTTGCATATTATGTTTAATTCAAAGGTGTTATTTTGCTTCTTTATGCATTGTTTTACATGTATGTTGGTCTTGATGCGTAAGTTACCCAATCTTATGGTGTAATGAGTGGCACCTGCGGTGAGTATGAATTCGGTGGGAGGACATGTACATGAGTTATGTGTGGTTGTGATGGATAGTGGAAAAAGAAAAGAAGGATTGGTAAAGCTTAATAAGGCATGGAGCATGTTTTGTGAGAAGATATTAGTGATATGATTTTTTGTTGAGTAATGTAAAGTAAGTAAATATGGGCAAGGGATGATGTGAGTCTAAGGTACGTGAGAATGAATAGATTGAAAGGAAGAATGTGGATAGTAGCAACTTGAAATGTGTAAAGAATTATGGAGGGGGATGGTTAGGAATTGTGTTGGTTAAGAATATATATAATGAAAGGTCGTTTTAGAGGGATTGAGAAGAGTGGTATATAGTGAACTTAATGGAGACATGTCGCGACGTGGATTTGCAGATAGTGACTGAATTTGGGAATTTGTGTTATCAAGAGGTGAAACTAACGTGTGATTTCCTTGGGCAATTAACGGTATAAAATGAATTTCGATTTCTAGAGATGTAAAAAGGGAAATGCAATTGTTTGAACAAGTAAACGTTGATTCTATGGATGGATTGGTGGCAAGGGTGAGTGATAGCATAATAAGAGAATATTTATGGTAAGAAAGAGTTAGATAATATCGATATGAAATAATGAGATGTGAGTTTTGGAGCAATGAGAAGGTAACCGGAGCATTAAAGAGTTAAGTAAGAGGTAATAAGGAGTTGAATGGTTAATTGCTTTTGTCGATTGTAAAAAGAAAAGAATGAGGGGAGTAAAACTAAGAAAATGTTCACCGGAGTTATGTGATATAAAAGTAAGGAATTGTCGAGATGTATGATACTATCATGAGGATTTTTGTTAATGGTTATATAGGAGTTTCAGAACAACATGATTAGTCAGGAGTTGCAAGGAATTTAGTAAAGTAAAAGTTGGGTAGAGAATTTGCACGGTATGAGATCTTGGTGGTGAGTCGGGTGACGATACAATTAAGGATGGAATTGGGAATAGTGTTGAGATGATTTTTGTTGATGTATTTGATGCTCGTTATTTGGGATGATAACCAAAGATAGGAAAGAAACTGTGATGTTTTGATGTACGAACGGTGGTAGTGTGGAGATGTTGTCACTAGTGGTTAAGGGTGATGATAAATAGGAAAGATGACAATTCTAAAGAGGTTGATTTTGTAGAGACCGAATTGATATGTATGGTTATGAGGAAGTATAAGACGTAGTCTTAGGAGGCGGTTCCTCGTAATGAGGGTTAGTTGTATGGTTATGTATGGCAGAAAGTACTGGTTATGCAAATGGGAGAATGTGTTATGAAGGGCATACGAGTTAAGCTCGGGTGAGAGGTAACCTTTGTCAGGTGGTAACTTACGTGATCAGGATTGACTAGTTGGATATGATTATGGGTCTATGATGTGTATGAATGTTTGTGTGAGGTTTTGACCTCACAAGAAGTGGTATTGTGTGATAATTATAAAGTTGTTGTATGAATTTTCTATATGTTGAGTACGGTAACCTGATTGATTGAAAAAAAATGGTAATAGTTTGATTGATCTGGCATGGTTAGTTATAATTGTATGTCTATTTATACCACATGTGTATTCCGTGAAATTGTAGGGATGATGGTCATGAGGTGCTTATCCGTTTATTCATATAATATGTTGCGTTGTGATTTAGTAAAGTGGATTTTAGTAAGTTTTCTTGTCCGAGAAGTTATTTCTGAGTTAGTGTTTATGGAATTATGTATGTTGCGATGTCTATCGGTGTGGTCGTGGTGCCTCGGGTGGTGATCCGGGCACGGTACTTAGTGTTGTGATGCGGGTATTTTCGCACTGCGGTGTGGCTGTTGGTGACGGTGTTGCGATGCCGTCACCAGTTATGGTGGAGTAGGCGGGATAATTATGATTCGAGTTTCGAAAGTACATACCAGTTATACATGAATTGTTGTTTTGTTTGATGTTGCTTCCTGTGAGTTTCAGTTTTGTACGAGAGAAGCAGGATGTTTTGTTTATTGATGTTTCTTACCAGTTAAGTTTTGGAATAAGGGTAGAGTATGATATGAAATAGAGTGTATTTGTTTCCGTGGTTGTCATGGCATATGGATATTCTTTTGATGGGACACAGTTGTCAGAAGTTGTTACAGTACATTTGATCTTGTTGTAGATGAGGCATCGGTGCACATAGTCATGGCAAGTGATTCGTAGAACATGTGTGGTAATGATCTGAAAGCTGCAGGTGGTTCATAATCTTTCGTTGAGACAGTGAGTGTAGGGTGTTGGGAATTAGTGTCATGTTAAGTTTTGTATGAGTTTTGCGGTAATGAAAGAAAAGAACTTGAGAATCTAGTGTGAGTGTATGTAATAATTGTGAATTGTGAATTATGAGTATGGAGATAGGTGCATGCATAGAGGATTATGTCGTTTTGGCAGTAATAAGGAACAATTGAAGTTTTAGTTAAGCTAAAGATTTTGAGGTATAGGTTAGGTGGCATGACGAGTGAATTGAAGTATGAGAATTGTTTAAGTAAGAGAGCCTTAGATTTATGCATAGTGAGTGTTTAGATTATAGGTGGTTATCTTTGACATGCGGTGGTGATGGGGATAATGAGAAGATATGGCTAGGATTTAGTATTAGTTAGTTACGAGGACGTAACATTTATCTTAAGAGGAGTAGGATGCAATAAAAGAGATTTTGATACTTGTGCATATGGTAGTATAATTGGAAGTAGAGTGTTGGTGTAGCATAAAGGACGGATATTTGTTTTGATTTTATTAAAGGTCATGACCGTGCTTGTAGTAGTTCGATGTTTAGGAATGAGAGAATATTTCAATACTGTTGACAACGATGATGATGTTATGAGTGTGAGTAAACTTCGAGGACGAAGTTCCTTTTAAGGGTGGTAGAATGTAACATTCCGTTTGATGTTTGTGAATGTCTTGATATTGGATTTTCTAATGGATAATATGTTACGGAGCTAGCAGCGTTTGTGGATAATAGTTGGTGGTGTTGGGAGTTGGTGTCGAGGAGAATGTGATGTAGTTGATACGATATTGTGAGCGATGTGTGGAGGTAGGAATAGTTGGTGGAGTTGGTGTTAAGAGTTCATGGTTTCATGTTTAATAGGTTGGGGTTTTGTTTTGTGTTCTTAGTAGCTTTGTTGTGTCTTGACCGAGTTACTATGTTTGTTTTTATGTATGGGTTGAACTTCGGGGACGAAGTTCTTTTTAAGAAGGGAAGACTGTAATACTACGTTTTTATGAGTCTCTGGGTACTCTATCGAGTGGGGCTTACTCTGTCGAGTAAGCATGTTTTGATTTACGAAACAGTATTCTGCCTGTAGGGTACTCGATCGAGTAGCCTTGGCACTCGATCGAGTAAGGGGCACTCGATCGAGTACGTTAGTTACTCGATCGAGTAAGTGTGTTTTACGGGTTTGTTTTGACGGGTTTTGTTCCTAATGCGGGATTAATATAAAAAGGTTCCGTCACTTTTCTTAAACACTTTTATCATCCTAAAACCTTACTAGAGAAGATTGAAAGTTACGTTCTTCGCATTCATCGCATTAGTGGCAAATCCCAAGGCTTGGTTATTCGGATCATCTTATTCTTTACACCGTTGTGATCGTCGTGTCAGGGGTAAGTTCCTTGTATAATTTATGTAGTGTTTCATGTAGTTTCTTTAAAACCCTAATTGGGTAATTTGGGGGTTTTGGGGGAGTATTGTTTTTGTAGATTGTGATTGTATGATTGTGTGTCTATAGGAGGTGATTTCGTTTAAGAATAATTATGATTAGCTGATTGTGACGATCTTGGTGATGGCTTATTTCAGGTAGGGTTTCCCTACTCAGTATTAGTTACATGATGTGTGTGGTGATTGTGCTGTAGATAGTAATTGTTGATTGTTTCAGACGGTTGTGATATTGTATTGTTGATTGTTTCAGACGGTTGTGATATTGTGTTGTTGAATGTTTCAGACGGTTGTTGAGGTTGTGTTGTGATTATTGTTTAACTGTCTGTGATCTTCGGGGTGCGTCCCTGGCTGAGTGGAGTCACTTGCGGGAGTGGCTTCACGCCCTTGATTCGCCTTCTGTGGAACCCGCCACAGGAGGGATGTGCACATTAATGAACATGGGTTTATCGCTCGATGGAGATGAGCGGGGCTTAGGTGGGAACGGCGGCGGTCCCCCACTGGCGGCGAGGAGTAACCTGTTGCGATGGGTACTCTGGCAGGGCTACACACTTTAGTGTGTAGTCAGTTGTGTGAAGATGGGAGATGGAGACTGGGATTGTGTTGAGCTGTTTGAACTGTTTGTGTACTTGTTTCATTCTGGCATTGTTTTTGTGTAATTAGTACTGACCCTGTTTAAATGTTTTAAAAACTATGGTGATCCATTCGGGGGTGGTGAGCAGTTATTGAGCAGGTATGATATGAAGCGTATGCTGGGATGAGTCATCACGTAGCAGTTAGAAGTCTTCCGGTGTGTCAGACGATGTTTTATAGCTTTGATAGTTTTAGCAGTAGACCGTCTGAGAATCTTGTATTTCAGTTTAACAGTTTTGGTTTTGATCATGTAATCATTTTAAACTATATTGTTATTTAAATTATGTTTCTTCATTGCCATTTGATTATCATTGCCTCGGGTAACCGAGATGGTAGCACTTCCATGCCTTAAGTGGTCCTGGTAAGGCACTTGAAGTATGGGGGTGTTACAATTGTACTCATGTCGGGTTCATTTTATTAGACACTCCTAGATTCATTTTGATTCATTGGTTTAAGTTCCAAAATCGTCGTTGTGATACTACTTTGTAATCCCCCCTTCTTACCCGGCCAAGGTAATTAGGAAATGTTACCGTCTCGGTTTCCCGAGGCAGTGAAATCGGAATTATAATTAAGGAACTTTATTAAATAAATAACATGTTTGGTGATTACATAAATGTAAACAAATGAATAAATGAAATACAACTCGTCTATGACTATGTCATCCATGCTACACTACTCGACTCCAGTCCAAGGGGCGGCCCAAATCCCAATTACGTCAACAAGCAAACCTGTACTTAACCTACTCCCCATATGATCGGAAATATCATATGGATCCACACATGCACACAAACGTTAGTTTCAATAAATAAAGTCTAACACGACACAAGTGTGTGAATATGCAACATGACTGTGATATGAATTAGACGCTATTAAACAACCACCATCACGGTTCCGGGACACGCCCAGACATACCGACAACCACACTGGTACCGGGACACGCCTAGACATACCAACAACCACAAACAGGTACCGGAAGAAGCCCAGACGTACCGGGTCCGGAAGCCATCTGGATCCCCTTTATCAGACATTGTGTCTCAACTACACGAGTCCCTCCAAACACACGTCATTAATGTACACATCTCTCTTGGAGTGGGAAGCTCCAAGACTTGTGAGACGGTCTCCCCAACCGCCTCACGTCTCCTAAACAACAAGTACCAAAATAAACCGTCACATCCTCCAATATACATGACAAAACAATAAATGCAAACTACCACACAATATGGTAATTATCGACTCATCAAGTCATCTTAAACAATATCAAGTTATAATGCGTTTCCCGTAACATATGAATACGAAAACATGTTATAATGCAATGGCCACTAAAACACGACTCATATAACCACTCAAATGTATTGAAACTGAGTAGGATTAAATTACCTTTTAGCATACTCCATAAGCAATCCGGCTAATAATATTCTTCCATAAAAACCGTCACCTAAATATAATAATTAAATATATTTAATCACTAAATAATCTAATTAAATTAACGGATATTTCCCATGGTACCCTCGAACATTGGCAGATTACACATGGTACCCCTCATTTTAAGTTTCTACATATGATACCCCTGTGTTTTCCTTTTTCTTTCCCAAAATGCCCTTTACCACACTTCCGTCATCACTCCGTTAGTCCTCTCACTAATGACCCTTTATTTTTGTTATTTAAACACTAATAATACATAAAATCCTTATTAATCATCATCTTCTCCAATCATCATCTTCAAAATCATCCGAAAAAGCCTCCACTTTCACCCACCACCATCATCATCTTCGATCACCACTGCCCACACCAACAACAACCACCACCACCAATAACAACAACATCAACTCAACAACAACAACCACCAACACTACTAAAAAAAATCAATCTGAAAAAAAGCTCACCAAAAAAGGGTAAAAGACGACGACATCACCCTTTCTCCACCAGCTCTACCGATGGCCACCAATCGTTGTCGACACCGGAGCTCTGGTAGAGGTCATGCGCACATCCAGTGTTCTGTCGAGCACCATACGAGCCACCATCATCCTCTTACTTTTCTCCCACTATCATAATCATCCCTCCACCTCCCCCAAAAACACAATAGGATGTCATCAAACCCCTCTTAATTGCAAACATCAATTTTATAATCGATTTCACGCCATAATCAGACGGCAACAATGGCGTCTTGAAGAGTCGACAGTGACGATTATGGTGGGAGATCATCAGAGGGATTGAAGGAAGAAATGTCGGATTCTTTGCGAAGTGCTATTTGGAGTCGATTAATAAGGTTAGGTGGTACCTCACACTTCACCATTGATGAATGTTGATTGAAGATGATTGTAATTGATTTGGGGATTTAGGGTTGATAAGGGTGGTGGTTTTTGTGGTGGCTGCTTTTATTTGTTTAACGGATTGGTGAAGGGAAAGAGGAAACAGACGGCACTGGTGGGTTGTGGACTGGTTTGGCAACATCGACATGGTGGCGTCGACGTGGTGGTGGTGTCGGCGGGGCAGGTGGCGGCAGTTAGGAAGAAGATGATAATGGGTGATTTTGGGAATTAGATATTAAAGTTAGTTTAGTGTATAATATGAGGGATTAGTGTATTAAATAACAAAAAAATGGGTCATTGGTCAAATAAGTAACGGAGTGATGACGGAAGTTTGGTAAAGGGTATTCTGGGAAGGAAAAAGGTAAACACAGGGGTATCATATGTCGAAACATAAAGCGAGGGGTACCATGTGTAATACGGCAAAGTTCGAGGGTACCATGGGAAAAAACCGTTAAATTAAATACGAATTAATTAATTAAAGAACACTCGTCTGAAGCTATTTAAAAACTCGACTCATACCCGTTCTCACGCCTAGCCCCGACAACCATCACCTTCGCTGCTGCCATGCACTACCACCACCAGCTGTGTTAGATTATGGCCAGCAGCCCACGACCATAAAGTAGTGGCGGCAACAACAACAACCAAGCACGACAATGACCACACCGACACAACACAAACACAAACACACACACACACACACACACACACACACACACACACACACACACACACACACACACACACACACACACACACACACACACACACACACACACACACACACCACCCCTAGCCACCACCGACCACCATGGACAACACCCGCCACCACTGTGGCCTCCCGCTGACCACGGTGGACCCATCCACCATCCTACACCATAGCACCAACCACCATGGTAGCCGACATCAACAACAAGAACAACAACAACAAACACAACACAAAAGGTTAACCTGTATAGCCCCCTTTGACACCCTTTTTCGACCACCTAACACCACCCATTCCACCATCCATTACCACCACTACAACCCCAATCAACACTCGACAAAACCCATCCAAGATTAGCCCTAGATAGTCACGAAAGGTGGGTCAAAATTTTGTCTTAAGACGGTCAGATAATAACAACAAAAACAACTATAAAAGCCTCATTCAAACCCGATTTGGGTGGTCAACAGGGTCAAGGGGGTGGTCAATGGGGGTCCATGCCGTTTCAAGGTCGAGGCGGGTTAATTAAAATAATATATATATATATATATATTAGTATGAGACGGTTTTACCTTACGATCCTGAGGCGGAGGGAAAAATCTCCACTTTCTCTTCCTTTTTCTCTCTTCCTCTCATCTCTCATGTTTTGATGGATTTTGTGAGATTTTGGGTGGATAAGGTGGGTGGGTGGAAGTTTTTAGCAACCGTCACAATTACTACCGTCCCGAGTTAATTATTATCGTGTATTATTATTACCATTAATATTATTATTATCATTACCATCTTATAATAATAATAATTATTATTATTATTATTTCTGTAATACCTCGCATTTTTATAGATATCACTTGACCTATTAGATGATCCACTCGGCCGAGTGAAGCTCCACTCGAGCAAGGGGAGGACCGAATACGCCTTGGTCACTCGAAGTCTGGAAAATTGCTCCACTAGAAGTCTGGAAAATTGGTCACTCGACCGAGTGACCATCCACTCGACCGAGTGGAGCCCTCACTCGATTGAGTGGACCTCCTGTAGATACCCAGTATCTGTTGAATCCCCAACAAACACCCGATGATTATCGGACTACAACATGCTTAGGAATCGCTACGTTTAACCGACAATTTGTATAACTATACGTCGGAAAACTCAAAACGATTTCGAAAACAAAACATTTTTATAACTTTTTAAAAGTACCTGGGGTGTTTTATGCACGACGACGGGGTCGCAATGACACTAACTAGAGTGAAAACCGACACCGGACCGAAAACCCACTCAAAATTTAAATCCCGACTACAACAACGAGTCAAACCGAGTCAAACACAAAAAAACAAACATCACAAAGCTTCCATGTTAAGTATACCCGATATACTTGAATGGTCAAGTACAACAATCATGCCATCCAAAACCTAGGATAGAACACATCATGATTTCAAATGCGTGATAGTGACAAGATAGCTCGAAGACCCGCGAAATGGCTCGCGCCTCTTCGAGTAGCCTATACGGCCACGTCACTCTAAATGCACACAACCACACAATACTCTATGAATACCCCTCAAATGCCACCATTTGAAGGTACGCGAGTGTCCGCCCCCTCATTTCTCCCTTAAAATTATAGACTCGACTTCTCAAGTCACAAATCGACACGTATTTTCGACCTACCGATCAAAAATACAAGCCATACACATTTTTTGGTACCGTCATCGTGCATTAAACCACTTGACCGACTATTTCAACAAACTACAAAATCACTAAACAAAACAACACACTTTACATTGCTAAAACGGTTTTCAACCGAGTTTTCCGACCTAACAAGTTTTTACACTTCCGTTGATTTCTCGCCAACGACCTACCATGTAAGTATGAGGGTGTAATTAATCCTCTTCTTTCATTTCTTTTTATCTGTTTTATGACCTAAACATGCTAAAACATGCATAACATGGTCCAAAATACGGATCGAATGAGCCAAAATCAAGTTTTGACCTGAAACAGTAGCCCCTAGTCACAACTAATTGGCTCGCGCCTAAATGGGCTGTCCAGGTCAGAACTCAAACGTGTTTGAGTTCATTCTTTCCATTTTCATTTCATTTTATAATCGGTTTTTACCATTTCAAATCATTTTTATTGTAAATCTTTTTTACCATAAATCATGTTCACCCTTGGTTCCTTATACCATGACAGTTTAATCCGTGTTTTCGGTGATAATATTTGGTTAATTACATTTTAAAAGGTATTTTAAAACCTTTTATTAATTTGTTTACATTTTCAAAAACAACCATATTAGTCATACATGCATAGTCATCCTTGGTTCTACATACTATGTCGGTTTAAATCCGAGTACGATGATGAACATTGATTAATTACAAAATAATGAACTTGACACAATTAGTTCATAATAAATATTTTTCAAAACCATTCATGTCAAGCTTGCAAAATGATAAGGCTAAAGTCATATCACCTTAATCAAAGTAAACCTAAATTACTACTAACTAATAGCTAGCGGTAAGAAGGGTTGAATCCACAGATAGGCGAGGTAATTATTCTAGTTCGTTCATATTTAAGTCTTTCTTTAAGTAACAAATTTTGGGGGTTTGTTGATTTAGTTTCTAACAGCTAATTGCAAAGTAAATAAAGGATGAATAACAATAATATTTAAAGAGTCTAGAGATTCGGGTTCACTAGGTAGTCATACGGGGTGTGATTTAATTCATTGATAGAGCTAATTATGTTGTTTAAGGTTATATGATCGGTCGATTCAATATTTCCTTAGATCTAATTTAACATGCAATCGCTATCATTAAATTATCTCTATTCAGTTATCGATCGTAGCCTATATTGATTCTAACCTAGTTGGTGAAAGTTTCAATTCGCTATACTAGTCAATTAATCCTGGCCAGTAATTAATTTACTAGATGAAGAACAATAACATGAACAACAACAAATAAGCAATTTTAACTATCAATTCATTAGTTTAATCTTAGAGGCGACAATCATCAACACGACCCGAAAACACTACACGAACCCGACACGAAATTAGCGGGTTAGGGTCAAGGTGTTTCGACCCGTTTACATAATTGGGTCGACACGAACCTGACTCGAACTTATATGGGTTCGGATCTTGCGACACGAACTCGACACGAATAACCCATTAATTTAAATGGGTTATAATCGGGTTATGATACATCCATTGATCTGCTCACCGTTTAAAACCCAAGGCAAGTCATTAACATTATGTTATTGGTAATTCTTAATAAATTTAAGATTGAATTTATTTCGCTGTAAATTTTTATTTTGAAATGTATTATATGGGCTGGACGGGTTAGTTGGGTTAAACGGGTTTAATGGGTTGAAATTGATTTGTTAAAAATTAAATGGGTTACACAAGTCGGGTTGGGTTATTGAAAAAATAAATGGGTTGGGTTAGGGTTGACGCATGTGACCCTGTTTATCTAATTGGGTCGGGTTAGGGTTGAGGGGGTCATGACCCATTTAAGGGTGACACGAATACGAACCTAACACGACCCGACCTGTTTGCCAGGCCTATTTAATCCCCTTCTAACAACCTAGATCACCTTTCACCCTAGATAATAAACTTAGCTACTCATACTAATTATAATAACAACAATAGCAATAATAGAAAGCATAATTAAGAACATAAAAGATGAACAGGTAATTGAAATAACAATTATTGAAAGATTAGAACAATACCGTAATTAAAGGCAATAGATCCGAATGCTAAATTAATATAAACTAATATAAAGTATTCTAAGAGAGTTTTTAGAGGAGTTATACGAAACTAACGAAAAAATAAAGCGTAAATAAACTAGGGTACGAGTTTAGGTATTTATAATAAAACATAACCGACTTAAGGAAAATTGCGGAAACTATGGAAATAAGAGGTTCCTCGATCGAGCCTAGGGCTACTCGATCGAGTCACCACTTCCTCGATCGAGCCCGGCTCTACTTGATTGAGGCACCATTCATCTTCAGCTACTTTCTTCGTGTTTTCTTCGTGTTTTCTTCTTAACTTCTCTTCCTTTATTCTTATGGATTCCTGTTCCATGCTTCGTGTATTCCTCCATGCCTACTCCGCGATACCCATTTCATTCCTTTGCTTCTCAAATGCATCATTCCTGCATTAACCATCAAAACGCGTAAGTATCAACGTTTTAACATAAAAGGCATATAATTAATATAAACTAGCACGGAAACCGTATCAAAAACAATTAAGGGGAGGCATAAATATGCATATAATTATGACCCATATTTAACTTTTTGTAAGGTTATATTAGTGATACGCAATTGACCCATAATTAAATTTTTGCAAATTGAATACGGCATGACACTAACATTAGCCCCTAAATCACAAATGGTTTTGTCAATAGCTATACTACCAATATGACAACGAATAGAAAAACTCTCTGGATCCTTAAGCTTAGGTGGTGAGTTAGCTTGTACTGCGGTCGCGCACTCTTGAGGGAATGATACTGTCTCAACTTCATCAAAAGACCGCTTTTTGGACAAAATCTCCTTCAAAAATTTAGCATACGCCAGCACTTGAGTTACCAATTCAGTAAATAGCACTATCACTTGAAGATTCTTTACTACCTCCATAAACCTTCCAATCTGTTGCTCAAGTTTGGATTTCTGCAATCTTTGAGGAAAAGGTAGTTGAATTTTGATTGGCTCGAGTTCTTTTGCATTAGGAGTATGTTTGGAAGCATCTTCGTCAGTTACAGGAGTGACTCAGTCGAGTCCAGTAGTCACTCGATCGAGGAACCTATTTTTGTCCAATGTCGTAGCTGAAACACGCGAAAAATCACCGTCAGAGGGGGTTCCTCGATCGAGCCTATAGTGTACTCGATCGAGCAGCTTGGTTCCTCGAACAATCCTCTGCTGGCTCGATCGAGTCACCACACCAGTCCCCTAATTTTTGTCTTTTTTCTTATTACGTGTTTGATCCTTGCAAGTTTCTTTCTCGTCATTGCTCAACTCGAGATTTTCCAATCCCTTAGGATGCATATAGGGAACCTCATCTTCAGTAATGGGCATGTCCGGACCGTGATAAGAAGTACCGCTCCTCAGAGAAATAGAAGTAACTTGCTCATGAGCTTGTTTATCTTGAGGAGGAAGACCGGACTATTTTAAAGGATTTTGAGCCGCCATCAGAGCAACTTGAGTATCCAACATCTTGCTGTGAGCCATGAGTTCGGAGATTTGAGCCGTTTGCTTTTATTGCATTGACAAAGTTTGATGTAAGAGGGCTCTCAGCTTGCCAATCTCATTATTAGGAGCTTGAGGAAGAGGTTGCATTTGTTGAAAACCTCTTTGATTTTGCCGAACAAAGCTGCCTTGTGGTTGGTTACCACGATATGGAGGAATTACATAGGTATTTTGCAGAGGGGCTTGAGGATAAGCATTCTGACTCCTTTTAGGGAAGAAGTTAGAATAAGGAATACCTTGCTTGAAAGATTGGAAGGCATGAACTTGCTCAATGGTACTCATACACTTGGCCGTAGTGTAGCCATCTATCCCACATCTCTCGCAGGACACTTCTTGATGAACCATGTGAATTGTCTCTTGCTTATTACTCAAAGACCGAGTAGACTTCAACTCGGCTATTTGAGCCGTTATAGCCTCCAATTGCGCTGCAATAGCATTCTCTTACCCACTTCCTCTCTTACTTCCCCTAGGTTTACCATACTCAGCTGTGTGAGTAGCTATTTAATCAATCAACTTCCAAGCATTACCATCATTAGTATTATCTTGGAATCTCCCATTAGCAGTTGAGTCAAGTAAAGCTCTATGATCATCATATAACCCGTTGTAAAACTGGTTACAAAGGAACCAAATTTCGAAACCATGGTGAGGGACGGACCGCACTAGTCTTTTTAAACGAATCCAAGCGTCATTAAAATCATCAGTAGGACCTTGTTTAAAACTTGTAATTTGACTTCTCAATGCATTAGTTTTCTGTGGTGGAAAATGTTGGAGTATGTGTCCTCAACAATAATGCGATCACATGTTTAAATCTCATAATAAGAATACATGAGGGAAAGTAATATTTATTGTCAACTGATCCACATTAATCGGTAATGGTTGGCTGACTAGAGTTTGACATTACTGTCGTATGACGGTGGTGATCAGTTGATCCCTTAAGGTCATACCTCTAGGGAAACATTCTTAATTGATTAATTAATTAATTGTATGATTGATACAAGTTAATTAATTCCTTAAAATTGACAAACAATTTTGTGAGTAATACTACGTATCTTATTATAATTTGATTAAATAAGATTCGTATTAAGTAATTAAATTATTTTATTACTTAAGGTTTATTTATTATTTATTAAACAATTAAAATAAGAATGAATGGTTTATTATAAATACAAGTAGTTGTGATTTATAATTCTATGACCCATTTTAAGTAATTGTAAGTGTGAATTACTAGATAAATTTTTGTATGTGATTTATTTTGTTTATATAATAATTTTTAATAAGTTAAAAATGTATTATTTAAATTACATGTCTAGTAACATGTTCAATATGTCACACTACACAAATTAACATTTGACAAACTTAAAATGGACCCATTTTATATGGGTGTGCCATGTAATGGAGGGTGCAAGGAGTTGGTTGTCTTTATTCATTTAATTAGTGGAAGGCATAATGATGACCTAAAAATCATAGGCTTGCATGTCTAGTCTCTTGAGAAGAGAAAATAGAAAAAAATATTGGGCACTCTTCCCTTATGTAATTTTAGCCACCCATAAAGAACAAGGAGAGTTTTTCTCTTCTCATTTCTATTATTCATTCTTATAAAATTATATTGATAATTTTTACATTCTCTCTAATTGTTGTTGGGAAAACTTAAGAAGTAAACTCACATAATCTCTAATATTATTCCTAAATTACTAGAAGTAGTAATCTCATAATATTAGTATTTTTAAGGACCCAAATATTAATTTCGAGTAACTAAATTAAGATTTGTATTAAGAGTGTTTCCTTGGTACAAATCCTTAAGGAGTAGATCCCATTATTGGATCTAGGGTTTTTGGGGCATTTGGATTTTTCTTTAAGAAGACTAATTTGGTAGGAGACCAAATTAGTATAAACCACTCGGCCCTCATTGTGAGAATAACCGTTTTTCCTTCTTACTTCGTAGTTTTGTTATGCATGCATAAGTTCCTTTAATTTTATGATTTAACTAATAAATACTTAGTTATTAGAGGTGTCTAATAAGATATTAACGAATCTTACAACTGGTATCAGAGCAAGAGTTGTTGCATGCATAATCGATTTTGTTTTTCCGAGTTAAAATGTTAACATATAAAACTTGTATTTTGTGATTTATGATGATAAAGGCCACGAAATGTTTTTGCATGTTAAACATTCTGGTCCTAAATTGATTTTAGGTTATTTTGATGATTTGGTATTTTATTGCTCTTTAATAAGATTTTTAGTATTTTTATTGCATTTTGTTGAATAAAATGACATTTAAAATGCTAAAATTAGTTAGACTATGATTCTGACCTTGAAATGTTTACACGACCTCACATGCAATTTTTACACATTGTATGAAAAATTTCGTATAAAATGGTTTTATATAGCATGATTTATGACTTTTACATGATAAAAATCAATTAAATGGAGGTATTTTGGTTAAAAATGGTTAGCCTTCGTTAATGACCATGAAATTTCCGTATGTTATCACATGTAATAATTACACACTGTATGTAAATTTTGCGATAAAATGGTTTCATTTTACATGATTTATGATTTTTAGATGTAAAAATCGAATAAATAGTGACTATTTTAGCAAAAATAGCTAAAATGAATTTTATGGCATGAAATTTTTTTTCCAATGTTGGATATGTGATATGAAAATAAGATCTAAAGTTGCATGTCAAATTTCATTTGATTTGAATGGATATTAATTTTATGGGATATAAATTGATAAATAGCAACTTTAATAGTCATTAACATAAAATTCGACTTTTGGACATAAGAATTTGTTATTTACAGGTTCAAGAATCTTATTTAGAATATTCAAAATTTTGATTTTGATTTATTGCATGATTTTATGTTTAATTTGGAATTAATAGGTTAAAATTATGTTTTATACAATTTATTTGTGAAATAAATTAATATAATCTAAAGGCAAATTTTTATTAGAATTTTGGGATGTTGGAATTTTCCAGAATATACAAAATTATGATTATGATTTTTCTAATTTTTATGACCTTTTGGGAATTATTTCCTTATTATTATGAATCATAGTGTTTAAAGAGCAATTATAAAATATCAAGTTGAATTATTGTCAAATATTTAGTGAAGACTAAATTTTTGAGTCCTAAGATGGCTGGGGTAATTAACTTGGACATAGATTTGATTTATGTAATATTGTGTGATTTTAATAAGTTAATAGTCACAATTATCCATAAAACCGGACCGAATATACGATATTAGCTTAAATAGGGCGATTTGGCACATCACATGGCATATTGTATACATATTTTAATGCTGGATTTTATTATGATTGTCATATTTTATTTTATATAATTTTGAATTATGTAATTTGTATTTAGTATGGCCTTAGTTTTTAATTGGTATTTCCCGAAATCAATGGGGATATCGATTTGGTTGTAATTATTGTGATCTCGTATCACCTTTATTTTTTTTTTTTATTTTTTTTTTGTAATGTATAAAGTAGAAAAGCTATGTAATTTATTTATTTCGGAATTCCTTGAAGACGGTGCACTTCGAGAAGGTAGTCCGACAAAGACGGTGTTGCCTTGGAGTGCGTGCCAAATGAAGTTCAAGGGACAAAAGGAGTTGGTTTCCGAATTTGTAAATATTTTATTTGATTTACTATTTTAGGAAGGTCATACTAAGATTTTATTGTTTTTGCTTTGCATTTGTTTTATATATTTGCATTTATAGCCAAATCGCCATAACTACACATGCATATTATTTTATCGTATCATCGACCGTGTCAATTATAATTATCGCTAGTTTACCGCTTTAGTTCAATTAAAACGAGATAGACAATAAATTGACATAACCTCTCACAAAATAATAATTGAGGATTAGCCTTACCAAATAGTAGAACCATGAGCCCCAATTTCATAAGGAAGTAGGCTCGGCTCACCGGGGTGCTAAACTTGTTACGTTGGGTAAGTGGGTGGTAAATTGTTACTACATCGAAATTTGGATTGAGCTCAACGAAAGTGTTCGTGACCGTAGTCGCATGTGTTACGAGCTAAAGATAAATATTAAAGTAATTTTATCGACCGAGAGTTCTAGAAGTAGAATCGATTAAAGAGTTAATCCACCGAGTTATATTGATTAGGGATAAATCGGCTCACCGTGCCCGAATTGATATGAATTTGGATCTCGGGATCATTTATAATAGTTGGGTAGAGGTTCCTATATAAATGCTAAAACATTATTAAATGTTTTATATACATAACGATGAATGTTTGATTTTCCCACTATTTCGTTGTTTTATGTTGTTCTTTATTATCGCTCGTACTCATATATGATATCAATTTGATTGTAACACGAGTCTCCGCTAAACCACTATTAATTACGACAAATAGAATCTCTGTCTAAAATGAACCGTATCATAGGTTGTAGACTAGATCCATAGGAATCCTCTATTCCATAGAACTCAATAGGAATCGTCCTATGCATCTATAAGATTAACATCTTAAAATTCCTTACATACATATATTCTCTTGTGAAAATATGAATAGAAGTAATACTTGATCAAAATATGTTTTGATAATATCTTCGATGCATCCACGGTTGAAAAGTCTTATTGCTCAAAATAAACACTTGTCATCAAAACACTAAGTTGTTAAGCACATGACAATGTAAAATTGGTAAATTAATTTGTGAGAAATTTTGATTGACCAAATACCACTATAAAGTTCATCCTTGTGAAGGATTAACTAGGAATTTATATGAAGATAAGTCTTGCTCGAGTAAAAATTCTTGAAGTGAGTGGGAGCAATAAGAAGTAAAGTATCTATCTTAACTGTTAAGGATAGAACTAGGCTCAAAAGAGAAAGTGTTAGACACTAAAATAGAGACAAATCCTTAATAAGTAAAGATCAAGATCAAAGAAGTTGGTCGTGTGACACCAACATATTCCTTCTTGAATATGTATGACATTGACATTGCCTTCTTGCGAATTATCACGTCATGAGTATTTGATACTAATTTGTGAACAATGTTAGAAAATCCCACATTTCATGATTATGAAATATGGCAAAAGGTTGTCAAAACCACCTTTCTTAATGGGTATTTAGAGGAGGATGTGTTCATAACACAATCCGTGGGTTTTTTAAACCTTTAGAATCCCAACATTGAATAATCGTACGACGACTAGCAAGAATGAATTCAGAAATTTACATGAATGGAACTAGGGTAGTTGCCATTTCATCTATAGACATATAAGTGTTATAGTGTAGTAATTGTATAACACTCAAATTGGTGACCCCAATTATTTCTCGATTCTCGATTGAAATTGCATTTAGAGACTAGTTTTGACTAGTGTCCCAACCATGTGATTGGGAATCTCTTGGTATGTGTGCGAATCTTGCATTCAAAGCAATATTAATTCATGTCTTCTTTCTAGAAAATAATTATGAATAAAACAAGATATTCGCCCTATTTACACTTTGAAGTGTATGGTCGAATACAATTTCAATCAAAATGGGTTATTACTTCTTCATCTCTTTTACCAACGAACTAAGTAGATACTTGGTATCCACTTAATGAGGTAAGAAGAGAAATTCTTTGAATAAGTTCAATGAATGTTTAAAAGTATCATAACCTAGAGATTATGACCAAAGTATTAGTACTTTGTTAATATTGGGAACAATAAAGTGAAGACATTTATATGCACAAAAAGGAGTGTGATATAGTATCACATGTTCACCTTTATAATATTAAAAAGTGACAAAGAATCCTATACGATATGATTGTATCTTTACTATAAAATTGGAAGTTGTTTCTATCACAATTTGTCTAGTATTTATTTATTCCACTAAAACAAAACATAGTTAAAGCAATCAAGTACAATTCAAATATGATATGATTAGGCATGGTACCTAAGTTGTAGCTTGTTTCGAAAGAAAACATGTGGTCTCTCTTCCTACATGATCACAAGAAGAAAGGGTTTGTGGTTCGTGATGCTGTCTATTAGAGAAAAGAGTATTATTTCTTATAGACAGAGTGAGAGAAAATGTTCAAGAGCCACAAACTGAGAATAAGATGTAGGAAGATGTTCCTTCTTGGTAAAAATCAGTAATTATTTCTTCGAATTCTAATTGGACAGGAGTTATGTTATTTTTGAAAGTAACAAACCTCTAACTTATTAAGTTGCTTTATCTAGTTTCAACTCCGCAAAAGTCCGAAGCAAGCATAAACATGAAAATGTTTATTTAGCTTGGTTGGTTGGTGGCAATTGTTTTTGCACGCAACAATAATGCTTCATTGTATTCGGATATGATTTGATATAGTTGGAATTTAAAATCATCTTGCATGAGTTTTGTAAATTGCAACTATCCTAAATAGAATGCGAACTTAAGAGGAAGTCTTAAGTATATGTCAAAGAGTTGAATTGTATGTTTTGATCATGTGATAAACATTTCTCGAATTGTCGAGTAGTTCTGTTTATACATGAAGTTTAGTGGGAGTAATGTGGTGTTATTAGTCTTATATGAAAGGGACATATTGATCATTATGAATGATGGAAGACTTAGGAGAATAATAATACATCTCTAAGATATATAGACCTATAAAGATAGTTCTGAGAGGATATTAGTGTTAAATGAATATTCTTATATTGATAAGAGTCTAGTCAAGTTCAAAGGTATTGAACATGTAGAAATTAAATCCACTTGCTTCCGCTGCGGGATTAATTCATTACGCTTAGATGTATCACCATTCTTAAATTTCGTATACTTGGAGTATGACGAAAAGTTACAAATTGAATTTTTGAGAGAAGTCTCAATATAGCCATATAGTTCATTGGTTAGTTCTCTTGGAGCACTAAAGAAATGAAGCTAAGTGATTAGAATTGATATAGATTTATGTGCAAGGAGTTACACGATAACCATATTCTAATCACACTAGGATGGTTAGAGAACCATCTTGGCTATATTAATTAAGGAGGATATCTACTAGATACGCTCTAGGCAGTAGAACAATGAGAGATTTATAACGAAAATTGAGTACACTTGCAATTATGAAAAATGAAAGTAGGAAGGGATGTTATTAGGATTCGGTTTTATGAATTGGAGGAACCATGGTAGTTCGTTCCAACAACCAAAGGTCCTATCCCTGCACACTGTGAGGACAGTGGGAGTGATTCCAAGGCTAAGGAACCTATCTCTAGATTGGATCTGGACATGTACTCAAAAGGTTGTTATGATAAAGATTATACAAAGGGAAATGGTATAAGGTTAGGGAAAGTGCAAAGTATTGCTAAAACTTGCTAACCAAGGCCTTTTCATAGGCCAAGCATGATAAGTCATGCCATTTCAATTGAGTTGAGATGTATAGTTGTATTCAATATTGAGTATGGATTATAGATTATGTAGTAATTGATATGGTATCAATTTTACATATGTGATAATGCATTCATCGTTTGAGTTTTATTAAAACTCTTTTATTACTTTGTTATATCCAAATAGGTTGTAAGGACAACGTTGAACCCTATTAAAGTGAACTGGATTAACATAGTATTGGCCCCTAGTTGCTTATATGAAGAGACGTCTCGAAGTAACTAGAGTGTGCGATTGATGGCAAGCTCAAGTGCCATAGAGTCATGAGAGATGACTAGTCGATCACATAGGCAGACTGTATGGGACACTCTTTAGGGCAATGACCGCTTATAGAGTTCTGGCAATTTTTATAGCCTGGTCGTGGCAAGAGCTGCTATAGTATTCTTATGAGTCGATTCTTTGACTAAAGACTGTTCGCCTAAGATGGCACAGTTTCATAATGACTTTGATTTATGTTCTATGACCTTCGTAATTGGGGTTAAATGGGCATGTTTTGGGTCATGATGAGCTGTGGCTATTCGAAGGGAAGAGTGGAATAGGAATTGTTCATCCCTAGTAAGGGTTATCTTATATCTCAAGGCCACTCGAGAAGTAATGAATTGGAAATGCGTGGCCACGCTCGGAAGGTATCTACGGTAGATAATTCCCGTCAAACAGTTATTCTCCAGATCGAGAAAACCACTCATGATATGATCAAGTGCAAGTACGACTTGCAAGACACCTTGCATTGAGTGGGAGATAGTAATAGGACAAGAGAATTGGTGACGCACACTTGTCGCGGACAAGTGGGAGATTGTTGGAGTATGTGTCCTCGACAATAATGCGATCACATGTTTAAATCTCATAATAAGAATACATGAGGGAAAGTAATATTTATTGTCAACTAATCCACATTAATCGGTAATGGTTGGTTGACTAGAGTTTGACATTACTGTCGTATGACGGTGGTGATCAGTTGATCCCTTAAGGTCATACCTCTAGCGAAACATTCTTAATTGATTAATTAATTAATTAATTATATGATTGACACAAGTTAATTAATTCCTTAAAATTGACAAATGATTTTGTGAGTAATACTACGTATCTTATTGTAATTTGATTAAATAAGATTCGTATTAAGTAATTAAATTGTTTTATTACTTAAGGTTTATTTATTGTTTATGAAACAATTAAAATAAGAATGAATGGTTTATTATAAATACAAGTAGTTGTGATTTATAATTCTATGACCCATTTTAAGTAATTGTAATTGTGAATTACTAGTTAAATTTTTGTATGTGATTTATTTTGTTTATATAATAATTTTTAATAAGTTAAAAATGCATTATTTAAATTACATGTCTAGTAACATGTCCAATATGTCATACTACACAAATTAACATTTGACAAACTTAAAATGGACCCATTTTATATGGGTGTGCCGTGTAATGGAGGGTGCAAGGAGTTGGTTGTGTTTTATTCATTTAATTAGTGGAAGGCATAATGATGACCTAAAAATCATAGGCTTGCATGCCTAGTCTCTTGAGAAGAGAAAAATAAAAAAAAAATATTGGGCAATCTTCCCCTATGTAATTTCAGCCACCCATAAAGAAAAAGGAGAGTTTTTCTCTTCTCATTTCTATTATTCATTCTTATAAAATTATATTGATAATTTTTACATTCTCTCTAATTGTTGTTGGGAAAACTTAAGAAGAAAACTCACATAATCTCTAATATTATTCCTAAATTACTAGAAGTAGTAATCTCATGATATTAGTATTTTTAAGGACACAAATATTAATTTCTAGTAACTAAATTAATATTTGTATTAAGAGTGTTTCCTTGGTACAAATCCTTAAGGAGTAGATCCCATTATTGGATCTAGGGTTTTTGGGGCATTTGGATTTTTCTTTAAGAAGACTAATTTGGTAGGAGACCAAATTAGTATAAACCACTCGGCCCTCATTGTAAGAATAACCATTTTTCCTTCTTACTTCGTATTTTTTTTATGCATGCATAAGTTCCTTTTAGTTTATGATTTAACTAATAAACACTTAGTTATTATAGGTGTCTAATAAGAGATTAACGAATCTTACAGAAAACACCTCTTGTAGAATGTAAGAGCTAATAAAGTCCAGTTGGTGATTGCGTCGGTCTCCATGTCTAAGTCCCTTAACCACTCAGTTGCATTATCTCTTAAAGAGAAAGGAAATAAAGTCTGTTTCACTTGATCTT
The DNA here is from genome assembly GCF_048544455.1 of Silene latifolia. Taxonomy (NCBI): domain Eukaryota; kingdom Viridiplantae; phylum Streptophyta; class Magnoliopsida; order Caryophyllales; family Caryophyllaceae; genus Silene; species Silene latifolia. Next base: position 55,446,296 of record NC_133530.1, read on the forward strand.
GAGTCACCCCAGCTGTTAAAGGAATAGAACATCAATAAGTAACAAACTTCTCCATATGCTTTGCGGGGTCCTCTCCAGCTTTTCCTCCAAACATATTCCTCTCTAACAAGCTTATGTAGGAAGGCTTGATCTCAAAGGTCCCTTTATTAGTGGTAGTGAGCTTGAAGCCTTTTAAAAATAGAAGCAACCGTGGGTTCGGAGTGACTGGCTAATGACGGCATTTTTTATGTTCTAGAAGTCACAGATGCAGAAATAAGTGTCCTCTTCAAAGGACGAATCTTCTGCAAAAGTATATGCCTTGTAGTCAAGTGTACTAAAGCCTTCCACCTGACTTCTCTTTGAAATTTTCGTCTGTAGCGAAAAGCCTTTTCTAGCTTGGGATCAAAAGGTATAATCTCTAACCTGTTGACCTGGGCATACACGAAAACAACAAGAAAAGATAAAATTGTCTCAAGGAACTGATGCTCCCTGAGAAAAAAAGACAAATATAAACAGAAACAAACAGAAAAATTGTTGCCTCCCCGGCAACGACGCCAAATTTGATAAGGCTAAAGTCGTATAACCTTAATCAAAGTAAACCTAAATTACTACTAACTAATAGCTAGCGGTAAGAAGGGTCGAATCCATAGAGAGGCGAGGTAATTATTCTAGTTTGTTAATATTTAAGTTTGTCTTTAAGTAACCATTTTTGGGGGTTTGTTGATTTGGTTTCTAACAGCTAATTTCAAAGTAAATAAAGGATGAATAACAATAATATTTAAAGAGTCTAAGGATTCGGGTTCACTAGGTAGTCATACGGGGTGTGATTTAATTCATTGATAGAGCTAATTATGTTGTTTAGGGTTATATGATCGGTCGATTAAATATTCCCTTAGATCTAATTTAACATGCAATCGCTATCATTAAGTTTTATCTCTATTCCGTTATCGTAGCCTATATTGATTCTAACCTAGTCGGTGAAAGTTTTAATTTGCTATACTAGTCAATTGACCCTGGCCAGTAATTAATTTACTAGATGAAAAACAATAACATGAACAACAACAAATAAGCAATTTTAACTATCAATTCATTAGTATAATCCCCTTCTAACAACCTAGATCCCCTTTCACCTTAGATAATAAACTTAGCTACTCATATTAATTATAATAACAATAATAGCAATAATAGAAAGCATAATTAAGAACATAAAAGATGAACAAGTAATTGAAATAATAATTATTGAAAGATTAGAACAATACCGTAATTAAAGGCAATAGATCCGAATGCTAAATTAATGTAAACTAATCTAAAGTATTCTAAGAGAGTTTTTAGAGGAGTTCTACGAAACTAATGGAAAAATAAAGCGTAAATAAACTAGGGTACGAGTTTTGGTATTTATAATAAAACATAACCGACTTAAGGAAAATTGCGGAAACAATGGAAATAAAAGGTTCCTCGATCGAGCGTAGGGATACTCGATCGAGTCACCACTTCCTCGATCAAACCCGGATCTACTTGATTGAGGCACCATTCATCTTCAGCTCCTTTCTTAGTGTCTTCTTCTTAACTTCTCTTCCTTTATAAATATGGATTCCCGTGCCATGCTTCGTGTATTCCTCCATGCCTACTCCGCGATGCCCATTTCATTCCTTTGCTCCTCAAATGCATCATTCCCGCATTAAACATAAAAAAGCGGAAGTATCAACGTTCTAACATAAAAGGCATGCAATTAATATAAACTAGCACGAAAACCGTATCAAAAGCAATTAAGGGGAGGGATAAATATTTATATAATTATGACACTTCACAAAACCGAACCCGACATCGAATATTGTCAATCCAATAATGATTATTCAAGTCCCGTTTTTCATATTAGCACAAAAGCGGTTTAAACGACCTTTTCAACAAAGACGGGTTCAAATACCCTTTTATAAACAACTTCATAAACATTTTAAACAACCAGGAGACACCCTTTTGGATCGTCTGCTGCCTCGCGCCTAAATAGGCTCACTGATTTCAAAATTTCAAACTTGGACAACCCCCTTTGCATCGCTCTAAGGCTCGCGCCTCAATAGGTTACCTGATGGAGGTCTTGCTTCCTTTCCAGCACTTGTCTAGAACGATCTCGACTTCGGTTAAACTGAATACAGGACGGATCAGATTGACAAATGGATCATGTTATGCACCATAAACCTAACTCGGTAAATGGATGTTTAATTTCCGTCTTGCATGCAAATCAACACTAAATCCAACTTGACATCAATTAATTGATATTTGGATAAACAACCGACATAGTAAAACTCATATGTTAGGTTTAAACTTGTGGATGTGCATTCATGAATTTACCCATTTTATCAACTTTTGCATTCAACCAGCCAAGGTTGATCAGTAGAGGCCGCTACCTCGGGCGGGATTGGGTGTTCGATTAAAGGGCTTCCCAATACGTACCTTCACCTCTTACTCAGAAACTTTCTATAGTGGACGACCTTATCCAGGGCGAACGAGAGTCATTCTAGAGATAGGACTACCCCAGCATATAAAGGTGCTACCATCTCGGTTGCGTGAGGTAAGTAGATCAAATAAACAATAACAGGGCATTTATTAATTAACTTCATCCTTTACAACATAAACCAACGTGAGGAAGATTACAACATATACAACTGAAAGAACTATTAGACATGTGTGACAACATCATCTAGTTCAGCAACGTGATGACTCGATTCCCTTCCATCACCCGCAAGTATTGTGACTAGCGAAACCTGCTAACCAACTGCTCACCATCCTTGAATGGATCACTACAGTTTTGCAAACACAACACGGGGCCAGTTCACTAAGTAATTAAAATAAGTAAAGTACAAAGAAATAACAAAGGCAAATAACTGAACAACCATTCTCCAACTCCAATCATATCACATATTCGGATGCACACTTAAGTGTGTAGCCCTATCAGATTACCTACCGCAACAGGTAATCCTCACCACCAGTGGGAGACCACAGCCATGCCCACCTAAGCCCCGTTCATCGCAATAAGCAATAATCCATGTCCATTAATGTGCACATCCCTCTTTGTGTCGGGAACCACAAGGGGCGAATAAAGGGCAGGAAGCCATTCCCGAAAATGACTCTACTCGGCTGAGGACGCATCTCACCAACATAGACAAGCAACAACAATTCCAACAACTAAGAAAGACAATTTCAATTACAATATCAGTCATGCCATCAATAAAATAATTCATCTTAAATCAATTAAACAGACAACTAGGTTGGGAAATCCTACCTTTTCGCTATTCCATATAAGTAACTCCAACAAATAAGCCACGCAAGACTCCCTAATGAATCCTTAAGACGCAGACCGATGCCGGTAACGGCGAAAACCTAACTCGATGACTTCAAGCATAAACCATCTCCCTTCTTGGGCTAGTGTCAAGGCCATGTGAGAGTATAGGGTGATGAGAGATAATTGGGAGAGAGATTAGGGTTAGAAAGAGAAATGAGTCGTCGAAAAAGTGAATTGGGTTTACGATCTCGCGTTTATAATAACGCATTAACTGACGTGGTACTCAGCCGAGTATAGATATACTCAGCCGAGTATAGACATACTCGGCTGAGTATGCCCTACTCGGTATTACAGTCTTCCTCCCTTAAAAGGAACTTCATCCTCGAAGTTCGTCCCACAATTCCCAACCCAACATCACACGGCAACTAAAGGACTCACTTAATATCCAATTGACATGGAACACCATGTCTATCTATAACGCCTAAAAGACTAAGTTATTATCGTTACTTGACATAGTTTTGCCACTCATAAGATCACTATACCATTAGTATATGCAACCGTCGCTACTTCAGAACAAATTTGATATCGTGGATATCAAGGATTACGTAAGTTATGAAGTGACGGACTTTTAAAAAAAAATTCCATTATGACATGTTAAAGAAGTTTTGTGACAACTTAAAGACTCAAAGTTAAAACATTGAAGAAATTCTGTTAACTTTGCCAGGATTTTTACAGCGATGTTATCTACCCCTCTAAAAAGGAACTTCGTCTCCGAAGTTCACTCCAACCTTAAAACGAAGCTTACATACACTTAAATACAACAAACATGGAACACATGTCACTTTCTTTACAATTAAACATGCCTGAACATGAGTAAGAAAATAATTATATTCATGCCATTTAGAAATAAGTAACATGCAACATCAATGACGAGAGGTGTAAACTACACACCACTTAACTAGTACGATTCAATTGTCACGCCGTCATCCACACCAACTCTTATATCGTTACCGTCTTAATACCAAGTCAACCGATGTACCATCACCATATAAGCCGTATTCATACCATTCAAGACTCATGCCGATACTAGGACACCCAAGGATACATATATAATAAATGCAGCTACTAAAGTTTATTGCATAACAAGCTTAAACAATCACAAATGCAATGTCCGAGTGTCTAAGAGTACTCGGTCGAGTACGCGATACTCGGCCGAGTATCAGCTTGCTCTGTAACACCCGCGAATTTTCCATTTTGACAATTATAATTTATTAAACCGTTTAGTTACTCTATTTTATATTTTTGAATTATTCAATTTAATTATTTTATTTCAAATACGATTTTTATAAAAGTAATATTTTTAAAACTCATTTATATAAAAATACGTATTCTTAAATTATACTCTCGAGGCATAATTTATATAAGAATAAATGTATAAATATTTTGGTCGGACAACAATAATAATGACGTTAATAATAATAATTTCTGTCTTAACTCCCGTCTAGCTATAGACCGTCACATTTTCACTTGTGAGGCTAATCTTTTCTCGACCTATCCTATATCGACAACACACTCACCTACCCTCTTACACCCTACCTCTAAATATCTCCTTTATATATTATTATATATTTTATATAATTCTTTTATTATTATTATTATTATTATTATTATTATTATTATTATTATTATTATTATTATTATTATTATTATATATTATTATTATTATTATTAATATTAATATCTTGTTGTGGTTCTAATGAAACCGTGACCCACCCCCTTTTCTTCTTCCTCTTTCCTGCGTAAAACAAAACACACAGCAGCAGGAACAACAAACACCCATCCCCGCCTCCTTCAACCTCCATTTCCTCCCTTATTTCTCAACCAAACTCCATTATTTTTGTACCATTAGCTTCCTCGTTCCTTCGTCATTCTTTTAAGGTAAGAAAGTTTTATGTTTTGACTTAGTTTTCGAATGTGTCGTCTTATGACAACTCGGCTCCTCGACTCATACAACTCGTTTTTCTTCTCTTAGTCGAAAACCCGAGAGTAGCTCGTACTTATGGACGTTTTTGCTCTGAAATTCGTGAGGTTATGAGGTAACGGTGATAGGTTACTCGACAATGAGTCTATAATTTCTCCCTTTTACTCGGTTTTCACTCTTGTGGTCGTAAAGATTGAGCCTTTATCTTCTTTTGTTTGTGTATGGTGGATTACATGAGTTTAGTAAGCACTTTACATGTTAATTTGACTGTTTTCATAGCTTAATGTCCTTAAGAGAATCCGACTATGCCTTATTTCGATTGTATGCTTTGTCTTTTTGCGGGTTGCTATGGTCACCATTTGGTCTGATTTCTAGAGTATTGTTGCTGATAAATCGGGTGTCGGTATTTCACGTTTTTAAGTGCGTTCATTCCCGTCTCAACCTTGCTTTCGTTTCCGTCGAAATTTTGAGTCGAATTGATGGTAGTGAACTCTGTTTGGAACCGTGAAAGGGCCTGGTTTGGCCTCTGTTTTGTTGGTCGTGTAGCTTCACTGTTTTCGTTTCCGTCTCATGTATGGAGATGTGTGCCTTCACCTTGGAAATGGCCTGGCCGTGGCCTGTTGTGGCCTAGCAGCGGCCTGCCGTGTCCTGCTATAGCCTGGCAGCAGCCTAACAGTACTTGGCTGTGGCTTGGCAGTGGCCTAGCCGTGGCCTAGGCAGTGGCCTAGCTAGTTATGGGTTGAGGCCGCGTGTGGTTTGTTGTGAGGTCGAGTGTGAGGTTGCCAAAATAGCTCGTGAGTCATGTTTATAAATTGTTTTGGCGCTAGTTTGGTTTATTTAAAACATGATTAAATAACCGCCTCGTATTTTATATAACATAATTCGTTAATATCGCTCTTTTACACATTTATTCAATTGGGCTTGAGTTGTTAAGTTAATTTGGCTTGTCATATGTTTGTATTTGGGCTTATCTTATTAATGTAGTTGGATTTGCCTTGTTAATTTAGTTGGACCCGTCTATCTTGCTTGTTGGGCTTAATGTGATTTAATTGCTAGACTCCTTATAGTTCGTTTATTGGGCTCATAAATGAGTCACTTGGAAGTGGTCACATTTTATCCCGTATATTTCATATAACGTACATTATTCACTATCACTTGTTATATCTTATTTAACCGGTATGTTAAATTATAAAATGGAATGTTTCGTAATATAACACAAGTATGAGATATTTATTATAAGTACTGGTAAGAGTCATATTCTTGATAATGCCTTGTATTGTCCTGTTGTGAGAGTCTTGGTCCTATCGGATACTAGAGGTGAGCTATAAGCCCTCTAAATGCGATATGATCATCGGGATTGATGTTCCCATCCGTACTTATGGTGAGATGCAAGCCATAAATATGAATGTGACATTAGTGATCCCGTGTCATGTGACATTCTATCGTGTTTATGCTTGCTTGATCATTCTCACTCTTATTGTGACTCAAGTGTGACGTTTTACATTGTGTGACGACTTGACATTCCTTATTTACCCTTTCGAACCATTGGTTACGGTTAGGTGCCATGTTTCCGGATTGGGCTATTTTTCCTTCCGCCTCTTCGGACCGGGGGTCACGGTTAGGTGACAAGGTTCCGATTTGGGGTTACTCGACTTTCGGGCACGGTTAGGTGTACCATGTTTCGAGTCTTGGATGCGGATGGGTCACCGCATGTCGAACCGGGTGTCGTTCATCCCGAGAGTCTGGCCACGTTTAGACTAGGACCGTATTATGATCGTCGTCCTACCAGGAGGTTGGAGTCTAGGATGTAGTCTTGTGTGTGGTATCTCGGACATGCTTTAAAGGTAGCCTCTGAGTCGGATACTCCGTCTACACTTTGTGTTGGTCTTACACTTGTGAGTCGTGTCAATATGAGTTGGTTGACTTGGATGTGCTATGCCCTTGATTGTATATTTATTCTAATATATCATGCCTATTCTATTAAGAAAGTATTATGCCTGTCTCATTATGATTATCAATTATATTCTCTTGTTCTTTATTGTTCATATATGATGCATGATCAATATGTTTAATTAAGTGGTTGTTTACTTGCATTTCGACATATTGTGGCTGGGAGAACCTTGAGTTACTCTCCACTGACTGTGGCGCTCATGTTTACATGAATGACAAGTTGTGAAGATGCTTACGTGGGGGAGACGCGTGGGTTAGCGAGAACTAAACCCTTGGACCTTAGTTTTCTAGTTTAGAAACCCCTTATCTGTTTATTCGTGGGATATCTTTTCCCCGCTTTCTAGACTTGGGTTGTAATAACCTAAATTTTCCTATTATTGTATTTGTTTTATTTCATTTTTGGCACCCGCGTGTTAATCTTTAGCTAGTAATAAAAAGTTTTTAAAAATCTCCTAAATTTCCGCTTTAATTTATTAGTTATATTTTCCGCTTTATCGCGGGGTGTCACAGTTGGTATCAGAGCATATGTTGCTCCCGACGCACACACGTGTACCCCAAATTTAAATGTGAACTTCACCTTGAATAATGAATGAGAGATTGGTAGACTTAAGGACCTAAGGTGGTAGTCTGTAGTGTGTTTGCTCTTTGTTAAGTTCTAACATGTTTGTTGATTGTCATTTAATAAATGTTGTGCCCGTGGATCAATAACCGTAAACCTACCAACGTGAAGACCAAGATTTGGTGCCCATAGCCGAGGATTGAAGATTTGTTCAACCTTTAAAGAATGCTTCTACTTCCTCGAAGATGTTTCTCATTCTTTGTGTACCTTGCCTTATTCTTTACCTCTTGGTGCTTATCCTTCTTCTAAACTCTCTTCTGTTTTGCTTTGAAAGCTACTCTTGTATCCCTAACTTGTCCTTTGTTCCTTGCTTATCCTCCCTTAATACCTTTTGATAGTACTCTTTCTTTTGAGGAATGTTGACCTTGGTTGGAAAGTTTGACTTTTGAGGAGATTGTTTGTGTTTGACCCTTAATCTTGGTTTTGAGAGGATTTGATGTTGAAAAGACTTAGGTAGCGTGATGAGACATACTTAATGATTCTTAGACCTAGATCCCTGATAAAGTGAGTATATTTGATTGCTGGATTCTGTGTGTCAAGTGTGAGTTGCATTTGTTACTAAGGTTATAGAACGTGGCTTTGTTGTTTATGTTTGGGATTGGAAACGCTTCGGAAGTGTGGTGAGACGTGTCTTCGGACACTGGTGCTTAGTGTTTGACTTAGAATGGATGAAATTGAATGGTGGATTTGAGGATGTAGGATTGACTAAGTAAGTCGAGCTTGTGATTAGCTTTCGTAGTCACTTTGGATATGAGGGTTTGATAATGTGTATGTTACCATATGTGAAATGCTAATTGTGGAATTATTAGTTGGTCTAAGTGAGTGATCTTGATTACTACTTGAGGTATGGTATGAGAGTGAACTAAGCTACATTGCTAGGAAGTCTTAGCGCTTGTTTTAATAACTAGAAAGGATAATGGTATGGTTGACGCCAATTGTTAAGTTAAAGGACATAGTTTCAATTTATGGTGTTAGAATGAGAGTATATGAGGTGGCAAAGTGTTGTTACTACTAAGACCTTGTTTCTTGAGAACTCGAAGGTAAAGAAAGTTCTAGGATTTCGGATTTGAAAGAATCTACCTTGGGATGTTGATGACCACAATGGATTGGTGATGTGATTTGATATTAGTTGACCCTTGAGAGTTCTTGAGTTGAGAGAGACTTAGTATTGAGAAGTCTTTGTTAACCCTATGGTTTTAGGAACTTTGAGGTTGTATTGAGTACTTGAGATGATGGGATGATGTTGTAGAAGAGTGTAGTTCTACTTCCGGGAATCCGTAATAAGTACAAGGATAGAAGGACTCGAGATATTATTGATGTTTCAAACTTGGGTGTTTATGCATCTTTCTCAAAAGAGTGTGTAGTAGAGTGAACTTACATGAAAGGAGTTTTAGGTTAACTTGTTACTACCTTACCCTATATGAGAACCTTGTGGAATATTTGAGGAACCTTTTCTGGGAATTTAGAACTTGGTATTAGGATCCTTGATTTAGGATTTTACCCTTTTGAGAAACCCATGGTTGACACTTGTTGGATATGAGTATTGTTTGTGGATGTGTGAGGATTTGGAGTGATGAGATCACACTTATAGTGGAGTACCTTGTTGTAGGGAATAGATTAGGATGAAGTAACATAAGCGATTTGAGGAAATCCTTGGGAGTGATGTGGTTATGAGTTTGGTTGTTAGGAAGTTTTCGAAACCGTTTTGGATGATGTTGTCTGAGGTTTGAGTACCTGGCGTTTCCTTGTTGTCTAATTCCCTTTCTTCTTTGACCATAAGCGTTACTGTTCATACCTCGCTTCGTCGTACTCCTCCTTTAAGTTTGATACTGGTAACCTATAAAGCTCTATCTTTTACATCCTTGTAAACTTGACTTCGAACCTTACCCCTAGGAAGCTCATCATAGCTCTTTTGATTAGTTAAGTTGAATCCTCTTAGCATACTTGTATCTATGATGTCTAAGTTACTTTTCTTTTGCCCAATTTCTAAACTTTTCAAGCTACTAGTTTTGATCCGTTGTTAAAAGTTGATGTTACTTTTGCAAAACCTTACCTATTTTAAAGATTTGAAAATGAAAATTTGATTTAATTCCATATTTGTTCCTTGAGTATAGACTTCTTTATTATGATTTTAATTGCTAAACTCGATATTTCTTTAAATTTTTACCCAATTTCCATTAACTTTGATCTAATTACGATTCCTTAGTCAAAGTTTAATGTTATATTTTCAGGAATTTGACTCCCTTTTGAGTTTAAATGTGAAACCTTTATTTCTATTTTGGCTTTTGCAAAGGAAAATTTGAGTGAATTACCTTTTTCTTTTGATTTTGACATTGACCGGATGTTAGAACTCGTTATTGGAGACGTTTGATAACTTGTTCTACGCTTGTCGGCGAGAGGTTTTTGTTTAAATTTGTCTTTGACTTGGAAAGTTAGCGTTCTTGTGTGCACAATAAGAGCAATTTCGTTCCATGAATGAGACTTATACTTTTAAAAACTCTTCGTAAATGTTTTTGAAAGTATTTTGATTTCTGATTTATACCAATGACTTACCTTTCGATCTGGTTCTGTCGGAAAATTTTATTTGAAACTTTTGAAAGAATTTTAATTATTACGATAAGTAACCTTTTAAATGTTTTGGTTACCGATTCCAATTCCAGTTTTATTTTATATAGCCTTTCATTTCTACTTTCAAGTTTCGAGGACGAAACTTTTTAAAAGATGGGGTGATTGTAACACCCGCGAATTTCCCATTTTGACAATTATAATTTATTAAACCGTTTAGTTACTCTATTTTATATTTTTGAATTATTCAATTTAATTAATTTTATTTCAAATACGATTTTTATAAAAGTAATATTTTTAAAGCTCATTTATATAAAAATACGTATTCTTAAATTATACTCTTGAGGCATAATTTATATAAGAATAAATGTATACATATTTTGGTCGGACAACAATAATAATGACTGTAATAATAATAATTTCCGTCTTAACTTCCGTCTAGCTATAGACCGTCACATTTCCACTTGTGAGACTAATCTTTTCTCGACCTATCCTATATCGACAACAAACTCACCTACACTCTTACACCCTACCTCTAAATATCTCCTTTATATATTATTATATTTTATATAATTCTTTTATTATTATTATTATTATTATTATTATTATTATTATTATTATTATTATTATTATTATTATTATTATTATTATTATTATTATTATTATTATTATTATTATTATTATTATTATTATTATTATTATTATTATTATTATTATTATTATTATTATTATTATTATTATTATTATTATTATTATTATTATTATTATTATTATTATTATTATTATTATTATTATTATTATTATTATTATTATTATTATTATTATTATTATTATTATTATTATTATTATTATTATTATTATTAATATTATTATTAATATTATATATATATTATTTTTTTTGAATATTAATATCTTGTTGTGGTTCTAATGAAACCGTGACCCACCCCCTTTTCTTTTTCCTCTTTCCTGCGTAAAACAAAACACACAGCAGCAGCAACAACAAACACCCATCCCCGCCTCCTTCAACCTCCATTTCCTCCCTTATTTCTCAACCAAACTCCATTATTTTTGTACCATTAGCTTCCTCGTTCCTTCCTCATTCTTTTAAGGTAAGAAAGTTTCTGTTTTGACTTAGTTTTCGAATGTGTCGTCTTATGACAACTCGGCTCCTCGACTCATACAACTCGTTTTTCTTCTCTTAGTCGAAGACCCGAGAGCAGCTCGTACTTATGGACGTTTTTGCTTTGAAATTCGTGAGGTTATGAGGTAACGGTGATAGGTTACTCGACAATGAGTCGATATTTTCCCCCTTTTACTCGGTTTTCACTCTTGTGGTCGTAAAGATTGAGCCTTTATGTTCTTTTTTTTGTGTATGGTGGATTACATGAGTTTAGTAAGCACTTTACATGTTAATTTGACTGTTTTCATAGCTTAATGCCCTTAAGAGAATCCGACTATGCCTTATTTCGATTGTATGCTGTGTCTTTTTGCGGGTTGCTATGGTCACCACTTTTTCTGATTTCTGGAGTATTGTTGCTGATATATCGGGTGTGGGTATTTCACGTTTTTAAGTGCGTTCATTCCCGTCTCAACCTTGCTTTCGTTTCCGTCAAAATTTTGAGTCGAATTGATGGTAGTGGGACTCTGTTTGGAACCGTGAAAGGGCCTGGTTTGGCCTCTGTTTTGTTGGTCGTGTAGCTTCACTGTTTTCGTTTCCGTCTCATGTATGGAGATGCGTGCCTTCACCTTGGAAATGGCCTGGCCGTGGCATGCTGTGGCCTAGCAGCGGCCTGCCGTGTCCTGCAGTGGCCTAGCAGCGGCCTGCCGTGGCCTGCTGTAGCCTGGCAGCAGCCTAGCAGTACTTGGCTGTAGCTTGGCAGTGGCCTAGCCATGGCCTAGCTAGTTGTGGGTTGAGGCCGCGTGTGGTTTGTTGTGATGTCGAGTGTGAGGTTGCCAAAATAGCTCGTGAGTCATGTTTATAAATTGTTTTTGGGCTAGTTTGGTTTATTTAAAACATGATTAAATAACCGCCTCGTATTTTATATAACGTAATTCGTTAATATCGCTCTTTTACACATTTATTCAATTGGGCTTGACTTGTTAAGTTAATTCGGCTTGTCATATGTTTGTATTTGGGCTTATCTTATTAATGTAGTTGGATTTGTCTTGTTAATTTAGTTGGACCCGTCTATCTTGCTTGTTGGGCTTAATGTGATTTAATTGCTAGACTCCTTATAGTTCGTTTATTGGGCTCATAAATGAGTCACTTGGACGTGGTCACATTTTATCCCGTATATTTCATATAACGTACATTATTCACTGTCACTTGTTATATCTTATTTAACCGGCATGTTAAATTATAAAATGGAATGTTTCGTAATATAACACAAGTATGAGATATTTATTATAAGTACTGGTAAGAGTCATATTCTTGATAATGCCTTGTATTGTCCTGTTGTGAGAGTCTTGGTCCTATCGGATACTAGAGGTGTGCTATAAGCCCTCTAAATGCGATATGATCGTCGGGATTGATGCTCCCATCCGTACTTATGGTGAGATGCAAGCCATAAGTATGAATGTGACATTAGTGATCCCGTGTCATGTGACATTCTATCGTGTTTATGCTTGCTTGATCATTCTTACTCTTATTGTGACTCAAGTGTGACGTTTTACATTGTGTGACGACTTGACATTCCTTATTTACCCTTTCGAACCATTGGTTACGGTTAGGTACCATGTTTTCGGATTGGGCTATTTTTCTTTCCGCCTCTTCGGACCAGGGGTCACGGTTAGGTGACAAGGTTCCGATTTGGGGTTACTTGACTTTCGGGCACGGTTAGGTGTACCATGTTTTGAGTCCTGGATGCGGATGGGTCACCGCATGTCGAATCGGGTGTCGTCCATCCCGAGAGTCTGGCCAGGTTTAGACTAAGACTGTATTATGATCGTCGTCCTACCAGGAGGTTGGAGTCTAGGATGTAGTCTTGTGTGTGGTATCTCGGACATGCTTTAAAGGTAGCCTCTGAGTCGGATACTCCGTCTATACTTTGTGTTGGTCTTACACTTGTGAGTCGTGTCAATATGAGTTGGTTGACTTGGATGTGCTATGCCCTTGATTGCATATTTATTCTAATATATCATGCCTATTCTATTAAGAAAGTATTATGCATGTCTCATCATGATTATCAATTATATTCTCTTGTTCTTTATTGTTCATATATGATGCATGATCAATATGTTTAATTAAGTGGTTGGTTACTTGCATTTCGACATATTGTGGTTGGGAGAACCTTGAGTTACTCCCCACTGACTGTGGCGTTCAAGTTTTCATGAATGACAGCTTGTGAATGTTGGGGCTGATGTCCTCTACAGTTAGTGCAACAACATTTAAATCTCTAAAAGGATCAAAGGGCATACTTTTGTATTATTATCAGTTGGTCCACGTTTATCAATAACGGTTGGCTTGCTAGATAAGTTTGACGTTATTGTCATATAGATGGCGGTGATCAACTGGTCCCTAAAAGTCACACCTATAGGATACGTTTGAGAGATGTGACGGTATGAAAATACAGTCATGTTGATGCCTAAGTTGACTAAACAGTTAGTCGGAGTTATTGACTAGTGATTAGTCAAACGCGATGTTGAGATAATTATTTAATACGGATTAAATAATAATGGCTAATATGAATTAAGCAGTTAATTCGTAAATTGAATATAAACGATTTATATTTAATTAATGTATATTGAATTAATTATACAATATTGTCTTTATCGGACATGTATTAATATTTCGACTAATCCGTGTTATTAGTCGATGTCTTAATAACCGATAACCGATGACGATTTATAATAAAACCCGTCATATACATTTTAGCGGAATTAATCGGATCACGAGTTAAATGAGGAGAAAGTGGAAAGCCCACTCCCTCCTCTTGAGACCCGCGGACCGAGGCAAACAAAAGGAGAGGCTCCCTCTCCTTTTGACCTAAGCATTTTTCATTTACACGAAAATTAGGGTTTTGGGAGTATTTTCCTCTGAAAATCCTAGATCTCACATCGAATAACCTCACAATAGCTCTCTCAATATTGCAAGTCAATTAGAGAGCATTTCTAGCACAAGGGGCATAGTCTCAGACGGTCTTGGGTGTAACAATTAGGAGGAAATCTACGTTGATTTCTGTTCATTTTGCCGAATTGCACTAGGACCCGAGGTTGATTCTTTACCTTTATCGTTTCTCTTGCATTTTAGTTTTATGACAATAATCACATGCTAAATCTGCGTTATAGTCCTAAAATTTAAGGGAAATTTACGGATATTTCCCCACAAGTGGTATCAGAGCGAGGCCACGTATATTTTTCAATGTGATTTTCAATAAAACGATTTGAAACGATTTTATTGTCTCGAAAACCGTGCGGCCTCATGTGTTACACGGCTGTTTTGTGTTTGTTTTCGATTTGGTTTTTGCATATTGTTATTTTAAACGATAATCATAACAATATGTTCATGTATTTTCAATGGTTGATTTGATTTTATACGGATTAGATCGAAATTGCCATTGGTTTTGTTTTGACAAATGTTTTCACGAGGGTTTTAATTTTTCAGAAATGTTTTGTTCTCGATCGAGCATGTTTCTACTCGATCGAGATATTTTCTGTCTTGTTTTTTATTGATCGAGTTCTTGCTTTACTCGATCGACCACTTTTTAAACCCTGACTGCTCGATCGAGAAGCCCTCGTACTCGATCGAACGGTTGTTGCTGATACAAGTCCTCGATCGACCACCAGTTCTGTCGATCGAGCACTTCCTGTTTAGCACACCTCTCGATCGACTAGCAGTTCAGTCGATCGAGCCTTTTTGTTCTTCGATCGAGGACTCTAGTGTCTCGATCGAGGAATTTTTGTTCTGGCAGCGTGTAAAATTTATTTCTTTTGTTTTAAATTTTCTTTTGGCCATAATATGTACATCATACGGATGTTGTACACTCGCTTGATAGTGAAACGGTTCACTCACGTACCATATAGTTATTTTAAAGCGAATTTAAAGTAACGGATTGTAATGGATTAAAATTAAGTTGATAGAAGCGGTTTTGTCACATAATTTTAATCATTAAAAGGTGGTTTGGATAAATTTAACATAATTACGGAATTATGTCACGAATAAATTTGTTTTAGTTGATGCATTTTATTTATCGCTATTGTTGAATGCCTTGAATGCTTTTAATTACGTATTTAATTTTTATAATCGGTTGTAACTTAGTGTGGCCTTAGTAGAACGTGTTACCGTAATGATGGAACACGGTCTTGGTTGTATTTTGAGATCTCGTATCTCCGTTTTGGATTTTTCAATTGTAATTACAGTTTTTATTTAGAATGTAAATAGGTTTATATTTTGTAAATTTTAAATTGTAATTTTGAGAAGACCAAAGATGGAGAATCGGATGCTCACTCCCGCTACTTGGATCAAGATGGAACATCAAGACAAGCTTCTCGGGTCCAACGGTGGATTCCAAAGTTGTTTTATGTTTTTTTTATTAGGATAGGCCACACTAGGAATTTTATTTACGTATTGCATTCTTTTATTTATTTTTCGTAACGATAATATGCATCATATTCCGCCTAAAACCAAACCACCTAATAATTGCGTGAAAACTGACTCATATAGAGGTCACGCGTTAGTTTTCTATGACATTCTTATATCACACGATCATTTTAAGCCATCACCTAAGTTAATTCATTCATGTAATGCTAGTTATTCGTTCATTTAAAATGAATTAAAACTAAGTTGATGGGATCTTCCTCGTATAAACAAAAATTGAGAATAGTCTTTATAGGTCAAACTCCAATGAGTCCCTTCTTCGTCGGTAGGCATAATATGACCCCTTCTACGTCGGGTAAGTTGGAACTGATTGACTTATTTTATCTCAACACTATGGTCACTCGTACGATCCTGTGATTATGGTGGACTATAGATATGATTTACGGAAATCTATCGACCAGGAGTTCTTACGGAAGAACTAGCTAAACAGTTGGCTTATCAATTTACGGAAATTGAGTCTTGGGATCACTTGTATTATTCTTGCGGGAGATCAATTATGCAAGTGCAATGAGTCTACACGATTAAAATGAATTTTAAATAGACTTAAATCACCTCGATGAGTTTCTTATTTCGTTTTTGTTTTTCTTCCTTTTTCAGTGTAGAACACGATCATTTAAACTGCTAATAACATAATGGCTGGCCGTGATGACGACCCAATGCCAAGTGTCACATTGGACCGTGAGTCCTGGCTTCGGATCTTCATGGATCAGATGAATCAGTCTACTCGACTGAAGAATGATGGATCAAACTTCGCGGACTGGGAGGCGGCATTACGGAATGCTGCCATTGCTGACGAGAAGCTCAAATATCTTATTGAGCCCATCCCACCAAACCCAGGCCCCACGGCTGAAATTAACGAGATCGACAAGTATAACGATTTCGCCATGGAAGCGGGTGTGGTAAAGAACGTACTTATTTTTGCAATGGAATCCAATTTGCAGAAACGCTTCATAGCCCAAAGTGCAAACAAGATTTTCACTACGCTCACTAAGAAATTCTCGAAAGCACCGAGAATCGTGACCTATGAGCTTACCAGTCGCTTCTTTGAGGCGAAACTCCAGAAGGGCCAACCGGTTAGCCCACACATTCTCAGCATGATTGAGAATGTCGAGAAACTGGAGACGCTTGATTGTAAAATCAGCGAGAACATTGTGATTGACCGCATGCTTCATTCACTCCACGATGGTTTTGCGCTCTTTAGAGCCAATTACTATATGAATGATTTGAAGAAAAGTCCTCACGCACTACACTCCCTTCTCGTACAGACCGAGAAGGACATGAAGTTTAGTGGGAGCCTTAAACAGGATGTTCTCGTTGTGTCAAACAAGGGCAAGGGTAAGGGCAAAGTTCAGCCAGGCCTAGCAGTAGGTAAACCGAAGTTTAAGAAGTCGGGATCAGGTAAGAGTGGGCCTGGTGAGTCGAGCAACTCATCAGGCGCGACAAAGAGCAAGACCGAAAACATGGAATGCCATCACTGCCACAAGACTGGGCATTGGAGGCGTACATGTCCCGTTTATCATGAGGACATAAAAGCAGGTCGCGTTAAACCTGTTGGTATGTCTTCTTCTACTTTTATTCATATGATTGAGATTAACCACGCAAGTTACGAAACTTGGGTACTAGATACTGGTTGTGGTTCTCATCTGTGTAATCATGTGCGGGGGCTCGAAACATCGAACCCCTCGTAAAGGGTGAGGTGGACCTGCGTGTTGGGAATGGAGCACGAGCGGCTGCCGTCTCAAGGGGAACATATGTGATCCAGCTTCCTAGCGGATTTGAGTTATTTTTATTTAACTGCTATTATGTACCCAGTCATTCTAAAAACATTATTTCAGTTTCTGCACTTGACAAACTTGGTTTTTCATTTGTAATAGAGAATAATACTTGCATTTTCTCATTACAGGATATGATTTATGGCAAGGCAGTCTCCATGAACGGAATTTATGTTTTAGATCAGACCACCGAAATATTGCACGTAATGAATAAAAAGTTAAAGGTTGGTGACAAAGATTAAACGTATCTATGGCACTGCCGTATGGGACACATTAATGAGAAACGCGTAAAACAGCTCATAAAGAATGGAGCTATCTCAGCCTTTGATTTTCAATCATTTGGCACGTGTGAATCATTTCTCATTGGTAAGATGACTCGTATTTCCTTCAAAGGTGTTGGAATGCGCGCTGCTGACCTATTAGGACTCATACACACGGATGTATGTGGACCTATGTCAATCACCGCACAAGAAGGCTATAGGTATTTCATCACTTTCACGGACGATCTAAGTAGATATGGCTATGTCTACTTAATGAAGCATAAAAGTGAGTCCTTTGAGAAATTCAAAGAATACCAGAATCGGGTACAGAACCAACTGGGTAGAAAGATTAAAACACTACGTTCAGATCGTGGTGGCGAGTATCTTTCTCACGAGTTTGATCAACACCGAAAGACTCGTGGGATTGCCTTACGCTTAACTCCACCGGAACACCTCGGTTGAATGGTGTGTCCGAACGGAGAAATCGAACACTACTTGAAATGGTTCGATCCATGATGAGTCACACCGTTTTGCCTGACTCATTGTGGGGTTATGCTCTTCGTCATTTTGCTCTAATACTTAATCAAGTCCGTCTAAAGTGTTGACAAGACTCCATATGAACTATGGAAGGGAACGGTCCCTAACTTGTCCTTTATACGGGTTTGGGGCTGCGAGGCTTATGTCAAGTGGAGACACGAGGATAAGCTCGGCCCGCGATCGGTCAAGATATACTTTATAGGTTATCCTAAAGGAACGCTTGGTCATTACTTTTATTCGCCAACCGAACAACGTGTATTTGTTGCGGCTAGTGCGACATTCTTAGAGAAGGAATTTCTCGAGAATGCAAAGAGTGATAGAACCTTCGAACTGTCGGAGATTCCAGAACTAAATACCGAGCAACCATTGGAGGAACCAGTTCCTTCAATCCCAGCTGCGGTTAATATTCCTGAGGAACCTAGGAGGTCGGGAAGAGTCTCTATTCCTCCGGACAGATACATTGGTATGGTCGAGGAACATGACATAGATGACATTCTACTCTTAACGAGTAGTGAACCCGCAACCTATAAAGGTGCCATGACTAGTTCTGACTCAAAGATATGGCTTGAGGCCATGCAATCCGAGATGGACTCCATGTATGAGAACAACGTATGCGATCTTGTTGACTTGCCTGCTAAGGTTCGTCCCCTTCAATGCAAATGGCTTTACAAGATAAAGCATTCTGTGGAAGGTCAACAAGATATCTATAAAGCACGACTAGTTGCTAAAGGTTTCACCCAAGTGCCAGGTTTGCACTACGATGAAATTTTTGCACCCGTAGTCATGCTGCGTTCCATTCGGATTATCTTAGCGATTGCCACTTTTCATGACTATGAAATTTGGCAGATGGATGTGAAAACCGCCTTCTTAAACGGTTTTTTGGAGGAAGAGTTGTACATGGTACAACCCGAAGGTTTCATCGATCCAGAACATCCTAAGAAATTATGCAAGCTTAAGCGTTCCATCTATGGACTTAAGCAAGCTTCTAGGAGTTGGAACCATCGTTTCGACCAAGTGATAAAAGAAAATGGATTTACTCGATCGGTCGAGGAACCATGTCTATATATCAAGTCGAGTGGGAGCAAGATTGTCTTCCTAATATTGTATGTTGACGACATACTCCTGATTGGAAATGACATACCTCTCTTAACTTCGGTAAAAGTATGGTTGAAGAACCATTTCCAGATGAAAGATCTGGGTGAGGCACAAAGAATTTTGGGCATCCGTATCTATCGAGATAGATCACGTCGGATGTTATCTCTAAGTCAGGAGTCTTATATAGACAAGATACTAGAGAGATTCAGCATGACTAACTCCAAAAAGGGGTTTCTTCCTATGGCTCCAGGGGTGCATTTGAGCAAGTCTCAGGCACCAGAGACACCGGAAGAGAAAGAGCACATGACACGGATTCCTTATGCCTCGACTATAGGATCAATAATGTATGCCATGATATGCACACGTCCGGACGTGGCATATGCATTGAGTATGACAAGTCGATTCCAACAGCATCCAGGTGAATCACATTGGATGGCTGTCAAGAACATTCTTAAGTACCTACGGAGGACTAAAGCTTGGGCATTGACTTATGGAGGCGAACAAAAGCTATGCGCAACCGGTTACGCAGATGCTAGCTTCCAAACGGATCGAGATGACTCAAAATCTCAGTCTGGATTCGTTTTTACTCTTAATGGCGCTGCAGTCAGCTGGAAGAGTTCCAAACAAAGTGTTACAGCAGATTCTACGACTGAGTCCGAGTACTATGCCGCGTCTGAAGCTACAAAGGAAGCGATATGGTTGCGTCAATTCTTACATGGACTATCTGTAGTGCCTAGTTCGAATGACCCGATCACCATCTATTGCGACAATAGAGGTGCCATCTTCCAAGCTAAGGAGCCTAAGTCTAGCAACAAGTCTAGACACGTACAATGGAAAGCTCATCTAATCCGAGATTACGTGGAGCAAAAGGAGGTAGTGATAGAAAAGATCGCTACAGATGATAACATAGCAGATCCTCTCACTAAACCATTACGACAAAATAAGCATGAAGGGCATGTCAATTCCATGGGAATTAAACGTGTTCCTGAGTTGTAGTACTTTTTATGGATTAGATTCATTCTCTTTTATACTCTATACGACATCATCGTTTTGATATTTATATATTTTGTTTTTCATGTGGATTTGTACGACAAATTTTGAACACCACAAAGTGAACTGAACAAACATTATATTTTGGTCCTTAATTGCCCACGTGAGCTGATAACTCTGGCAATTATTTTGTGACGTTGGTTGATGGTGGGTTCAACGAGCCATAAGTCAACCGGTTGACTGACCAATCACAGAGGCGAGTTATACGGATATCTCGTAGCACACAATTGTGACATCGACGTGGAGTCCTAAATGTTTTATAACATTCGGTGCCAGGTCGTGGATAGGACCTCCATGGTGATCCTAAGAGTCGATTCTTTTGACTATCGACTTTCTCTTGAGACTACGGCAGATTTTGGGTGACTTTGGTTTCTTTCTCACGGTCATCCGTAACAGGGGGCCAAGTAGATTTTTTCTGGGTCATTTCATGCTGTGCTTAGATCGGAAGGAGTCGAGTTGAAGGAAATATTCAGCCTTTATCAAGTACTCGATATTTCTCAGGGCCACTCGAGGAGTCAGAATCGAAATGCATGGCCATGCTCGAATACAGATTCGTTTTATCAGTTAAGTTACTCTCTAGTCGGGGAAACCACTCTAGATACAGATCGATTGTAAAATATGACCTTTGCGGATCCGGATCTGCAAATTGTTTTACATTGAGTGGGAGAAATTTTTAAATGAATATGAGAAGTTTTATGACAATAATCACATGCTAAATCTGCGTTATAGTCCTAAAATTTAAGGGAATTTTACGGATATTTCCCTACAGTGAAGATGCTTAGTGGGGAAGACGTGTGGGCTAGCGAGAACTAAACCCTTGGACCTTAGTTTGCTAGTTTAGAAACCCCTTATCTGTTTATTCGTGGGATATCTTTTCCCCTCTTTCTAGACTTGGGTTGTAATAACCTAAGTTTGCCTATTATTGTATTTGTTTTATTTCATTTTTGGCACCCGCGTGTTAATCTTTAGCTAGTAATAAAAAGTTTTTAAAAATCTCCTAAATTTCCGCTTTAATTTAGTAGTTATATTTTCCGCTTTATCGCGGGGTGTCACATGCTCGGTCGAATTTTCAAGTCCAGAACTCGATTCCTACAATCCATGTCTATAACATAACTATATTAACCTGCAAAACACATCATATGTCTACTACCAACACAAGGTTCATGGTCTAGATGACCTAATAGCAATACAGAAAAACAAGTAGTGGCCTTATGGTGGATTACAAGTTCTCAAATGTAAAAGAAAGTACGATAAAGTCTAACAAACATCCAACAACAAGTCAAGAAAAATAAAGCAGATCTCAAATGCCCGCATCCTCCTCCATATCCTCTCCACCCTTGCTACCAGATGTCCCTGCTCCCTTATAAGCTCCATATGAGTAGCCTCCACCGCCGGTCCACCTCCCTGCCTCATCCAGTCGGCTGTCGTAGTTGGCTCCCCATGGTCCTGCGAGGCAGCCAAACTTGGTATCCGTCGGTGGTCTCTAAGCGTTAGGGTCCACCCCATAACTATGGAACACCCTAGTGTCATCCCCGGGTCCTCTCCACCAAACCGGCTGTGCCAACTCCTTCCCGATGCCCTGGTTGTAACTCATCTCATGCATGTTCCGTAGCACTAAGGTAGTAGAGATCTGCTCGGTCAGCTCACTAACCTGCATCCTAGGGCCGTGGACGGAGGGATAGGGTGAGTACTGCAATGGATAAAAGCTAGGTGTGGAATAGGAAGGCTCGGTCTCAGTCTCGGCCTCTCTAGCCACTCTCCCTGGCCTCTACGGTGCTCACGGGGTGGCGGAACGGTGGCCTGCTTCTCCGAAATAGAGATCGGCTCAAGTAAGTCTAGGAGGATGGTGGGATCGATCAGTTAAAACTGAGGCTCAGGTTCCGGTTCCCCACTCCCCGGGTCATACTCCTCTAGGTGGTTCACCACCGGTAAGTTCTTTGGGTAGTGAAGTTGTAAGATTCATTAACCACTTATTAGACACTTCTAATAACTTAATAATTTTAGTTTCGTCATAAACTAACTTGATCTTATGCATGCATAACAAAATAATACAAAGTAAGAGGAAATCAATCAACTTACAAGGAGGCCCGAGATGGGTATACTAATTGGACACCTTCCAAATTAGTCTTCTTAAAGAAAATCCAAATACTCCAGAAAACCCTTAGATCCAATGGTAGGATCTACTCCTTAAGGAATTGTACCAAGGTAATCACCCTTAATTCATATACTAATTTATGTACTAGAAATTAAAATATGAGCCCTTAAAATATAACTAATATTATTGTATACTACTTCTAGTAATGGTGGAATAATATTAGAGATGTGTGAGATTTTATTTCTAATAATTCTTGACAATATTAGAGAGATTATATTTCTTCAAATTATATTGTAAGAATGAATAATAAATAAGAAGAGAAAAGCTTCTCATCTTTTGCATGGGGTGGCCGAGTGGTATATGGGAAGAGTGCCCAATGCTTTTTCAAGTTTGTTCTTCTCAAGATGTATGCATGCAAGCCTATGATAAGTAGGGCATCATTATGTTCCCTTTAATTAATAGAGCAAAACACAATCAACAACCTATACTCCCATTTACACGGCACTCATGGACTTAATATGGCCCATTTTAAGTTTGTCAATTGTCAATTAGTATAGTGTGATATATTGGACATGTTACAGGACATGTTGTTTTAATAATGTATTTTTAACTTATTAAAAATCATTATATAAACAAAATAAATCACATAAAAAAATTAACCAGTAATTCACAATTACAATTACTTAAAATGGGCCATAGAATTATAAATCACAACAATTTGTATTTATAATAAACCATTCATTCTTATTTTAATTGTTTCATAAACAATAAATAAACCTAAGTAATAAAACAATTTAAATTACTTAGACCGAATCTTATTTAATCTAATTACAATAAGATACGTAATCTCACTCACAAAACCATTTGTTCAATTTTAAGGAATTAATTAACTTGTATCATCATACAATTAATTAATAAATTAAGAGTGTTACCCTAGAGGTATGACCTTAAGGGATCAATTGATCACCATCGTCATACGACAATAATGTCAAACTCTAGTCAGTCAATCATTACCGATTAATGTGGATCAGTTGACAATAAAATATTACTATCCCTCAGCATTCTTAATATGAGATTTAAACATGTGATCGCATTATTGTCGAGGACACATCCTTCAACAGAAGTACCATCCACCTTGTCCCCCTCACCTTCCAAGCCAAGGACCCATCATCCAACCTCCTAAGCCACTTACACTACGAAAATAACGCGGGAAATTGACGGATTCTCCAGGCCGTCAGATAATTAGGGAAACTGATGGAAATCCGACGGAAATTCCGTCAGTAATAAAATACTGACGGAATATCCGTCAGAATACGTCACATGTTACTGGCGCGTTCAAAAAAGCAATGGCGCCATCAAAACATGACGGATTTCTGACGGATTACCCATCAGCTATTCAATATTACTGACGGAAATCCCGTCAGATGTCCCCTCCCCTAAACCAGCCAAAAGTCTATTATTGATAGAAAAGTCCTGACGGAAAATCCGTCAGGAACTTTGAAAAACAAAGGATCCATCGCACATAATTTCCCCCCAAATCAATTTTTCTCCCAAACCCTAACAATAAATACGACACCACCACCACCACCACCCTCCTCTCCTTCCGACCACCGCCATCTCCGCCCAGGTATGTCCTTTCTCTCTTCTTTTTCCTTTTCCTTTTCTTCTCTTTATTGTTTTTCTTTTTATAGGTTGTTGCGCCGCCTTCGCCGCCGTCCACAACCACCGGCCATCGCTGCCCTCCACCTTATTTCTCATCCTTTCTTTTTAATTATTTGTGAAGTTAATTAGGTATTTTTAATCTCCTTTTAATTAGTTTTTGTTTAATTAGCTTAATTAATTTAGGATAGTAGTTATTGTTGTAATTGTTATTCAATTATTGTTGGTGTTAATGCATGTTGAATTAGGATAGAAGCCATTTTGTTTAAATGTATGTTGTGTTGTGAAAGTTTTTAAGTGTTAATAATATTGTTAAAAGTTTTGTGAAGTGTTAAATTTTGTTGATGCATGTTGACTTAGGATAGAAAATTTTGTGAAGTATTAAATTTTGTGAAATGTTAGTGTTTTTAAAAAGATAATTAGACTTAATGTTAATTACATTAGATATGTAAAATGAAAAATTAGTCATGTTACTTAGTTTTTGTTAATTAACATTATTAGGATAGTAGTCATTGTTGTATGTTTTGTTTTTAGTATTATTGAAATTATTGTTCATATTGACTTAGTACCCTTTCAAAAATTACTCATTAGGAGTAATTCTTGAATAATCCCCGTTTTGGGACTGTCTTTGTACGTTTCAAGTCACTTAAGGTAGTAAACAAGTACTTGTGATTTGTTAATGAGGAAAGAGCTCGGTGACAATTCCTTTAATGTTCTGTGAATGCATATGTGGAGTAATTATTTATTCTACATTGTGTATTTGGAGAAAAGAGGGGAATTGTTGCCGAATTTTTTTCCTCATTATTAAATCACGAGTGCGTGTTTGCTAGTGACTTGAAACGTATATTGATGGGTTTAGGTTGGAGTGATAAGGACCCAATTTTAAAAAAAAAAGAAATATTACTTGTTGGCAATAGTTATTTGTTGGTGATAATGTTTATTGAGTATTATTCTTGTTTGTTATTGTTTTTTTATGACATATATACAAACAAATTGAATTGTAGATATATAAAAACATGAAAAGATTAAAACAACAATGGATGTATGAAAGATTAGATGAAAAAAAGAAACCCAAGCATGAATTTGAAAAGGGGGTGAAAGAGTTTATTGAATTCGCGGAACAAAGTAGTGTGTATAAGAATTTTGGTGAAATGAGGTGTCCATGTAAGAAATACAATAACAGAGCTTTTAAAGGAAAGAAAGAAGTTCAAGATCATCTTTGGTCGAATAGTTTTTCCGATAATTACTATGTATGGACGTATCACGGTGAGGAACTGCTTGCCAAAGGAAGTTCAAGTAGTATCGTAGTTAGTGAGAATCCTTACCGAGAGCTCGTGGAAAATGCATTACGTGATAATGTTTAACAAATATTGGAGGAGCAACTCAATCCCGACGACCTTAGCGATGAAGAAGTGCGTTATGAAACCCCAAACCCCCTAGTGACACGTCTGTCGCGTACCTGTCAAAAATAACCAACTGGCTCTAACTAATATAGCTAGGGAAGTCGGGTCGAATCCACAGAGAGGTAGGAAATTGTCAGCTAAATCTAAGTTCGTCAAAGTAACCAAATTGGGGGGTTTTAATTTGTGATATTCTAAACTAATAAGAATAAGGGAAAGGGAAAATAAGAGAAGAGAGATTAACCAAGGAAAGAAAAACAGCTAAGACAGACGATTCACCATAATCATCCGGTTAAGTAATCTAGGTCTCAGGTCAATGCAAATACGGTCTAAGGGGCAGTGAATATCTCCTTTCGGTCTCAATTCGCCCTAAAGCGTAAATAGCTTAGCTCTCGCCCTCACTACAATACCCTATTGCTCGCTACTAGTCTCGCCTTTTCCAGCCTTTCGATCCAGGTCAAGGATCACTGAGATATAAATGTCTAATCGCGTCGACTCAATCAGACAGATACAATTAATTGCAGCATTTAAACAACAAAGATTATACCCGCATTAACCCAATAAATCGATTACTATTCCCTCATAATTATGGATCCCCTATAGTCTTAGCAGAAGAAAATTAGCTAATCATTATCATCGAATTAACAATAACAACAAATAAATAATTGAAACTAAACATAATGATAAAACTAATGTCAATTGAATTAAAGCAATTATGACAACAATAAAAGGAAGAAGGAATTTAAGCAGTGATTGAGAACTAAGAAATTAAAGTAGAATGATAATACCAAATTCGTATCCAAATCTGAGTAGTAAAGTATAAAGGAAGAGCAAAATCCAATCAACAGTAGCAAAGTATAGAGTAAAGAGTAAAACGATCGAAGAGAGGAGAGGAAGAGAGGAGTTACATTGTTCACTCCTCAGTCTTATACGAAAAACACACTCTAACCTAATCTATGGACTAATTACAAAAGCCCATCAGACAATTAGGCGGAAAATAAACTAAAGCAGGACAAACTGCTCGATCAAGTGGAAATAAACCACTCGATCGAGCAAACTAGCACCAAACCTCTCGATCGAGTGGAAACAAACCACTCGATCGAGCACTTCTTGCTTGTCTCCTCTTGTATATACTCGAAAGTGGTCGATCGAGCATCCTTAGGCATATGAAGCATTCGATCGAGCATAAAATCTACTCGATCGAGCTGTTTAAGCACGTTAGACCTTGAAACACTTCCCGAATCCAGCTCACGCGTCTTCCAAGTGTTAGATTTCCAAACTCCGGCTCCTCATTCTCCATAAATGCATGCAAATGGGACGGATTAAGGCTCAATTTAGCTCCTCTTTGGTCAATTCCTGCAAATTACATAAAACGAACCAAAGTAGAACATTCGGGGGTATTTGTAGCTAGATGCTACATAAAAAGTACATAAATGCGTGTGAAAATGAGGTAAAAACCTTATATAAAAGACACGCATCAAATCTCCCCAATCCAAACCTTTGCTTGTCCCCAAGCAAATATGAATGCAACTAAGAAATAACAGTGGAACGGGACCAACGCATCAGCTACAAATCACCCACTAGAACCAATTTAATGCAACAAAATGACGAAGTGGCAAATGAGAAGTGCAAACGAGTTAAATCAATGTTTCAAACTTACTGAACTGTCGACCTTGCAAGACTCAAAAGATATCGGACTTTCACGGGTCGCTCGTCACTCAAAATTAGGCACAAGGTGAGTATATATGTGAAAGATAGACAGAAGTAAAGACGCTCACCTAACTCGACCTATAAGAACATGCATGCAATTAACATGAATAAAGTCTCAACAACCGTACATGTGCATTCCAACCATACTAATGACCAAGATACATGCCGAGGACTTACATTTGGGTAAGTGAGGTAATGGGTAAGAAGGGGCTAAGATGAATTTGGATATGTGGAGTTAATAGCCAGGCTAGCAACAACGGATCCAAACTTAAACTGCATCCCAACTTCGTACTCAATATAACAAGATGAAACGGTGCAAAAACTATGCACTAAACTCACAAAATACCAAGAACTCGTCAACTCCCCATAAGATATAAGTGAAACTTGGGAGTGAAAGTAATTATACAATTCTCATCATTTTTTTCCGCACATGATTTTTTTTCTTTCTTTTTCTTCTTTTCTTATTTCGTGCTTTTTTCGTTCTCTTTTTTTTTTTCTTTCGTTTCATTTTTTTTCAACAAATCTTTTTTTCTTTCATTCCCCTCAATTCTTCCACCATCTTCTGAAATCAGATAAAATAACTATATTGCAATAAAACATTCCAATAACTACTCGTCACTAGCTTGGCTAGGGTAGGAAGTATTATAGAAAGTAGTTAAAAGGACAAAAAGGCAATTTGGCTATGTGGGATTCATGGGTAGAATGAAATAAAGGGAACTGCCTCTCCTAACATGTGTCACCATCCACAGACCGAATGCATGCAAGTATTAAGAAGACTAGACTCATGCTTATGCAAATTGATGTTACATGCCTTAAAGAGAGTACTACTCACATTCTAAATGAAACCGGTCATGAATGTCACCAGTTTATAAAGCTCTAACCTCAGAATGTAATGTAGCTTGCCGACATAATGAATCAAGTCTATTTGTTCAGATAAGAGAGAAACAAAAACTCGTAGATTATGCACATAATCACGCCAACTAAATGTCAAGAATATGCAAGGCTCAAGAAAAGATTCAATGTAGCGTCAAAGTTCAAACGTTCCGACTCAAATTAAACGTGGAAATTTTTTTTATTTTTATGTGAATTTTTGAATTAAAAGCAACAATGCATGCGATAATAAATAAACGTGCAAGCAAAAATGCAAGAAAACATGCAGACACAGATATGGATGCATACCTCCCCAAACCAAACTGTACAATGCCCTCATTATACTAAAAATAGGGAAAGAAATGCAAACTGAAAGGAAAAGGAGAAGTGGAGTCAGAAAACTTACAAAACGTCATAAGGAGGGACCTCCCCAAACCGACCATGAACATTGGAGGTCAAAGAAAGTCAAGCAGTAGCTCCATAGACGTGAAACAGCGGCTGGAAGACATAACTACTCGATCGAGCAACTTGGAACAGCTCGATCGAGTGAACTGGCAAAAGGAAGGACTCGATCGAGCAGAAAACCAGTCGATCGAGTAGATGCGTTTTCTGCTTTGGTCGATCGAGTAAAAATACCACTCGATCGACTAACAAACATTTCAAAAAGCGCTCGATCGAGTAGAAAACTACTCGATCGAGTGTAGTAACCTACAAAATACGCATTTCAAAGTAAGGAAAGCATAAAGAGTTCATAAAACGGCGTCTAAAGTTCAACATAAAGCTAAAGAAAAATAAATAGTTCAACAAAAGTATAATAAAACAGTCCGGGCTGCCTCCCGGAGAGCGCTGGTTTATGAGGTCCCGCACGACCTTCCTTCTGGCATCAAATAACTGGCGCGTCTAGCTCGTCGAAGTACAAGACTTCAACGCGATTGTCTGTGTCATTCGCCTCGTGGTAATGCTTCACATATTGGCCATTCACCTTGAACCTATGACCTTCGGAATCTTCGAGCTCCACGGATCCAAATTTGGTAACAGCTGTCACCGTATAAGGACCACTCCACCTGGACTTCAGCTTGCCAAGAAATAATCTCAACCGGGCATTAAACAGCAGCACCTTTTGCCCAACATGAAACTCCCGAGGTAGAATTCTCTTGTCATGCCATCTCTTCGTCTTTTCTTTGTAAATGCGCGAGCTATCATAGGCATTAAGCCTAAACTCTTCCAACTCATCTAGCTGCAAAAGACGATTCTGACCACACAACTTAGGATCATAATTAAGCTCACGAATTGCCCACCAGGCCTTACATTCCAATTCAACAGGTAAGTGACACGATTTCCCATAAACTAGCCTATAAGGTGATGCACCAATGGGTGTCTTAAAGGCAGTTCTGTAAGCCCATAATGTGTCATCTAACTTAAGACTCCAGACTTTCCGTGATTTAGAAACTACCTTAGACAAGATCTCTTTCAGCTCACGATTAGAGACCTCAACCTGACCACTAGTTTGGGGATGATACCCCAAACCACGCCGGTGTTGGACACCAACTTTAGACAGAATAGAAGTGAGTTTCTTTTCTTTAAAATGCATCCCCCCATCACTAATGACGACCCTAGGGACACCAAATCGGGGAAATATGATCTTTTTAAACATCTTTATCACGGTCTTAGCATCACAATGGGGTGAGGCAATTGCCTCAACCCATTTTGACACATAGTCTACAGCCACTAAGATATACCTATTACCTTTACTGGATAGAAACGGTCCTTGGAAATCAATGCCCCAGACATCGAAAACCTCAACCTCTAAGATGCCGTTTTGTGGCATCTCATGTCTCTTTGAAATGTTCCCTGATCGTTGGCAAGCGTCACAAGCTGAAACAAAAGACTTAGCATCAGCAAACAAAGTAGGCCAGTAAAAACCAGACTGAAGTACCTTAGCCACGGTGCGCGATGGATCGTGGTGACCACCATAAGAAGAGGAGTGACAGCCTTCCAGGACTACTTTGGTCTCCCACTGCGGAATACACCGTCTGTAGAGACCGTCTGCACATTCCTTAAACAAGTAAGGATCATCCCAGAAGTACTGCTTAGCGTTATACGTAAACGCTTCCTCTGCGATGAGAAAGGTCGGGCGGCGACTTGCCACGACAACGAAGTTAGCTATATCTGCATACCAAGGTTCTTGGTTAACAATAGACGATATAACAGCAATTAAAGTATCGTCAGGAAAAGAATCATCAATAGGTAGAGAATCTTCCCCTTCTTGTCGCATCAGTCGCGATAAGTGATCAGCTACAACGTTCTCAGCTCATTTCTTATCCTTAATCTGCAAATCAAACTCCTGAAGGAGGAGTATCCATCTCAGTAGCCGTGGTTTAGCCTCCTTCTTAGCAAGGAGATGCCTCAAAGCTGCATGGTCAGTAAAAAAAAGAACTCCGACCGAACTAAATAAGTACGAAACTTCTAAGGCATAAACTACGACTAGCGGCTCTTTCTCAGTGGTAGTGTACTTCCCTTGAGCCTCATCCAGAGTTCGGCTCGCATAGTAGATAGCATTCAAAGCTTTGTCTTTCCTTTGGCCTAGCACCGCTCCTAGTGCATAGTCACTCGCATCACACATAATCTCAAATGGCAAGTCCCAGTCGGGAGGCTGTATGATCGGCGCAGAGACTAAAGCCTGCTTTAACCTGTTAAAAGCAGAAAGACAATCATCAGTAAACACAAAAGGGGCATCCTTAAGTAGCAACTATGTAAGTGGTTTAGCAATCTTTGAGAAGTCCTTGATAAACCGGCGATAAAAGCCAGCGTGACCAAGGAAACTCCTCACCCCCTTAACATTAACAAGAGGTGGTAATTGCTGAATCACTTCCACCTTTGCTTTATCAACCTCTATTCCCCTATCAGAAACTAAGTGCCCTAAAACAACTCCCTCGTTGACCATAAAGTGGCACTTCTCCCGATTCAAGACAAGGTTAACCTCAATACAATTTACGCAACACTTTCTCAAGGTTAGACAGACAGTTAGAAAAATCACTTCCATATACACTGAAATCGTCCATAAAAACTTCCATGTTAGACTCAATATACTCTGAAAATATCCCCATCATGCACCTTTGAAAGGTGGCAGGGGCATTATACAAACCAAAAGGCATCCTGCGATAAGCAAAAACGCCCTGAGGACAAGTAAATGTAGTCTTAGCCTGATTATGCAGGTGGATAGGGATCCGAAAGAACCCCGAATACCCGTCTAAATAGCAGAAAAATTTATGAGAAGCTAACCTTTCTACCATTTGATCAATAAAAGGAAGGGGAAAGTGATCTTTCTTGGTGGCGGCATTGAGCTGTCTGTAATCTATGCACATCCGCCAACCAGTTACTACTCGAGTGGGTATTAATTCATTCTTCTCATTCTTAACAATAGTTGTCCCTCCTTTCTTCGGGACCACCATCTTTGGACTCACCCATTTGGAATTACCAACAGAATAAATAATACCGCATCTAGCGGCTTCATTACCTCAGCCATCACAACATCCTCGCATCTTCCCGGTTCAGTGGCGCCGACCGTCTCGCAAGGTTTGTGATCTTCCTCCAGCTCTATCCCTGTGCATACAAACATCGGGACTAATCCCCTTGATATCGTCCAGTGAATAACCCATTGCTTTCTGTTTTTCTTAAGTACTGACTAACAAAGAAGTCAGCTGATCATCACTAAGCTTAGCACTAACAATAACTGGATATTGCTCTGTATCGTCTAAGAAAACATATTTAAGATGAGAAGGGAGAGGCTTACGTTCTGGTACCTTTACCTCAATGGAGCAAAGAGTGCTAATCATTTGTTCCACTTGCTCTCCCTCATGCTCATCCAAATCATCAACAAGCAAATCCATCGCAGCGTTCATCGTCGTCTGGGCTATCTTCACACTCATCAAAAAGCATAAGGGCTTCTAGTGGGTCCTTCATAAAAGAACCCGACCAGAAGTCATAAATAGACTCATAAATAATATCAACCGAATAACAGGTATCTTCTATCATTGGCCGAGCCAAAGTGCTAGACAGACTGAAAGTGATCGCGTCATCCCCTACTGCAAGAGTCAAACGCCCTTGTTTGACATCAATGACGGCCCCAGCTGTACAAAGGAATGGTCTTCCTAAGATAATTTGGGTCCGGGTGTCCTCAGCTATATCTAAAACAATGAAATCTACTGGGATAAAGAGCTTGCCTATTTTCACAGGCACCTCCTCTAAGACACCTAAGGGCATCCTAACAGATCTATCAGCCATCTATAGGGTAATATTAGTCACTTTAAAATGACTCATGTTCAGTTTCTTGCAAATAGGGAGGGGCATGACGCTAACACTGGCTCCTAAATCGCAAAGAGCCTTATCAATAACCATGTTGCCTATAATGCAAGTAATAGCGAAGCTGCCCGGGTCTTTCATTTTAGGTGGACCCTTATTTAAAAGCAAATTACTAGACTCTTCCATAAATGAAATCGTCTCAAACTCACTTAAATTTCTCTTACGCGTCACAATATCTTTCATAAACTTAGCGTAAGTAGGTACCTGAGTAACAAGTTCGGAAAACGGGACAGTTACCTGAAGGTTCTTCACAACGTCCAAAAACTTACCGTACTGTCGCTCGATCTTTGCGTCCTTCAGACGACTTGGAAAGGGCACTCTGGTAGCAATGAGTGGACCCGCAACTTTTTCTTTACCTTTATCAATGCGTGACGTCTCCACAGCAGGGGAAGATGACACGGTAGCGGAATCAGATAGTGAAATAGGATCTCCGCCACTTCTGGTGCTCGATCGAGTACTTTTATCACTCGATCGACCATTCTGTTCTTCTGTTTCACTCGATCGACCAGTTTTATCACTCGATCGAGTTATTTCTTCAGCAAACCTACTTGATCGAGTAAGAATATCACTCGATCGACCAACATCAAATTCTGCACTACTCGATCGACCAGTATTTTCACTCGATCGAGTGATAGGATGAATTAATTCACTCGATCGAGTAGATAAATCACTCGATCGAGTGTCTTCAGCACACGCAGCAAGCATTTCGGCTAAAAACTCATCCAAATCATCCTCCGGGGTATCTTCAGCTGTTAAAACCCCGTCTTCTGGTACTTTTGGCTCTTCATAAGTAAAGCCAACTTGTAAATTCGTTGCACTAACTGAATTGCATGTCGGTAGAAGCTCGGCTTGGTCTTTCGCGAGTGTTAACTGCGCGACTTGTTCCATCAATTTCGTTATGACCGTGTCTTTCCTATTGCACTTCTCATCACACTGTTGTGACATGCTCATCACAAAGGATTTTAATTCAGCAATTTCTTCATTTGCAGTAGGAGAAACCGGCTGCGGCACTGGCGTAGAAGGGGCAGAGACATTCTTTATTTCCTCATACAGCTGAGAAAAAGGAACTCCTTGCTTGTATTTCCGATAAGCAAGGACACGCTTTACACTTGCCATGCATCCAATAGGGTCATGCCCTTCCTCGCCACATCTACCACATGGCTCTATATGCTCAGTAATCGTAGGCATCCTGGCAAAAAGGCTTTCAAAGCAACGACTAACCTGCAAAACTAATCAAAACTTTGCAGAAATGAGATCAGCCTGAAGGAATAAATTCCTTGAGACGAGAGACAAACTTAATTTAAGCAACAAAATTGCGCCACCTCTCCGGCAACGGCGCCAAAATTTGACACCTCTGTCGCGTACCTGTCAAAAATAACCAACTGGCTCTAACTAATATAGATAGGGAAATCGGGTCGAATCCACAGAGTGGTAGGAAATTGTCAGCTAAATCTAAGTTCGTCAAGGTAACCAAATTGGGGGGTTTTAATTTGTGATATTCTAAACTAATAAGAATAAGGGAAAGAGAAAATAAGAGAAGAAAGATTAACCAAGGAAAGAAAAACAGCTAAGACAGACGGTTCACCATAATCATCCGGTTAAGTAATCTAGGTCTCAGGTTAATGCAAATACGGTCTAAGGGGCAGTGAATATCTCCTTTCGGTATCAATTCGCCCTAAAGCGTAAATAGCTTAGCTCTCGCTGTAACACCCCCATACTCCAAGTGCCTTACCAGGACCACTTAAGGCATGGAAATGCTACCATCTCGGTTACCCGAGGCAATGATTATCATATGACAATAAAGAAACATATTTAAATAGTAAATAACGTTTAATGTGATTACATGCCAAAAACCAAAACTGATAAAGAGATACAAGTTCTCCAAAACTATCTACTATCAAAAGACTATAAAACTATCAAACACAGCGGAAGACTTCTAAACTGCATCGTGGTGACTCCTCCCAGTTATCCCATACGCATCAGCTCACACCTGCTCAATAACTGCTCACCACCCCCGAATGGATCACCACAGTTTTTAAAACATTTAAACCGGGGTCAGTACTATTTACACAAGTGACATAATCAACAATACAGCAACCAACACAGCTCAAGCAATCATACACAATCAGGCACTCCGCTCCATCTCCGTCACCGACTATCCACTGGACCAGCCCTGCCAGTGGGGGACCGCAGCCGTTCCCACTTAAGCCCCGCTCATCATACCGAGCGATAACCCTGTCCCATTAATGTGCACATCCCCTTCCGTGGCGGGTTCCACGAAGGGCGAAACTAGGGCGTGAAGCCACTCCCGCAAGTGACTCCACTCAGCCGAGAACGCATCTCGAGAACCACAGACAAACAATCACAATCACAATCACAATCGTCTGAATCAACCAATTACACTAATTACAGCACAACACCACACATCATGTAAATAATACTGAGTAGGGAAACCCTACCTCGAAACCAATACAATCAGACGATCTCAACAGCTGATCTCAAAAGGCTTCTTCTATGAATCCTTCTCCTAACATACAATCATGCAATTACTACCAATCAAGAAACATAACAAAACCCCCAATCCCAAAATTAGGGTTTAACGAAACTTAATGAAATACTATAAAAAATGGTATACAGGTCTTACCCTCGACGCAAGGATCACTATGATGCAAAGAACAAGATGATCCGACACTCCTAGCCTTGGGGATTTGCCAACAACGCGACGGGAGAGAACTACGTAACTCATTTTCTTTTGAAGGGTTTAGAAAGGTTAAAAGAAATGACGAAATAAACTGACGGAAACCTTTTATATCAAACTCGCGTTATTAGCAAAACCCGTCAAATCACTCCCCGTAAACAGGCTACTCGATCGAGTAGCTAAGGTACTCGATCGAGTGCCCCCTTACTCGATCGAGTATCTACGTTACTCGATCGAGTACCCAACAACAGTCGAAACTATTTTAAAACGTAACTCCCCTTACTCGTGAGTAAGGCCTACTCGATAGAGTACCCAGAGACTTATAAATACGGAGTATTACAGTCTTCCCTCCTTAAAAAGAACTTCGTCCCCGAAGTTCAACCCATACATAAAACAACCATACTAACTCGACCAAGACATAACAACATAACTAAGAACTCAAGAACTCGACCAAACATAAAACATGAACTTTTAACACCCACTCCACCAACTATGTTTACTTCCCTAACATGACTCACGATATCGTATCCACCACATATATATATCTCTCACGACACCAATTCCATACATAACCAACTACCATCCTCTAACGCTGCTAGCTCCATAATATCATCCACTATCAAATCCAAAATCAAGACACTCATAGACATCAAACGGAATGTTACATTCTACCATCCTTAAAAGGAACTTCGTCCTCGAAGTTTACTCACACTCATAACCTCATCATCCAACTGTCAACACTATCGAAGTATTCTCACACTCCTAAACATCACGCTACTACAAGCACGGTCATGACCTTTTAACAACATCAACCACAACACGAATCTATCTTTTATTCTACGTCAAGAATCAAACTTCCAAATATATTACCATATGAACAACCATCAAAATCTCTTTTATCGCATCCTACTCCTCTTAAGATAAATGTTACGTCCTCGTAACTCACTAATACTAAATCCTAGATATATCTTATCATTATCCTCATCACCACCGCATGTCAAAGATAACTACCTATAATCTAAACACTCGCCATGCACATATCCAAGGCTCTCTTACTTAAACATTTTCCATACCCCAACTCATACGGCACACCATCTAACCTATACCATAAAACTCGTAGCAAAATAACCATACCAACTCTCCATTATTACTGCAAAACAACATACCTCTCTATGTAAAGCACCTATCTCCCAAAAGCGTAACTCACGATCCACACTCGTTACGTACACTCACACTAGATCCTCAAGTTCTTTTCTTTCATCACCACTAAACTCATACATAACTTAACATGACACTAATTCCCAACACCCTACACTCATTGTCTCAACGAAAGATTATGAACCACCTGCATCTTTCAGGTCATTACCACACATGTTTTACGAATCACTTGCCATTACCATGTCTACTAAAGCCTTATCTAGAACAAGATCAAAAATACTGTAACAACCTCTCACAACCGTGTCCCATCAACAGAATATCACTATACCATGACAACAACGAAAACATATAAAACTCTATTTCATATCATACTCTACCCTCATTCCAAAACTTAACTGATAAGAAACATCAATAAACAAAACAATTGTCTATCTGTACGAACTGAAACTCACAGAAAGCAACATCAAACAAAACAACAATTTAGGTGTAACTGGTATGTACTTTCGAAACTCGAATCATAATCATCTCGCCAACTCCACCACAACCGGTGACGGCATCGCAACACCGTCACCAACAGCCACACCGCAGTGCGCAAATACCCGCATCACAACACTAAGTACCATGCCCGGATCACCACCCGAGGCACAACAACCACATCGATAGACACCACACTACATACAATT
The DNA here is from genome assembly GCF_048544455.1 of Silene latifolia. Taxonomy (NCBI): domain Eukaryota; kingdom Viridiplantae; phylum Streptophyta; class Magnoliopsida; order Caryophyllales; family Caryophyllaceae; genus Silene; species Silene latifolia. Next base: position 55,483,612 of record NC_133530.1, read on the forward strand.
CCCATAAACACTGACTCGGAATAACTTTCCGGACAATAAAACTTACTCCAATCCACTTTATTAAATCACAACGCAACATATTATATGAATAAACGGATAAACGCCTCATGACCATCATCCCTACCATATCGCGGAATCAAATATATCATGAATATATACAAGCATAACTAGCCATGCCAAATCAGTCAAATTATCACCTTTTTTAATATCATTCAATTAAATTACCGTGTCCAACATATGTTACAGAACAAACATATAACAACTTTATAATTATCACACCATACCACTTCTTGTGAGGTCAGAACCTCACCCAAACATTTACACATATCATAGACCCGTAATCATATCCAACCAATCAATCCTGATCACGTAAGTTACCACCCGATAAAAGTTACCTCGCACCCAAGCTTAACTCGTATACCCCTCATAACATATTCTTCCATTCGCATATCCATCACCCCCTGCCAATTGTAACCATACCATTAATACTCAACTACTAACAACCGCCTCATATAACCACATCTTACACTCTCTCACAACCATACATATCAACCTGGTCTCTGCAAAATTAATCGCTTCAGAATTAATACCTCTCTAATATACCATCACCCTGAACCACTAGTCACAAACCTTAACACTACCACTGTCCGGGCATCAAACCTCTTACTCTCATCTCTAAACATCACGATTTCTTTCCTATCTTTGGTTAACATCCCAAATAACGAACATTAACTCTATCAACAAAATTACCTCAACATTCTTCCCAATACTATCCTTAATTGTATCATCATCTAACTTTCCACTAAAATCTCATATTATACAGATATTCTACCAACTTCTTACTTTCCTTAATTCCTCAAAACTCAAGACTTATCATGTTGTCCCGAAACTCCTATTTAACCATCAACTAACATCCTCATGATTGTTATCACACATCTCGACGACTCCTTACCTCTATATCACATAACTCCGGTCAACATATTCCTAGTTTTATTCCCCTCATTCTTTTCTTTATACACTTGACAAAATCAATTAACCATTCAACTCCTTATCACTTCTACCTAATCTTTAGTGTCCCGGTTACTTTCTCATTGCTCCAAGACTCACATCTCAATATTTTATATCGATATTATCTCACTCTTTCATACCATGGATCTCCTCTTATTATGCTGTCACCCACACTGCCACTAATCTATCCATAAAATCAACGTTCACCGTTCAAACAATTGCATCTCCTTTATACCTCTCTAGAAATCAAAATTCCTTTCATACCGTTAATTGCCCAAGGAAATCTCACAGTAGTTTCATCTCTTAATAAACCAAATCTCCCAAACTCACTCACTGTGTATAAATCTCCCTCGCGACATGTCTCCATAAAGTTCACTGTATAGCACTTTTCTCAACCCCTTTAAAACGAACTTTCACTACATATATCCTTAACCCACACGACTCCTAACCATCTCCCTCCATAATTCTTTACACATCTCAAGCTGCCACTATCCACACCCCTACCTTCAATCTTTTTATTCACACGTTCCTTAGACTCACATCATTCCTTGCCCATATTCACTTGCTTTTATGTTACTCAACGCACAATCATATCACTCTTCTCATCTCAGAAAACATGCTCTATGTCTTAATTAAGCCATAACGGTCTTTCTTTTCTTTTTCCATTATCTATCACAACCACATATAGCTCATCTCCTCCCACCAAACTCATACTCATCAAAAGGTGCCACTCACCACCCCATAAGATTGGGTAACTTACGTATCAAGATCAGCGTACATGTAAAACAATGCATAAAGAAGCAAAATAACAACTTTGAATTAAACATAATATGCAACGAATTCAAAAGATAAGCATATGACCCAAAACAGGGGTCACTAGATCGAGTACAGAACACTCGATCGAGTAAGGTACTTACTCGATCGAGTAGGTGAAGGTCAGAAGCACGTAAAATAAATAACCAGGGCTACTCGATCGAGTAACTAACGTACTCGATCGAGTCCCCCCCTACTCGATCGAGTACCAAGGCTACTCGATCGAGTACCTACGCATTTCTCAGCACTGTCCAGTTTTCGTAAAACAGTCATAACTCACTCATTTCTTGGTCGTTTTGGGCGTGTGACCTATCGTTAGAATCGTAAAAGAACAAGATATCACCTCCAATTGGAATCACATTAAAATCATTTATGCATCTCAAGTTATAACAGTTTAAAGACAATTTTACTGTAATCAGACCACATAACTATTCGATTTTCTCTTTCAGACAACTTAAACGACAACAATGGTAAACAAAAACAGCTCAATACTCACAAAACCAGTATTCCTAATCACATGTTACTATCTCCAAAAGCCAAACAACAACATTCATCATGCACATAGATTAATTAACTTGTCAATCGTGATTTACCCACATCCTTTTATTCTATACCTTTACGTACAACAATATAATATACGACATAAAATCCCCTATTCACATGTTACTAACGTAGCAAAAGTAGAAAATCCACTTCCATCACATAAACATGTTCTCCACATAAATTTCATATTCTTATGCAATTCCTTACCTCATCTTTTCAAACCAAATCATAGATCACATTCATACCCGTATTCATACAATTTATTCAACCAATCATATGCACGCAATCATATGTATATACACAATAGTAACTAGTAGTAATTCCCATCACAATTCATGTTATCATAAAAAAAATTACCTTCATCTTTTCCACCACACATCCATTCAACTATATAACACTCATCCATCCAACACACGCAATAGAGCATTAGTAAACACATAGCGATCCCGACTCATATCCCATGGTGACCGGTTCAAAATTGTAGGGCGAGTTCGCGACTTTAGGACGTCTCCCAAGCCTTTGCATTAGCTCCTACAACTTTTACCCCGGGTTCATTTTATTTGACTCCCTATGTTCATTAGATTCATTAGTTACAGGTTTCAGGATCGTCGCTCTGATACCATTTGTAACACCCCCATACTCCAAGTGCCTTACCAGGACCACTTAAGGCATGGAAATGCTACCATCTCGGTTACCCGAGGCAATGATTATCATATGACAATAAAGAAACATATTTAAATAGTAAATAACGTTTAATGTGATTACATGCCAAAAACCAAAACTGATAAAGAGATACAAGTTCTCCAATACTATCTACTATCAAAAGACTATAAAACTATCAAACACAGCGGAAGACTTCTAAACTGCATCGTGGTGACTCCTCCCAGTTATCCCATACGCATCAGCTCATACCTGCTCAATAACTGCTCACCACCCCCGAATGGATCACCACAGTTTTTAAAACATTTAAACCGGGGTCAGTACTATTTACACAAGTGACATAATCAACAATACAACAACCAAAACAGCTCAAGCAATCATACACAATCAGGCACTCCGCTCCATCTCCGTCACCGACTGTCCACTGGACCAGCCCTGCCAGTGGGGGACCGCAGCCGTTCCCACCTAAGCCCCGCTCATCATACCGAGCGATAACCCTGTCCCATTAATGTGCACATCCCCTTCCGTGGCGGGTTCCACGAAGGGCGAAACTAGGGCGTGAAGCCACTCCCGCAAGTGACTCCACTCAGCCGAGAACGCATCTCGAGAACCACAGACAAACAATCACAATCACAATCGTCTGAATCAACCAATTACACTAATTACAGCACAACACCACACATCATGTAAATAATACTGAGTAGGGAAACCCTACCTCGAAACCAATACAATCAGACGATCTCAACAGCTGATCTCAAAAGGCTTCTTCTATGAATCCTTCTCCTAACATACAATCATGCAATTACTACCAATCAAGAAACATAACAAAACCCCCAATCCCAAAATTAGGGTTTAACGAAACTTAATGAAATACTATAAAAAATGGTATACAGGTCTTACCCTCGACGCAAGGATCACTATGATGCAAAGAACAAGATGATCCGACACTCCTAGCCTTGGGGATTTGCCAACAACGCGACGGGAGAGAACTACGTAACTCATTTTCTTTTGAAGGGTTTAGAAAGTTTAAAAGAAATGACGAAATAAACTGACGGAAACCTTTTATATCAAACTCGCGTTATTAGCAAAACCCGTCAAATCACTCCCAGAAGTAAAGGGCTACTCGATCGAGTAGCTAAGGTACTCGATCGAGTGCCCCCTTACTCGATCGAGTATCTACGTTACTCGATCGAGTACCCAACAGGTCAGAAACTATTTTAAAACGCAACTCCCCCTTACTCGACAGAGTAAGGCCTACTCGATAGAGTACCCAGAGACTTATAAATACGGAGTATTACACTCGCCCTCACTACAATACCCTATTGCTCGCTACTAGTCTCGCCTTTTCCAACCTTTCGGTCCAGGTCAAGGATCACTGAGATATAAATGTCTAATCGCGTCGACTCAATCAGACAGATACAATTAATTGCAGCATTTAAACAACAAAGATTATACCCGCATTTACCCAATAAATCGATTACTATTCCCTCATAATTATGGATCCCCTATAGTCTTAGCAGAAGAAAATTAGCTACTCATTATCATCGAATTAACAATAACAACAAATAAATAATTGAAACTAAACATAATGATAAAACTAATGTCAATTGAATTAAAGCAATTATGACAACAATAAAAGGAAGAAGGAATTTAAGCACTGATTGAGAACTAAGAAATTAAAGTAGAATGATAATACCAAATTCGTATCCAAATCTGAGTAGTAAAGTATAAAGGAAGAGCAAAATCCAATCAACAGTAGCAAAGTATAGAGTGAAGAGTAAGACGATCGAAGAGAGGAGAGGAAGAGAGGAGTTACATTGTTCACTCCTCAGTCTTATACGAAAAACACACTCTAACCTAATCTATGGACTAATTACAAAAGCCCATCAGACAATTAGGCGGAAAATAAACTAAAGCAGGACAAACTGCTCGATCGAGTGGAAATAAACCACTCGATCGAGCAAACTAGCACCAAACCTCTCGATCGAGTGGAACCAAACCACTCGATCGAGCACTTCTTGCTTGTCTCCTCTTGTATATACTCGAAAGTGGTCGATCGAGCATCCTTAGGCATATGAAGCATTCGATCGAGCATAAAATCTACTCGATCGAGCTGTTTAAGCACGTTAGACCTTGAAACACTTCCCGAATCCAGCTCACGCGTCTTCCAAGTGTTAGATTTCCAAACTCCGGCTCCTCATTCTCCATAAATGCATGCAAATGGGACGGATTAAGGCTCGATTTAGCTCTTCTTTGGTCAATTCCTGCAAATTACATAAAACGAACCAAAGTAGAACATTCGGGGGTATTTGTAGCTAGATGCTACATAAAAAGTACAGAAATGCGTGTGAAAATGAGGTAAAAACCTTATATAAAAGACACGCATCACCTAGTTTCTTCCTTCTATAAAATGTTAGAAAAAGCCGAACAACCAGTGTATGAGGGAAATAATATGAGTTTGTTGCAAGCGGCAGCTGCGTTGGTAGCACTTAAATGTGAGAATAACATATCACTTAGATGCGCGAATGGGTTTGTGTCGTTCATAGGTGACATTGTTCAAAGAATAATGAAATGGCACGCAATTTTAATGAGATCAAGAATGTGCTTAAGGGACTCCAACTACCCCATGAGAAGATCGATGCATGTCCTACTGGATGCATGCTTTTCTGGGAGGAAAATGCTAATCTTGAGGAATGTACAAAGTGTCATGCATCTCGGTATAAAAGTACAAAAAATTCAAGTGGAAGGCGAATTCCTTGTAAACCGTTAACTTATTTCCCGCTTGCACCAAGGTTACAACAATTATATGCAACCAAGCACATAGCAGGTGAGATGAGTTGGCATCATAGAAACTCTCGATTAAGAGAAATGGGGACAATGGCACACCCAAGTGATGGAGAAGCGTGGAAACATTTCGATAGAGAGCATCCCGAATTTGCAAGTGAGCCTCGTAATGTTCGACTGGTTTTGTGTACAGATGAATTTAACCCTTATGGGCAATTTTGGAAGAATTACTCATGTTGGCTCGTGATCGTCACTCGTACAACTTACCTCCTTGGTTATGCATAAAGCGACAATTTTTGTTCTTATCTCTACTCATTCCAGGTCCTAAAAACCCTAAGACAAATTTGGATGTGTACCTGCAACCGTTGATCAAAGAGTTGAAAGAACTTTGGGAATTCGGCGTGTACACCTACGATGTTTCTAAGAAACAAAATTTTCAATTAAAGGCTGCATTAATGTGGACGATCAATGATTTTTCGGTATATGGCATGATTTTCGGTTGGTCCACAAGTAGGTACCGTGCTTGTCCTTACTGTCAAGAAAAAGAACATAGATATTTTGGCTTAAAAATAGCAAAAAGGTTTGTTGGTTCGATTGTCACTGTGGGTTCTTAAGACCTGATCATCTTTTCCGCAACAATTGTAAGCATTTCTAAAGAACAGAAAAACTAAGAATCGCATAGCCGCGTCGAAATTAACGGGTGATGAAGTGAGGGATTCCATAAAAGACTTGCCAAAAAAAGTTGATGCTTCTGATCAAGAATTGAAAAGATTGAAAGACAAGAATGATGGTTGGTGAAAACAAAGCATATTATGAGAACTTCCTTACTGGAAAACGTTGTTGATTCGACACAACTTAGACGTTATGCACATTGAGAAAAACATATTTGAACAGCTTATCAACACGATGATGGATTTACCAGGTAAAACAAAATTTGGCCCTAGCGATAAACTCGACTTTAATGAACTTTGTTATAAACGACCAATATCATCTAGGTTTGTTTTAGAAACTGCGGAGAAAAAGGCTCTATGTGAATGGGTTGTTAATTTGAAATTCCCGGGTGGTCGTGCTTTAGATTTGAGTCGGTGTGTTGATCATAAAAATATGGTGTTGCATTCCATGAAAAGTCATGATTGTCATGTCTTTATTGAATTACTTAGACCGAATCTTATTTAATCGAATTACAATAAGATACGTAATCTCACTCACAAAACCATTTGTTCAATTTTAAGGAATTAATTAACTTGTATCATCATACAATTAATTAATTAATCAATTAAGAGTGTTACCCTAGAGGTATGACCTTAAGGGATGAACTGATCACCACCGTCATATAACAGTAATGTCAAACTCTAGTCAGCCAATCATTTCCGATTAATATGGATCAGTTGACAATAAAATATTACTATCCCTCAGCATTCTTAATATGAGATTTAAACATGTGATCGCATTATTGTCGAGGACACATCCTCCAACAATCTCCCACTTGTCCGCGACAAGTGTGCGTCACCAATTCTCTTGTCCTATTACTATCTCCCACTCAATGCAAGGTGTCTTGCAGGTCGTACTTACATTTGATCATATCACGAGTGGTTTCCTCGATCTGGAGAATAACTTTTTGACCGGAATTATCTACCGTGGATACCTTCCGAGCGTGGCCACGCATTTCCAGTTCATTACTCCTCGAGTGGCCTTGAGATATAAGATAACCCTGACTAGGGGTGGACAATTCCTATTGCACTTTTCCCTTCTCATAGCCACAGCTCATTATAACCCAAAATGTGCCCATTTGGCCACAATTACGAAGGTCATAGAACACAAATCAAAGTTACTCTGAAACTGTGCCATCTTAGGCGAACTGTCTTTAGTCATAGAATCAATCATAATAATACTATAGTAGCTCTCACCACGACCAGGCTATAAAAATTTCTAGAGCTCTATAAGCGGTCATAAGCCCGACAGAGTGTCCCATACAGTCTGCCTATGTGATCGACTACTCATCTTACATGACTCTATAGCACTTGAACTTGCCATCAATCGCATCACACTCTAGTTACTTCCAGACGTCACCTCATATAAGCAACTAGGGGCCAATACTATGTTAATCCAGTTTACTTTAATAGGGTTCAACTTTGTCCTTACAACCTATTTGGATATAATAAAGTAATAGAAGAGTTTTTAATAAAACTCAAACGATGAATGTATTATCACATATGTAAAATTAATACCATATCAATTACTACATAATCTATAATCCATATTAAATATGGAATACAACTATACATCTCAACTTAATTGAAATGTCATGACTTATCACGCTTAGCGTATAAAAAGGCCTTGGTTAGTAAGTTTTAGCAACACTTTGCACTTTCCCTAACCTTATACCATTTCCCTTTGTGTAATCTTTATTATAACAACCTTTTGAGTACATGTCCAGATCCAATCTAGAGATAGGTTCCTTAGCCTTGGAATAACTCCCACTGTCCTCACAGTGTGTAGGGATAGGACCTTCGGTTGTTGGAACGAACTACCATGGTTCCTCCAATTCATAAAACCGAATCCTAATATCATCCCTTCCTTCTTGCATATCTCATTATTGCAAGTGTACTCAATTTTCGTTGTAAATCTCTCATTGTTCTACTGCCTACAACATTTTTAGCAGATATCCTCCTTAAATAATATAGCCAAGATGGTTCTCTAACCATCCATATGTGTTTAGAATAATCTTCCTTGCACATAAATCCATCTCAGTTCTAAATGCTTAGCTTCATTTCTTTAGTGCTCCAAGAGTACTAACCAATGAACTATATGGCTATATAGAGACTTCTTCTCAAAAATTTGATTTGTAACTTTTCGTCATACTCCAAGTATACGAAATTTAAGAATGGTGATACATCTAAGCGTAATGAATTAATCCCGCAGCGGAAGCAAGTGGATTCAATTTCTACATGTTCAATACCTTTGAACTTGACTAGGCTCTTATCAATATAAGAATATTCATTTAACGCCAATATCCTCTTAGAACTATCTTTATAGGTTTGGATACCTTAGAGATGTATTATTCCTCTCCTAAGTCTTTCATTATTCACAATGATCAATATGTCCCTTACATATAAGACTAATAACACCACATTACTCCCACTAAACTCCATGTATAAACAGAACAACTAGACAATTCGAGAAATGTTTATCACATGATAAACATACAATTTAACTCTTTAACATCTACTTAAGACCTCCTCTTAAGTTCGTATCCTACATTAGGATAGTTGTGATTTTACAAAACTCATGCAAGATGATTTTAAAATCCAACTATATCAAATCATATCCGAGTACAATGAAGCGTTGTTGTTGCGTGCAAAAGCCCTTGCCACCAACCAACCAAGCTTAATAATCATTTTCATGTTTATACTTATTTCGGACTTTTGCAGAGTTGAAACTATATAAAGCATCTTAATAAGTTACAGGTTTGTTTGTTACTTTTAAAAATAACATGACTCCTGTCTACTTAGATTTCGAAGAAATAATTACTGATTTTGACCAAAAAGGGACATCTTCCTACGTTTTATTCGCAGTTTGTGGCTCTCTTGAACATTTTCTCCCACTCTGTCTATAAGAAATAATACTCTTTTCTCTAATAAACAACATCACGAACCACAAACCCTTTTTTCTTGTGATCATGTAGGAAGAAAGACCACACGTTCATTATCGAAAAAGCTACAATTTAGGTACCATGCCTAACCATCTCTCATATGAAATGTAGATAATTGCTTTAATTATGTTTTGAGTTAGTGGAATAAATAAATAGTTGACAAATTGTGATAGAAACTACTTTCAACTTTATAGTAAAGATTCAATCATATCGTATATGATTCTTTGTCACTTTCTAATATTATGAAGGTGAACATGTGATACCATATCACACTCCTTTTGGTGCATAAAAGCCTTCACTTTATTGTTCCCTATTTTAACAAAGTACTAATACTTTGGTCATAATCTCTAGGTTTTGATACTTTTAAACATTCATTGAACTTATTTAAAGAATTTCTCTTCTTACCTCATTAAGTGGATACCAAGTATCTACCTAGTTCGTTGGTAAAAGAGATGGAGAAGTAATAACCCTTTTTGATTGAATTGTATTCAACCATACACATCAAATTGTAAATAGGGCGAATATCTTGCTATATTCATAATTCTTTTCTAGAAAGAAGTCGTGAATTAATCTTGTATTGAATACAAGATTCACACATACCAAGAGATTCCCTATCAAATGGTTTAGGACACTAGTCAAAACCAGTCTCTATGAGCAATTTCAATCGAGAATCGAGAAATAATGGGGTTCACTAATTTAAGTCTTATATATGACATTTATTTTAGTTTGAATATAATTACCTAGATTTGTATGGTTTCACCATAACCTTAATCATGATACGTAAGGGCACAACACTTGTTTTAATTGCACAATAGTGAAACCCTTTGCATTTTTCTACAAAACTTGAATTATATTCTTATTTAGACTTAGTGTACATCATAACAATTATTGAAGTACAATTCTAAATACAAAACTAAAATGAATACACTATAACACTTATATGTCCATGGATGAAATGGCAACTACCCTAGTTCCATTCATGTAAATTTCAGAATTTATTCTTGCTAGTCGTCGTACGATAATTCAATGTTAGGATTATAAGGATTTAAAAGACCCGCAGATTGTGTTATGAACACATCCTCCTCTAAATACCCATTTAGAAAGGTGGTATTTGACATCGTTTTGCCATATTTCATAATCATGAAATGTGGTATTTTCTAACATTGTTCACAAATTTTGTATCAAATACTCATTATGTGAAAATTCGCAAGAAGGCTATGTCAATTTCATACATATTCAAGAAGGAATATGTTGGTGTCACACGACCAACATCCTTGATCTTTACTTATTAGGGATTTGTCTCTATTTTAGTGTCTAACACCTTCTCTTTCGAGCCTAGTTCTATCCTTAATAATTAAGATAGATACTTTACTTCTTATTGCTCCCACTCACTTCAAGAATTTCTACTTGATGAAGACTTATCTTCTTATAAATTACTGGTTAATCCTTTACAAGGATGAACTCTATTGTGGTATTTGGTTAATCAAAACTTCTAACAAATTAATTTACCAATTTTACATTGTCATGTGCTTAACAACTTAAGTGCTTTGATGACAAGTGTTTAGTTTGAGCAATAAGACTTTTGAACCATGGATGCATAGAAGATATTATCAAAACATATTTTGATCAAGTTGTAGACACCTCGTTTCTACACCTCCCGCCAAACACCCAGTGATGATTGGGCCGCATGTTTAGCATATGTCGCGATTTTATGACGTTTCGTAAATCGGTTAATAAAAGGTAACTCAAACACTTGTGTCTACCTCATGGTCGTCATCTAGGTGTCATTACGGTCGTTTTGGCAGTAATTAGAGTACATTTGGAGTTCGGGTCAAAAACCGTCTTCATTTCCTAAAACCGTCAAATCCCGAGTCAAAAGCAATGTGCTTGTCTACCTAAGGTTAGGATGTCATAAAATGTCATGATTATATCCCATTTTTAGTCACATGTCATTTCTTTGGGCTAAAACTTAAAGTTTACATTACAAAATGTGCATTTCATTTAGCTAAAATGACAACCCAAACTTTATGCCCGTTTTACGAGGTGATAACGACTTTTTTGGGTCAGGCCTATTTCACAAAAAGTTCTAGATCTCTTTCTTAGCTTTCCAACGCCACCTAAATCACCTTATTCCGAGTCTTATAGAGAAAGTTATACCTAAAATACGATAGGCTGTCAAACGCGCTTTCTTGCGCAGGAGGAACCCGCTGAGGAAAGGACGCAGCAAGTGCTGCGCCTCTTCCAAGGGACGCAGCACCTGCTGCGTCTTTTCTCCAGGCTTTCTTTTGGTCCAAGTTTCCGTGTTTAACCTAAGTCTGTTTAACCTAAGTCGGTTGTTTCCGGAACATTCTCTCCTTTCCTAAACCCTAATTCCGTGATTAGTATAAATAGGGAGCTTCGTTCCTCATATTTCTCACGCGAGTGTCCGCCCTTCTCTTCTCCCTTTGCATTCTAGACCACGCTCTTGCTTATTGGCGCCTACGTGCTTGAACTTTCGACCACGTAAGCTCGGATCCTTCCGAATACCAGCCTCGTTTTGCATGACCGACCAATTTGACCAACTCCATTACACCATAATCAATTAATCAATTCAATTTTCTTTTAAATCCTTTTTCAAGGGCACTTTCATATTTGCATTATAGATCGAGTCGAGTTACCACTAAAAACCGATTTAGTTAAATCTCGCGACGCTAACATGTAAGTCTGAGGGTGTAAAATCTCAATTTTGTTTAATGTATTTTATTTAATATAATTATTTTCTGTATTATAATTAATGTAAGAATTTATGTCATAAGCATGCTCGAAACCGTCTTTTAAAACCCTTTTAACGGAAGTAATACAGATTTGACGTGGGGAAGAATCGCATCAACTGATGCACCTTCTGGAAAGGGCGCAGCATCTGCTGCGCCTCTTCCAGGGGCTGCTTTCAGTTGATGCACTTCTTCTTCTTCCTCGGGTTTTTGTTCCTTTCGTCTTTTATTTTTCTTTCTTCGTTCTTTCCCTTATTTCATCTAGTAATTTTCAAATTAGTTTTTATGAATCCATTTCAATAATTTTCGACTTAAATCCCTTATAATTAATATTTGTGGGTTTTCGTCACAAATTCAAACTCGAATTTTAGAGACTCGATTCGTTCATATCAAGTCCCTTGATTTCGTCTTTGATACATGTTTTAAATCTGTTTTCTTCATCAATTCTTAATCTTTTGTTTCCACCATTAACTTCAAGTTTGTAAATAAATCAATTCCAACATCGTAAATAATATCTAACTTATAATAATTCGTTTTAAATTGTTTTCTTTCACTTCATGTCGATCCCAGATGCATGTAAACCAATTAATCACTTCTACTCGAGTTACCAATCAATAAATCAATGTAAATTAACCAACGAACATTAAAAAGCCGCGAGTCTGACTTTCACAGTCAGAACCCAACTCAAGAACAGACGCAGGAAGTGCTGCGCCTCTTCCAGAGGACGCAGCAGATGTTGCGCCTGTTCTGAGGTGGTTTCTGCCTCTGAACTCATCTCGTTTTGACGTAGGGTTTCTAATTAGGATTTCAATTAACTATTATTTTTATTATTACCATAGTTCGACATATTTTCCAAATTTCCTTATTTTCCAAATTTCCAAATTTCCAAATTTTCCAAATTTCCATATTTTCCAAATTTCTTTAATTTTCATATTTTCCATATTATTTATTTTGCATATTATTTATTTTCCATACTATTTATTTCCTTATTATTTATTTCCTTATTTTCAAATTTCCTTATTTTCCAATTTTCCAATTTTCATTTATTCTTTTATTTTATTTCTAAAACTCTTTTGGGCATGTTTATGACGTAAATTCAAGTTTATCAATTATAATTTATTTCTTTATTTCGTATTCGTATTTATTATGTATGATTTATTTACTTGGCATTCACATGTAATTAATCTAACATTCACTTCGACCCCAATTTATGTGCTAATTACTTGTTCACCGACTTAGTATTAATTCTCACATGTTAGGATTAATCTAATGGATGTTGCATTGCATGCATATAAATCGACAATATATCGAGTATGGACAATTTTCCCTAATCATTAGTAGAGGCCGCTATCGAGGCGGGCGGGATTAGGTGTTCGATCAAAAGAGCTTCCTAATACGTACCCTCACCCCTTACTCCAGATCTCTGTGAACATCCGTGTTCATTGGCATCCACGAGAGTCATTCTAGACATAGAATGCTAAGGGTAACGTGTTCTTGGTGTTCATGTCACTGCTTTGTGTCTTGACATGGCACGAGGTGTTCGAACGGTTTCCAATTTTCCACAATAAACTGGTGGCGACTCCACAAATGCAAACGCTTGTTCCCAAGCGCCCCCGTGGCCCATGTCCACAGTTTGGCGACTCTGCTGGGGATAATACACTTACGTGTAGCCAAAAGGGTGAAACTTGAACAAGGTTAAGGAATAGTTTGTACAAGATAATTATCGGTTTTCATAACTCGGTCTTCCTAGATCGTTTCATTCGGCCTTCCTAGGCCCAACCCAACCCATTCGACCAATCGTCCCGTCTAAACGGTCCTAATTCTTATTTGGGCCTAAGGATGGATAGCGATTGACGTCATCCATACCATGGTACTTACTCTTGTTTGTAACAAGGACTTTCACTACTTGAGGAAATGGACTAGGAATCGGCCTTACTCTTGTTTGGTACGAGCCTCTCCACAGACCCCGGGTTTGATTGTTCGGTATGGCAACCCACCCTTTAAACTAAAACCCTTTTAAATTCACTCAGCATCCCGTTATAATGCCTGTATAAATGCTTTTATGATATGTGATCACTGTTTTGTAAACAAAACCATGACGAAATTTTGTAAAATAAAATCCTTTTCAAAATGTAAATATTTTCAAAATAACGCAAAATAAGCCTAAACTCTGTCCATATGTCGAGTCAAACATCGGGCCTAAAACCCATTTCAAAACTAAATACAAAAAAAGAAAAAAAAAAAAGAAAAAAGAAACCAAAAAAAAAATTCCAAAAAAAAGCAAAAAAAAAAACAAAATATTTTCCAACATGTAAATGTAAATGTGTAAATTCAATTGGGCTAAGTTAGAGTCAAAGTTCAAACCGACTATGTCCTAGTCGGAACTCTGTCGAGTCATAAACTCGTCTTCCTTTACATTTTGGGTCTTTTCAAAATTCAAGTCAAGTCCTAAGGCGTCACGCCGTCATTTTGGACTCCCTACCCCAACTCAATTAGGATGTAAACATTTCCACACCTCGACTCACGCACTCGGGGCTAACACATCGAGTCATTCCCATGTCCGTTTCTTGAATTCTTCTAATGACACGTTCGGGACACACATACCCGAACCTCGAGTCAAGTCTGTCTTAAACAACACAAATTAGAATTAACATGTATCATCAATCCCGTCAATAAGATCAATCATATGAGGGTCACTTTCTCAAAGTTAACACTCGAGTCTAAAATTAAAAGTCAAGCACCGTGAATTCAAACACGAGAAGTCGCTCACGACGTTTCACGAATTCACAAGTCAAGTCTAGATTTGTCATCTTGTCCCTTCCTTTGTTTGTTGCCTTAGTATGCGTGATCCCATGTCGAATCGAGTTGTAATGCGCGTCATTTCTGTCGAGTGGGAATCCAGCAAGTTCTGTCAGTCAGCAAAGTCACGAGGGAGTTCAAGCCACAATCACCGTGTCTCTTCAAGACGTTTATGCCATGGTCCTAGGAGTTCAAGCTATAGTGGAAAATTTGAGCATTCGCGTCCTCACCCTCGAGAATGGAATGGTGGAAAAGAACACGCCGCCTAGAGAAACCTCTAGTCTAGGTCGTCCAAAGCTTACCTCTTGCAATAACCATCGTCCTAGAATGCCGAAAACAGCTGGAAGGAAACCTGGAAGGCATCAAAGGGTGCTTACCGATTTAGGCATGTCTTATGCCGATGCTTTGAAGAGACTCTCTGCCCAAGGCAAGCTACATCCAATAGGGCCGACTCCGAATCCACCATTAGAGAAACAGGTGAACCTCTGGAAGGGCAACAAATACTGCTTATATCACCAAGGTAGAGTCCATGATATTGAAAAGTGTTTTCTCTTGAAACACACCATTCAAGATATGATCGAAGAGGGCAAGCTTCCTAAGCCACCTTCTGTCGGGCAATCCAAGAAAATCGACCCTCTTGGGTCTAATATCATTAAACATGACGAAGAATCATCTCTAGACTGTTCTCACCTCCTCGCTCCTCATGATAGCGAAGAAATCAATGTCCTCGAAGATGACGATATCCAAAGTGAAATGCTCATTCTTTCCATTGCCTTCAACAACAAATTTTCCAAAATAGAGGGAGCTATTGATAGCCTAAACTCTCGGCTTTCCAACATTGAAAACCAGTTCGCCGAAATGGGTAAGAAGCTTGATGCCCAACCTCTCAAGATGAAAAATATCCAGACAAACCCTCAACTTGACACTGCTAAGGAAAAAGCAACAAGTGCACGATCTATTCCTAGTTCTTCTCATCCGGAAATCAGAATCAACAAAGGCAACCTCATGGACCCTTCGTCAAAGAAACCTAACAACCCTCCAAGGTCATTTAAAAAGGCTTCCGAAAAGAAGGGCATACCCCAAAGGAAATTTATTAACATTGGTATTATATACGCCGATGCCTTTCAGAGACTCATGGAACAACGAATGTTGAAGCCTATAGGACCTACGCCCGACCCAGAGAAGAAATCCAAGTTCTGGGATGAGAATGCCTACTGCTAATACCATAGAGGCAAAGGGCATGATACATTGATCGGAGCCATTTCGTGTTCACAATTAAGCATATGTGGTCGTTGGTCAATGGTCGATACAAAACACAATTTATACTTCACAAACAACTCTACAATTAGTAAAGAGGCAAGTAAAGGTCGGATCCCAAGGGACGGGTATTGAAATGAAGATTCTATTGTAACTAGTGGTGTCTAGGGGTGTCACAAATTGGGTTGATGTAGAAGGTTACTAAACTAAAATAGCAATGAAAATAAACTAACAAGATAAATAAAATAAGGGTGTAAACAATTGATTAAAAGCACTAGGGTGTCATGGGTTCATAGGGGAATCATGGGATATGATCATACAAACATGTTCTCAAATTATAAGCAAGCAATTATTGTTGTGATGGATTGAGTTGGGTTATATCTTACAATCCTAGGAAAGTTTGGGTCCGGAGCCGAATCTCTTGGATTGTACAACACCTACAAGTCGACTTAATCTTCCCTACTTAACACATGCATGGTCTAACAAGCTCGAGTTGGGTTATGTCTTACAAGTCAAGTTGAAAGGATAGAAGATGATAGTAAATTCAAGGATTCATAGGCTTAGCATTTCATCAAATATAACATGTGCATGTATTAAGATCAAAACAAGCAAGCAAATAAGATATGAAAGCATATTAATTTAAGCATGAATCATTCCCCATGTTGGTTTCCCCTAATCACCCATTAAACCCTAGCTAAGAGACTACTCACTCATTATCATATTGATCATGCTAGAAAGGTTGTCAATCATACTAACATAATGAAACATGATGAATAAATGAAAGTAATTAGCAATAATTAAAAAGGGATTAAGAGATTATACCTACTAATGATTCCAATAATAAAGCAAGAATAATAGAAGTACTTGAATCCTAGATTGAGAGGTTGTCAATCTCCCAATAATAACCCAAATAATCTTCAATTACCCAAAATAAAGTAAGAACAAGAGAGAGATTAAAGAACTAAAACTTGGATTAAAACTTGATTAATATTTGATTACAATATTGAAGAGAGATTTGATTGATATTAACTACACTAATTATTGATAAGAAGAACATGCTCCTCTAATTAGACTAATGGGGTATTTATAGTGAAAATTAGGGAGGATGCATTAGGGTTAACTAAGGGCTAAACTAGTAATTACACTTTTTAAGTTGAGCAAGGAGCCTCCGGGATTATCCGAGAGAAGGGCTTCTCTTATCGATGCTTGAGGAATGAAAACGTCTTTGTCTTTGCGATCCGTGCGGATGGGAGTCGGGACGGCGGATCTGGCTGAGGGATCCGAGCGGATTCTTGGGCAAGACGCTCGGATTGGCGAGGGGAATCCGAGCGGATTCCTTTGCGGGACGCTCGGATTGGCGAGGACGGACGGATTCTCTACAATCCGTTCGGATTGTAGTTCAGCAACTTTCCTTCTTCTTTTTCTTCCCTTTTCTTCATGAATTCCTTGGGGATTTCCTTGGGGACTCAAGGATCCTTTTCTCAACAATGCTCTTCTACTATGCTATGTACAAAGGCCTTCTAGTCTTGTCTCTCCTTGATGCTTGGTCATTGAATATGATCAATTTAGCCTTGTTTTGCCATGAAAATGCAAGATTCTTACTCCTTTCCTACCAAGGGATCAAAATCTCAAAGAATATGCAAAACAAAGAACTAAAGATAAGAAACCCAAATAGGCACTAAAAAGCATGGAAACAATGGTAATTCGGGGGCTAAATATGCGCCAATTATGGTCGCATCAAATATCCCCAAACCGAACCTTTGCTCGTCCCGAGCAAAGAGGTGACAAAGACTAGGACCAATACTAACCTAACCTAATAATAATAGCCGATATG
The DNA here is from genome assembly GCF_048544455.1 of Silene latifolia. Classification (NCBI taxonomy): domain Eukaryota; kingdom Viridiplantae; phylum Streptophyta; class Magnoliopsida; order Caryophyllales; family Caryophyllaceae; genus Silene; species Silene latifolia. The sequence goes on from NC_133530.1 coordinate 55,501,712, forward strand.
AGACAATTAGCGGGTCTCACTCCGCCCCTTCAACTCACAACAAGACAACCATGAGGTAGGATGCCTTCTTGCAAGGCAAGGTGGGTCTTGCCAAAATGGCGACACATCCAAACATTAAGCACACAAAAACACATAATGGATGCATCTACAAAAAGAATAGCCACTTTCCTCATCTAAGTGGCGGAAATTATCTATAAGGGAAGCAATTCAAGGGTACACAATCCTTCATAGATGCAATTTGTTCAAACTACTAAGCCTAGAAGGATACCAATAAATCACCTCCAAAATGTGTCAAGCTAGGGTACCTTTGTCCTCAATCGTTAAATGCTTTTGTCAAGAGTAGACTCCCTATGGTGTTAGAAACACTGGAGGATCGCGGAATTCCCCCTCTTGCCTAGACAAGAAGAAGGGTCGTCCCCTCTCTACCATGCACAAAAATGGATATGATGGATAAAGGGATCAATAGATATTTGAGTTTCATTTTGGGAGTTTGCTTTCATTTTTGTTTTCCCCCCAAATTTCTTTGGCATTTGACTTTTTGAGAACACTTTCTTTGCCATTCTTTTTGATTTTTGGCATTTCAATACTTGACAACTTTTTGCATTTCTTTTTGAAGATTTTCAAAGTCACCCCATATGTAGTGAGGGTGCCTTATATTTGAAGCTTTTAGGAGTTCTATTTTTGCTCCTCTTTTCATTTGATGCATTTTGCAAACGTTTTCTTTCTTTTCTTTTCATTGAACTCAAATTGATTTCTTTTTGTGCCCATTCCCTTTGATGACAAAAATATGGTAGAACATGGATGAATGATAGAAGTATGCATGGTTTCAAGGGTCACCTTGGAATAAACGGTAGCCAAGGAGTTATCACACCACAAGGTACTCTTGACTAGGCCTTAAACCATGGGTCAAAGGATACTAGCATGACACATCCTAGGGTGTTTTACAAGTATTCTAACAAGCAAAGTCTTAAGAATAAAAAGCATCTACTAGGGCCTATATACACTTGTCAAGCTTCCCAAGTAGACGGTTTCGCAAAGTTTTTCTAACATGCAACTACATGCCATGATGCAACTAGCATATAAACATCCTAATGCATATGATTCTACCAACTAATATGCCAAATAAACTAGATGCAATCCTAAGTTCACATTGTTTTTACCGCATCAATCAAAATAAAGCCACATAGTCATTAACATAAAGAGGAAAAAGGAGATTGGAAGGATCATACCATGCGGTCTTCAATATCCTCATGTCTCGGATGTGGCGTAGTCAATCATAGTGAACAAGGATGAACAAACACAATATATACAAGACAATATATACAAAGGAAATGAACTTGTTTTTGGTTTTTCAATTTTTCAAATTTTTATGATTTTTGAAATTTTTCAATTTTTATGGTTTTTGAATAAAAGTTAAGTGTTAGAATTCCCATCCCCACACTAATATGGGCATTGTCCTCAATGGCCAAGATGATGGAAATTATGCAAAGATGATGCATGATTTCTATACTAAATGCAATTCTACACTAAGCTATACTACATGATGCATGGTTTTTGTTATGACGGAGAGGATAATTTAAATTACCTCCCGTTGCGTATGCATTAACTTCCCCAAGCCAAATAAGACACTATTGCTAATGTCAAAGCATGGGGGAGTTCATGCACATGCTATGCTATGCAAGAAACTAGATTGTCATTTTGGATTTTCAAAAATGGGAACAAAAAAAAGAACACCTCAAAGGAACCGAGGTGTGAGTCCTTTGATGTTGCTAGGACTAAACCAATAATGATCAAAATGAAATAAAATACAAACAAATATAGACAAACCGTGGGAGTGTAGGAGTCTCCAAGGCTAGTCTTCCATCATGCTATTATCATCACCACTTCCCTCATGAGAAGTGGTCACATTGCCACTTTCCTTGGCACTTTCTTCTTTGCTTTCTTCACCATCATCTTCCTCATCATTATCTTCACCATCTCTTTCTTCATCTCCACTTGCTTCTTCCTCAATGTTGTCATCAATCTCCTCATCATTTCCAACAACCTCATTGTCTTCCACCACGTCCCTTGATGCACCCGGAAATAAGGCTTCTCTATCCGCCCAACTAGGCAAAGGACAAGATGGATCGAGGAGTCCTTGCCTAGCTAGATGTAGGAGGGGAGGATATTGAGCCAAATATGCATTCTTCCGATCTTCATAAGCTTGCTTGTGCATGGCTTGCATAAGAAGAGTTACATAGTCTTTCCCAATTTCAACTCCTTGCGGTTTGAACTCTTCATAATCATAGGGGTAAGGTGGTATAACAATGGAAGAGGAGGGGGTTTCATGATCACCCTTTTGTTGTTGAATGATGTACTCGGCTTCCTTGGATAGGGGAAGTAAATAGTTGGTCCGGTGGACACTAAGACGGCAAATCTTTGCGGGTAGAGTGAATGATCGAGCCTCACTTGTAAGCCACCCATACTTGGTATCAAGGGGATTGTGAGCAACCCACTTAAACTTGTTAATCAAGATGGACATATCAATAAGATGGCCACCATCCTTAGCCGTATACTTGCTATCCTTATTGAAATTAGGATCAAAGTGCTTGGCTAGGACCGTGACAAGGCCGCCATTAACAATTACGGTTTGACCCTTCTTCCCACTATCTACATGGAGCCATCTATCAACCAATAGCCTCAAAGAATTGTAAGGCTTGGTGTGAATTCTTCCAATATTCAAAGTTGATTCAAGGAGAATAAAATCGAGTCCCGTGAAATGATTGGTGTCTTTCCTAGCAATTATGGTATTTCCCACAACTTTGTGCCATATTCTTATGCCCGGATGATGGACCAAAAGAGCACGACAAGCTTTAAAATCTTCAAATTTCTTCCCGGAGATTGCCTCCCAAAGAGGCTCGGGATCATACTTCCCATATTGCTTATAAAATTTATGTTCATCGCTAAGACCCAAAATTGCACCCAATTAGGAAAGGTAATGCGTCTACTAGTGTTAGCTAGACGAAACTCAATATTTTCCCTATTCTCAACTTTTGTCACTTTTAAAGAACTTAAGAATTCCAAGACAAGGGAGGGGTATGTTACTTCCTTCATTTCAAACAATTTCTTTAAACCCATGGCATTGAAAAAGACTCTTGTTTGTTCAAGAACACCCAACTTCTCTAAAGCATCTTGGCATATGAATTTGGTGGATTGAATTTGTTTCATAGCAAACTTGACAAATGTATTTCTATGGGAATCGGAAATGAATGTTACCTCCGGATAATGCAAGAGTTGATTAATTACCGGAGTAGAGGGTGATGCTTCCATAGAAATTTGTTGAGGTTGTTGCACTTCCAAGCTTGGTGTTGATACCACCATTGCCAAAGCCTTCTTCATTTGTAGAGCTTTTTGCCTTTGAGAGAGAGTTGTAGCCTTTGGTGCCTTTGTTGCCTTTGCTTTTGCTTTTGTTGCTCCCTTTGTTCTCGCCATTTGATGAGCTAACCAAGAAAAAGATCAAAAATCTTCAATTTGTAGAATGCCCAAATCGATTTTGAAGGTGAAAGGCTTTGCCTTTATGAGAACAAAAATCGACTCAAAGGTGAAGATTTTGTTCTTGGTTTTGATTGTTAATGAAGATGGAGTGATTGATTTGTTATTTGAAAGATGGTTTGATTTGATTTTGGTGAGTTTTGTTGAGGGTTTTTGTTTTTGAGATGGAGAGGATGAGGGTTTTGATGTTGTGGGTAGTGTTTATGAGTGAATAAATGAATGAATGAAGGTGGGATGGGTATTTAAAGAACTCGACAATATTAGGACGCAGGGGCAATCCGTGCGGATTAGGCGCAATCCGCTCGGATTCTTCAGCTTCAAATTTTCAAAAATCCCGCCTAGAGACGGGCGGATTCTGGGGAATCCGCTCGGATTCTTCTGAGATGAGACGGGCGGATTTCGTGCAGGACGGACGGATTATTGTCCAGAGATTTTTCTTTGTTTTTCTTCAGCTGCAAGACGGGCGTCTTTTTCAAAAGACGGACGGATTCTGTGAGACGGGCGTCTTTCCAGGAATCCGCTCGGATTCTTCAACAGTCAAGAATTTTAGCAATTTCAGCTCGGCCCAAGACAGGCGTCTTTCTCGGCACGGGACGCTCGGATCCTCTGCAGACGGGCGGATTCTCAGGAATCCGCTCGGATTGGTCCTTGTGTACACGGATTCAGTTCCATCCGTGCACCAACGCATTCCCTTATCATTCTTTCTTTCTTTCTTTCAAATCTTGTGTTCTTCATTGTGGGGGCACTACTAAGGCATGAATAGCCTAGGCAATTGCCATCCCCACACTAAGGTGAAGCACTACACATCAATTAAAATCATTAGTCCCTCCCTCACTTCTCTCTTTTCATGACAATTATTTTGATCAAAGTAAATAAAATCCAAAAATGACAAAAATGCAATATAAAAATTGAAAAGTAAGTTAGGGGGTTAGAAATATTTACAAGTGGTGGTTTAGGGAGGACTCCACCAAACTCTCATTCTTGATGAGATGTCAAGGAGGCATGTTCAAGGTGTTGTTGATGTTGCTCAACACCTTGAAGAAGTAATCAAAAGCTTGTTCATTGTTATGGTAGAGGTCCTCAATAGACCGTGGTTCTTGTTGTTGATCATGATCGATGGCATGCCCAATGTAGGGATTAAAGATCCCTTCAAATTCGTCGTCCCAAAGACTAAAAACTTCATTGAGTTGATCATTGAAAATCTCTTGCTTGGATGGAGACAACTCTCCCAATTTCTTTTCTTGGCCAATGAGGCCATCATCTTCTTCCTTGGTTGATTTTGATGAGCCTTGCAAGCTTTCCTTGTCAAAATTCACTTGCTCTTTTAATGGAGCATCTTCAACTTTCTTCCTCCATTGGAGTTCCGATTTCTTCTTCTCATCTTTCCGGCTATAATGATCAATCATGAAACATGGCTCATGCAAACGAGGAGCTCTCATGGTCTTGTCAAGATTAAAAGTTATGCTTTCATCTCCCACTTCTAGAGTGAGCTCTCCATGTTTCACATCAATCACCGCACCCGCGGTGTGTAGGAAAGGTCTTCCTAAGATGATTGGAATGTTGGAATCTTCCTCCATATCAACAATGACAAAGTCCACCGGGATGAAAAACTTCCCAATTCGCACGGGGACATCTTCCCATATCCCTAGCGGTGTCTTCGTCGATCTATCGGCCATTTGAAGAGTGATATTGGTACATTTAAGCTCTCCCATTCCCAACCTTTTACTTACCGAGTACGGCATGACACTCACACTAGCCCCTAGATCACATAAGGCTTTGTTGATCGTTGTGTCGCCAATGGTACACGGTATTGAGAAGCTTCCGGATCCTTTAACTTTGGAGGTGAACTCCCTTGAAGTATTGCACTACTCACCTTAGTGAAGGCGATAGTCTCAAGTTTCCGGATCGACTTCTTCTTTGTGAGGATATCTTTCATGTACTTTGCATAGGCCGGAACGTGATTGATTAATTCCGTGAAAGGAATTGAGACTTCTAAGTTCTTCACAATCTCCATGAACTTTCCAAGTTGATCATCAAATTTAGGCTTGGCTTGACGACTTGGAAAAGGAAGTCTAATCACAATGGGCTCCTTTTCTTTGGCTTTGTCTTCATTTTTCTTTGAGCTTTCTTCTTTTGATGATTCCCCTTCTTTGGGACCTTGCACCACAACTTCATTCTCACTAGCTCTCACAACTTCATCCTCAACTTGCTTCTTCGGTGCTTCATACCTTGTACCACTTCTCAAGTGAATGGCACTAACGTTTCATGTCTAGGGGATTACTTTGTGGTGGTAATTGCCCCTTTTGTCTTTGTGAGCTTGAAGATGCTAGTTGAGTTAATTGTGTTTCCAACATCTTGGTGTGAGCTAGAATGTTGTTGATGGTGGTGTCTTTTGCTTGGCTATCTTTTTGCATTTGGGTGAAAAATTCTTGTTGATTCTTTTGCATTTGGAGGACCGCTTTTTGGACATCAAAACTTTGGTCATTGTGGTGATTGTATGGATTTTGATTTTGGTAACCTTGGTTTTGATTGTAAAAGGGTCTTTGATTTTGATTTCTCATGGGTGGTGGAGTGTATGTTGTTTGAGGGTTTTGAACATTTTGGCTTTTGTATGAGAGATTTGGATGGAACTTGGTGTTTTCATTGTAAAAATTTGAATAAGGGGTACCACTTTTGTAAGCTTGGAAAGCATTAACTTGTTCGGTTGTTCCCCTACACTCACTTGAGTCATGACCCAAGGTTCCACAATTCTCACATATCCCGCTTGGGATTGATGAGGATGCCGTCATGGCATTGACATGATGCTTTGATGATTTTGAGTTTTCCTCAAGTCTAGCCATAGCTTGTTCAAATTTCAAGTTGATTGTGTCAATGTGAGCACTAAGTTGAGCACCCAATTGAGTAACGGTGTCCACTTCATACTTTCCTCCTCTAGTAGCCTTGCGAGGCCTACTATATTGCGAATTATGGACCGCCATTTCCTCAATCTTGTTCCATGTTTGATTGTCATCAACTTCGGTGAACATTCCATTTGATCCCATATTGAGAATGTTCCTTGAATCTTCATATAAACCATTCCAAAATTGTTGCACTAAAAACCATTCGCTAAGTCCATGGTGAGGACATGAGCGACAAATACCTTTGAACCGCTCCCAAGCTTCATACAAAGACTCTTCATCCCTTTGCTTAAAACCCGTAATTTGAGCTCTTAGCATATTGGTCTTTTCCGGTGGGTAGAATTTTTGGTAGAAAGCTGGAGCTAGCTTCTTCCAAGAATCTATTCCAAGGGTGGCCTTATCAAGGCCCTTCAACCATTGCTTTGCGGTGCCGATTAACGAAAAAGGAAATAAGACCCATCTTATTTGGTCTTGAGTCACGCCCGTTTGAGAGATAGCTTCACAATAATCACAAAATGTTTCCATATGAGAATGAGGGTCCTCACTAGGCATTCCCCAGAATTGGCTCCTCTCAACTAGTTGGATGAAGGCGGACTTGGCAATAAAGTTTCCGGTAAGATGTTGTGGGGTAGGAGTACCATTTGGTAAATCCTCCTCGGTGGGTATAGAGTGTGACGAGAATTTAGGCATTGTAGGTGGATTTTGTGTGGTATTGTTTAATGGGTTCTCTTCTCCTTCTATTGCGAAAGGATTGACAAACTCACTAGTGGGTTGAACAACTTCACCAACACCTCCCAAATTCCTCCTAACAAGTCTCCTATTATTCGTCAAGGTTCTTTCGATTTCACGGTCAAAAGGTAACAAATCTCTTTGTAACCTTCTAGACATGCAAAATATCAAACAACTCAAAAACAATTAGAACAAACCTTGAGGAGTTTTACTTCCCAAGGTGAAAAAGACACAACTAAAAACAATAAAAGAAATCTTAAATCAATTAAACACCGTCCAAGCAACGGCGCCATTTTTGATCGGAGCCATTTCGTGTTCACAATTAAGCATATGTGGTCGTTGGTCAATGGTCGATACAAAACACAATTTATACTTCACAAACAACTCTACAATTAGTAAAGAGGCAAGTAAAGGTCGGATCCCAAGGGACGGGTATTGAAATGAAGATTCTATTGTAACTAGTGGTGTCTAGGGGTGTCACAAATTGGGTTGATGTAGAAGGTTACTAAACTAAAATAGCAATGAAAATAAACTAACAAGATAAATAAAATAAGGGTGTAAACAATTGATTAAAAGCACTAGGGTGTCATGGGTTCATAGGGGAATCATGGGATATGATCATACAAACATGTTCTCAAATTATAAGCAAGCAATTATTGTTGTGATGGATTGAGTTGGGTTATATCTTACAATCCTAGGAAAGTTTGGGTCCCGGAGCGAATCTCTTGGATTGTACAACACCTACAAGTCGACTTAATCTTCCCTACTTAACACATGCATGGTCTAACAAGACTCGAGTTGGGTTATGTCTTACAAGTCAAGTTGAAAGGATAGAAGATGATAGTAAATGGAAGGATTCATAGGCTTAGCATTTCATCAAATATAACATGTGCATGTATTAAGATCAAAACAAGCAAGCAAAAAAGATATGAAAGCATATTAATTTAAGCATGAATCATTCCCCATGTTGGTTTCCCCTAATCACCCATTAAACCCTAGCTAAGAGACTACTCACTCATTATCATATTGATCATGCTAGAAAGGTTGTCAATCATACTAACATAATGAAACATGATGAATAAATGAAAGTAATTAGCAATAATTAAAAAGGGATTAAGAGATTATACCTACTAATGATTCCAATAATAAAGCAAGAATAATAGAAGTACTTGAATCCTAGATTGAGAGGTTGTCAATCTCCCAATAATAACCCAAATAATCTTCAATTACCCAAAATAAAGTAAGAACAAGAGAGAGATTAAAGAACTAAAACTTGGATTAAAACTTGATTAATATTTGATTACAATATTGAAGAGAGATTTGATTGATATTAACTACACTAATTATTGATAAGAAGAACATGCTCCTCTAATTAGACTAATGGGGTATTTATAGTGAAAATTAGGGAGGATGCATTAGGGTTAACTAAGGGCTAAACTAGTAATTACACTTTTTAAGTTGAGCAAGGAGCCTCCGGGATTATCCGAGAGAAGGGCTTCTCTTATCGATGCTTGAGGAATGAAAACGTCTTTGTCTTTGCGATCCGTGCGGATGGGAGTCGGGACGGCCGGATCTGGGCTGAGGGATCCGAGCGGATTCTTGGGCAAGACGCTCGGACTGGCGAGGGGGAATCCGAGCGGATTCCTTTGCAGGACGCTCGGATTGGCGAGGACGGACGGATTCTCTACAATCCGTTCGGATTGTAGTTCAGCAACTTTCCTTCTTCTTTTTCTTCCCTTTTCTTCATGAATTCCTTGGGGATTTCCTTGGGGACTCAAGGATCCTTTTCTCAACAATGCTCTTCTACTATGCTATGTACAAAGGCCTTCTAGTCTTGTCTCTCCTTGATGCTTGGTCATTGAATATGATCAATTTAGCCTTGTTTTGCCATGAAAATGCAAGATTCTTACTCCTTTCCTACCAAGGGATCAAAATCTCAAAGAATATGCAAAACAAAGAACTAAAGATAAGAAATGACCCAAATAGGCACTAAAAAGCATGGAAACAATGGTAATTCGGGGGCTAAATATGCGCCAATTATGGTCGCATCATACATGTATCATGTTACAAATTAAAAAAAGTCATTCAGGATATGATAGAAAGCGGGAGGTTGTCCCTCTCAACCTTTAACTCACAAGGTAGCTTAGGCGATCCTCTTGGATATGCAACTTATCAGGAAACCTTTCTTGACTATTATCCTTTCAGTGTTCCCAAATGATGAGGACGAGGTGCTCAAATGGGTGAATGCTCAAACCCGGATGTCGAAGCCAGTTGTTGGAAGGGAAAATGCTCAAGCATGGGCCGATGATTACGAGTCTAGGTCTAAGATCGCATCAAAGTCCGGGTCAGAGTCCGAGTCTTAGGCTTTCTATCTCATATTTGTTCTAGTATCTTTCTCCATTTTCATTCCTAGTGACAACCTGGGGGCTGTCCCACGAGTCACATGTCTTCTCGAGTCTATGTTAAATATATTTATCATTCATTTCAATAAAAATACAATTTTCACTCCACATATTCTATCCTATCTCTTCCTTTACCATTTCCTGTGACAACAAGAATTGATTTGAGGCATTTTTTAAAAACGAACAATAACCACACGTTCCAAGTCGATGTGAGTACACTTAAACGATGTTCCATTCCAAGTTGTAGAGGACCCAATACTCCGTGTTCATTTTCCTTACCTATTCCATGTCTGGCAATAGAAACCACAATATAACCCTAGTTTAGGATGAGCCTATCTCAAGAGATTCTAGGACAAATCCGGACCATCTCCCTTATTAACGATCTATGACGGAAGGCAAGCCCATTCCCCACAATAAACAACTTGTGTTACTAAAGACCAACTCCTTTCACATCAAAAGGTGCTAGTCTAACCCAAGTCCATCCAAGACGATACGAGCCATGATAAAAGACAAAAGGCTTAATCAAGAGAAACTGAGGTCAATATCCAAGGCCACAATTATGCCCATAATCCAACACAAAAGAGTCAAAAGGACAAGGCTCAATCAAGCAAGTCATTGTCAATATCCAAAGTCAATGTTATCTTCAAAAAACCGAATAAAAAATCTGAGCAAAAAGCAAAGATATATTTTAGACCAAGAATCTGAGTCTGAATCAAGAACAAGCCTGAAATCAATTTCTAAACGGAATACTCCTGAAGTCTATATAGAATCAAGTTATAGTTTAGAATCAAGACATCAATAAATATGGTTAGCTAGCAACCCACTTAGCCTTTCACACATCACACACCCTAAGTCCTTCTCGAGACCGTTACGGGGAGATAGTTAGGAATTTTGAGAATCCTCTCAAGCTTGTCAAGTATACCCATCCTTTAGGGCCAAGACATGGAAATTTGAACCCACATCATTTTAACCTACCTTTATGTGCTCAGGCTACATCAAGCCAAGAGACTCCATTTCCAAGCCACATTACAAGACATAACCCCATTAAGCCTTAACTCCACAAAATCAAGCTCCAGAGATTTGTTCATCAAAGCCTCTTATTACCGAGCTCCACATTCCAAATATCCAATCCAGTTTTACCTTGACCCATACACGGAGTCTTCAAATACTTTGATACCTAGTATGGGACATACCCATATCATCCTTGGGGTCCACTTTAAGGTGTGCTCACATGACAAGGAAATTTTTACAAACTTAATTATACCTCTTTGGTCTATGATCAGAGGGAGTTATCTCAAATCAGTTCTTTGAGTCGCCAAAGGAATATACTCTCCTTACCCATGCACTTTAAGGTCCTAACAACATAGCTTAGGCACACACTTGAAGTACGAGCATGGTTTGATTTCACCTTTTCAGGTGGATACGTAGGCAGTCTTTTCTTACACAAGAAGGATACAACCACAACACCCAAATAAAATTAACCAAACCTCAGAACTACGATCTGGTTTGATTTCACTTCACGTGAATACATAGGCAGTCCTCAAGAACAAAACCATCCCCACCGTCAACTTTCAACCTCTATTTCAACCTTTCAGCCTCAATTAACATCCCTTCCACAAATAACGCCTCTATACTGGGGGCTCCTTATTGTCGCCCAGCCTCTTTTTACCAAAGTCCAGAGTCATCTTCTCATCCTGGGGGCTTCTCTTCCGAGATGCCACCCTTATTTTATTCCTCTAAGTCTAGCTAGTACTCGGTCCGGACAATGACAAAGATCTTAGATCAATTCTCCAAGTAATCGTGCCTCAAGAGGGGTCTCTTTTAGAGCAAACGGTGGTGACAGAAGTCCTAGTAGACAGATGATCCATGTCTCATGCCTTGCCTTTAATATGCCTTCATCATTCTTGCAATTATTGTACCTTTGGAACTGATATGCATTGTCACCCATACTTGGCTAGGGGTTGCGCATACTTAAACAAAGTCTTTCAAAGTCATCCCTGTGTCGCGTCAAATCTAAGTTAGTGTCGCTTCAGTCAAACCTAAGTCTACATTTTGCGTCGCGTCCTAATAGATCTGTGTCATGTCAAGTCATACGTCTAAAGCCCATTTAATATGCATAACGCATTAAAAACGGCAAATTTCTTTGAACAAGTTTTAAACGACTTTTAAAAAGAAACAACTTTTGCAAAACCTATGTGTTTCCTCATTCGAGGTCCATGTGATAATCGCTTACGTGCATATATTAGATTGCATTCTTGTGTGGCTACTAATCATGCAGGTAAGTATCAGAAGCAGTACTTTATCAAGACCTTGCTTGCCACAACGAGCGAATATTCTTTGACAGGTGTTTCGACACACCTTTATTCTGTTCCCCCAGCGAGAGTACACGGACAGCCAATCGCCCCTCTTGAGACATGGAGATCAGTTCCCGATTATGTTCCCCCAGCGAGAGTACACGGACAGACATTCCCTCTCGAGACATGAAGATTAGTTCCCGATTATGTCCCCCCAGCGAGAGTACACGGACAGACATTCCCTCTCGAGACATGGAGATCCGTTCCCGATTATGTTCCCCCAGCGAGAGTACACAGACAGACAATCATCCTTCTCAATACGTGGAGATCAACATTAACCCCAAGACTTATCGAAGTTTTTTTGAAGACGACCCAAGCAGATTTCTCCCGGCAGTTTCTACCGACGTTTTTGTTTCCTCATAGAGTTCGGCAAAGGTGTCGTTCTCCAGAAGTTCCCAAACCAGAGCTTCCTTCCTTAGGTTCGTAAACCCAAAGTTAGGATTCATACCCCTAGATTCTTAGATCCCGAAATGGCTTCCTTTAGGTTCATAAACCTGAAAGCTCCCACACCAACGTCTTTAGGTTCATAAACCCATAAATCCTTTTGGAGTTCTCATACCTCAGAAAGCTTAAACGCACGCGTTTAAAATAAGAATTAGTAACCCAGTAGTTCCTAAACTTAACCTTAGGATCCCAATTCCTCTTAGGTTCACAAGCGTTTAGGTTCCCATACCAGCCGTCCTTTTAGGTAAATATACCCAGGTTCACACACCTAGCTTCTTTTAAGTTCCCAAACTCCCTAGAGTTCATACACTTCTACCCTTAGGATCATATTCCTTTAGGATCACCTTTTCCCTTTAGGATCACCCTTCCTTAAAGTTCCTACACTCAAACCTTGATTACCCCTTAGGTTGAACTTATATTTGGCCTCCTTCCCGTCGATGCTTTCCTTTAAGGTCCCACACCCTAGCACAATCCTTATATATCTTTTAGGTCTTACCCTTAGCTCCTACGCTTACCCTTAGCTCCTACACAACTCCGGAAACGTCTCGAGGAAGAAGTCTCAGGTATGGTCTCTTCTTATGGCTGGCGGGCTTCCTTACGTAGTCTAATGGACTTTAAACGACCCTCCCTGGAAGTCGACAGACTCTAAAATGTTCCCGACGACAGGTCCTTGGTTCTGACCCCTTGAACCGCCTCGCGTCGCCATAGTCGTCAGGTTGTAATCTTCGATTGACCTGAGGGCTATACTTTGACTTTAGCCTTGTCCAAGCCTTAGTCAAAGTGGGGGCTCTGTAGACACCTCGTTTCTCACCTCCCGCCAAACACCCAGTGATGATTGGGCCGCATGTTTAGCATATGTCGCGATTTTATGACGTTTCGTAAATCGGTTAATAAAAGGTAACTCAAACACTTGTGTCTACCTCATGGTCGTCATCTAGGTGTCATGACGGTCGTTTTGGCAGTAATTAGAGTACATTTGGAGTTCGGGTCAAAAACCGTCTTCATTTCCTAAAACCGTCAAATCCCGAGTCAAAAGCAATGTGCTTGTCTACCTAAGGTTAGGATGTCATAAAATGTCATGATTATATCACATTTTTAGTCACATGTCATTTCTTTGGGCTAAAACTTAAAGTTTACATTACAAAATGTGCATTTCATTTAGCTAAAATGACAACCCAAACTTTAGGCCCGTTTTACGAGGTGATAATGACTTTTTTGGGTCAGGCCTATTTCACAGAAAGTTCTAGATCTCTTTCATAGCTTTCCAACGCCACCTAAATCACCTTATTCCGAGTCTTGTAGAGAAAGTTATGCCTAAAATACGACAGGCTGTCAAACGCGCTTTCTTGCGCAGGAGGAACCCGCTGAGGAAAGGACGCAGCAAGTGCTGCGCCTCTTCCAAGGGACGCAGCACCTGCTGCGCCTTTTCTCCAGGCTTTCTTTTTGTCCAAGTTTCCGTGTTTAACCTAAGTCGGTTGTTTCCAGAACTTTCTCTCCTTTCCTAAACCCTAATTCCGTGATTAGTATAAATAGGGAGCTTCGTTCCTCATATTTCTCACGCGAGTGTCCGCCCTTCTCTTCTCCCTTTGCATTCTAGACCACGCTCTTGCTTATTGGCGCCTACGTGCTTGAACTTTCGACAACGTAAGCTCGGATCCTTCCGAGTACCAGCCTCGTTTTGCATGACCGACCAATTTGACCCACTCCACTACACCATAATCAATTAATCAATTCAATTTGCTTTTAAATCCTTTTTCAAGGGCACTTTCATATTTGCATTATAGATCGAGTCGAGTTACCACTAAAAACCGATTTAGTTAAATCTCGCGACGTTAACATGTAAGTCTGAGGGTGTAAAATCCCAATTTTGTTTAATGTATTTTATTTGATATAATTATTTTCTGTATTATAATTAATGTAAGAATTTATGTCATAAGCATGCTCGAAACCGTCTTTTAAAACCCTTTTAACGGAAGTAATCTGGATCGACGTGGGGAAGAATCGCATCAACCGATGCGCCTATTCGGAAAGGGCGCGCAGATCGCCGCGCCTCTTCCAGGGCCGCTCGGTTGATGCACTTCTTCTTCTTTCTCGGGTTTTTGTTCCTCTCGTCTTTTATTTTTCTTTCTTCGTTCTTTCCCTTATTTCACCAAGTAATTTTCAAATTAGTATTTATGAATCCATTTCAATAATTTTCGACTTAAATCCCTTATAATTAATATTTGTGGGTTTTCGTCACAAATTCAAACTCGAATTTTAGAGACTCGATTCGTTCATATCAAGTCCCTTGATTTCGTCTTTGATACATGTTTTAAATCTGTTTTCTTCATCAATTCATAATCTTTTGTTTCCACCATTAACTTCAAGTTTGTAAATAAATCAATTCCAACATCGTAAATAATATCTAACTTATAATAATTCGTTTTAAATTGTTTTCTTTCACTTCATGACGATCTCAGATGCATGTAAACCAATTAATCACTTCTACTCGAGTTACCAATCAATAAATCAATGTAAATTAACCAACGAACATTAAAAATCCGCGAGTCTGACTTTCACAGTCAGAACCCAACTCAAGAAGAGACGCAGGAAGTGCTGCGCCTCTTCCAGAGGACGCAGCAGATGTTTGATCGGTCCGTTTCGTGTTCACAATTGAATAAGTGTGGTCGTTGGGTCACGTCCGAATCAAAACAAAATTTATAGCTTCACAAACAACTCTACAATTAGTAAAGAGGCAAGTAAAGGTCGGATCCCAAGGGACGGGAATTGAGATGAGATTTCTATTGAAACTAGTGGTGTCTTAGAGGTGTCACAATTTGGGTTGATGTAGAAGGTCACTAACTAAAATAGCAATGTAAATAAACAACCAAGATGAATTAAAAGGTTTTAAACAATTGATAAAAAGCACTAGGGTGTCATGGGGTCAAAGGGGAATCATGGGAATTTGATCATACAAACATGTTCTCAAATTATAAGCAAGCAATTATTGTTGTGATGGATTGAGTTGGGTTATATCTTACAATCCTAGAAAATTTTGGGTACCGGAGCCGAATCGATTAGATTGTACAACACCTACAAGTCGACTTAATCTTCCCTACTCAACAACATGCATGGTCTAATGAGACTCGAGTTGGTTTATGTCTTACAAGTCTCATTGAAAAGATAGGTGATGGGTAAAAAATGCAAGGATTCATAGGCTCGCATTTCATCAAACATAACATGTGCATGAGTTGAGATCAAAACAAGCAAGCAAATAAAACATGAAAGCATATTAATTTAAGCATGAATCATTCCCCATGTTGGTTTCCCCTAATCACCCATTAACCCTAGCTAAGAGACTACTCACTCATTATCATGTTGATCATGCTAACAAGGTTGTCAATCATACCAACAAAATGAAACATGATGAATAAATGAAAGTAATTAACAATAATTAAAAAGGGATTAAGAGAATTATACCTACTAATGATTCCAATAATAAGCAAAGATAAAAGAAGTACTTGATGCTTGATTGAGAGGTTGTCAATCTCCCAATTATAACCCAAATAATCTTCAATTACCCAAAATAGAGGATGAACAAAAGAGAGATTAAGGATATTAAACTTGTATTAAAACTTGATTAATTGTTGATTACAAAACTAAAGAGAGATTTGATTGATATTAAATACTATAAGAATTGATAAGAATAACATGCTCTTCTAATTAGACTAATGGGGTATTTATAGTGGAAATTAGGGGGATGCATTAGGGTTAACTAAGGGCTAAACTAATAATTACACTTTTTAGATTGAGCAGGGAGGAGCCGGTATTTTTCGAAGGAAGGGCTTCTTTCTTCGTATCTTGGAGAAGACGAAATCGCGCTGAAGAGGAATCCGTGCGTTTTGGAGTCGGGACGGGCGGATTCAGGTGGTGGAACACGAGCGGCTTTGGAGGAATTCGGGCGGATTGTGGCAGTTCTAACCCGAGCGTCTTGGAATGAAACCGCACGGATTGTGCATGTGGAGGACGGCCGGATTGTAGACAATCCGCACGGATTGTGCCTCAGCAAGATTTCTTCTTCTTTTCTTCCCTTTTCTTCATAAATTCCTTGGGGATTTCCTTGGGGACTCAAGGATCCTTTCTCAACATTGCTCATCTACTATCATATGTACAAAGGCCTTCTAATCTTGTCTCTCCTTGATGCTTGGTCATTGGATTCGATCAATTTAGTCTCGTTTTGCCATGAAAATGCAAGATTCTTACTCCTTTCCTACCAAGGGATCAAAATCTCAAAGAATATGCAAAACAAAGAACTAAAGATAATAAATGACCCAAATATGCACTAAAAAGCATGGGAACAAGGCTAATTCGGGGGCTAAATATGCGCTAATTATGGTCACATCAAATATCCCCAAACCGAACCTTTGCTCGTCCCGAGTAAAGTGGTGACAAAGACTAGGACCATTATTTAAACTAACCTAATAACATAGCCGATATGAGACAATTAGCGGGTCTCACTCCGCCCCTTCAACTCACAATAAGACAACCATGAGGTAGGATGCCTTCTTGCAAGGCAAGGTGGGTCTTGCCAAAATGGCGACACGTCCAAACATTAAGCACACAAAATCACATAATGTATGCATCTACAAAAAGAATAGCCACTTCCTCATCAAGTGGCGGAGGCACTAAAGAGGAACAAATTTAAGAGCATGTAATCCTTCACAAATACTAGTTCAACAAATTACTAAGGCTAAGAGGATGGCACTAAATCACCTCCAAATGGTGTTAAACTAGATTACTTTCGTCCTCAATTTCCAAATGATTTCGTCAAGGGCGATCGGATGGTGGTGGAATGATGATCCCTATGATGCTAGTAGCATATGACATGACAAGTCTCGAATTATCTACAAAAGTAAAGGTCATGGATCGTCCCAAGCTCGACAAAGTGGCTTGACAAAAAGGCTTTTTGGGAATGAAATGCTCAAATCTTTATACACAACGGGTGGATATGACTAGTATTCAAAAATTGACCTCATTTGACTTTCACATTTCAAAAATTTAAGATGGGGGTTGTCCCTTCCGGGCTAGTGTCCTTTGCTTTCGCCAATCGCTTATTAGGCAACCGGTTAACCTCTAGACAATAGCTTTTCGGGGTGATAGTCACTCTGTCTCTGGGCGGCCGAATTCACAACCGTGTGGGGGCCCAATTCAATGGATCCCGCTCCAAAGCACATCGAAGTGGTACGCCTCCATCAAAACAATTTAATTTCTCAACATTCAACAATTCATAACATTTGAGGTTTCCTTGGCATTTAATTACTTCCACATGACAAAACTTTCGAAATGAGCACTTAAAACTTATTGATAGAAAATATTTTTGGGTTGCCTTACCACAAGGTCAATCAAGGTCACCTAGACAAGTTAACCAAGTCCACATCGTGTCACGGGGTTGGATAGGTGACTCACATGCAAACCCTTGACTAGGCTTTGGGTCATGGGTCAAAAGACACTAGTATGACACTATCTAGGGTACGTGTTTTATAACCATTCTAGTAGGCAAAGTCTTAAGTTGAACAAGTATTTGTAATGGCTTAGTTGCTCTTGTCAAGGTTCCTAATTAGGCATTTTTCAAAACTTTTCATCTAAATGCAACTACATGCTATGATGCAACTAATATAAACATCCTAATGCAAGTGATTCTATCAACTAATATGCCAAATAATCTAAATACAAGTCCTAAGTTCACATTGTTATACTGCATCAATCAAAATAAAGCCACATAGTCATTAACATAAAGAGGAAAAAGGAGATTGGAATGATCATACCATACGGTCTTCAATATCCTCATGTCTCGGATGTGGCGTAGTCGATCAATGTGAACAAGGATGAACAAACACAATATATACAAGACAATATATACAAAACTACACTACAAAAGGAAATAAACATGTTTTTGGGTTTTCAATTTTCAAATTTTTATGATTTTCGAAATTTTTCAATTTTTTTTTGGATTTTTGAATAAAAATTAAGAGTTAGAATTCCCATCCCCACACTAATATGGGCATTGTCCTCAATGGCCAAAATGATGGAAATTATGCAAAGATGATGCATGATTTCTACACTAAATGCAATCTACACTAATTTACACTACATGATGCATGGTTTTTGTTATGACGGAGAGGATAATTTAGATTACCTCCCGTTGTGTATGCATTAACTTCCCCAAACCGAGTGAGACATTATTGCTAATGTCTTAAGGATGGGTGTAGTTCATGCACACACTATGCAATGCATGAAACTAATTTGTCATTTTGGATTTTGAAAGTGGGAACAATAAAATGAGAACACCTCAATGGTACCGAGGTGTGAGTCCTCTATGGTGCTAGGACTACTCCAACAATGATCAAGAAAAATAATTAAAACAAAGAGAGAAATAGACAAACCATGAGAGGGTAGGAGCCTCCAAGGCTTGCTAATCTTCCATCATATCATCACTATCATCATTCTCCTCTTTAGAAGTGGTCTCATTGCCACTTCCCTCTTCATTTGCTTCTTCACTTTCTTCTTCACCTTACTCATCATCTTTCTCACCATCCTCTTCTCCTTCTTCACTTGCTTCTTCATCAATGTTATCATCAACTTCTTCATTACCGACAACGTCATTGTCACCCGAAACGACCCTAGATGCACCTGGAAATAGGACTTCTCTATCCGCCCAACTAGGCAAAGGACATGATGGATCAAGTAGTCCTTGCCTAGCTAAGTGTAGGAGGGGTGGATATTGGACCAAGTAAGCATTTTTCCGATCCTCAAAGGCTTGCTTGTGCATTGCTTGCATGAGAAGAGTCAAATAATCATTTCTTGCTTCAATGCCATCGGGCTTGAACTCTTGGTACTCGAAAGGGTAAGGTGGTGTGACAATGGAAGAGGAGGGCATTTCAAGTTCACCCTTTTGTTGTCGGATGATATACTCGGCCTCTTTTGGAAGGGGAAGTAGATAATTGGTCCGGTGGACGCTTAGACGGCAAATCTTTGAAAGCAAAGTAAACGATCTAGCCTCACCAGTGAGCCATCCATACTTGGTGTCAAGAGGGTTATGGGCAACCCACTTGTACTTGTGTATCATAGTATGTATATCAACAAGATGACCACCCTCCTTCGCTTCATACTTGTTATCTTTGTTGAAGTTAGGATCAAAGTATTTAGCTAGGATAGTGACTAAGCCGCCATTCACAATAACGGTAGTGCCTTTCTTCCCACAATCAATGTTGAGCCATCTATCTACCAAAAGCCTTAAAGAATTGAAAGGCTTGGTGTGTACTCTTCCAATGTTCAAAGCCAACTCAAGAAGAATAAAATCAAGTTTGGTGAAATGGTTGGTATCTTTCCTTGCAATAATGGTGTTTCCTATGACCTTGTGCCATACTCTTATGCCCGGATGGTGGACTAAAAGAGCACGACTCGCATGAAAGTCCTCAAATTTCCTTCCGGAAATTGCCTCCCAAAGAGGGTCGGGGTCATACTTTCCATAATTCTTAAAATAACTCGGTTCATCACTAAGACCCAAAATTTCACCCAATTCCCTAAAGGAAATGCATCTACTAACATTAGCTAGACGAAACTCGAGGTTCTCCCTAGTCTCAACTTTGTTGACTTTCAAAGAACTCAAAAACTCCAAGGTAAGGGAGGGGTATGTCAATTCTTTTGATTCAAACAATTTCTTCAACCCCATTGCTTTAAAGAAGGCTCTAGTTTGCTCAAGGACACCCAACTTATCTAAGGTATCTTCACAAATAAACTTGGTGGATTGAAATGATTTCCTAGCAAACTTGGCAAAAGTATCTCTATGGGTTTTGGAAATAAAAGTTACCTTCGGATAATGCAAAAGTTGATCAATTTCCAGAGTAGTAGATGTTGTTGCTCCCATAGAAGGTTGTTTTTGTTGTTGCACTTCCAAGTTTGGGGTTGCTACCACCATAGCCAATGCTTTCTTTGCTTGAAGAGCCTTTTGCCTTTGTGAAAGTGTCTTTGCCTTTGGTGCCTTGGTTGCCTTTGTTGCTCCCTTAGTCCTTGCCATTGATGAATTAACCAAGAAAAGAATGAAAAATCTCCAATTTGTAGTGTACCCAAATCGATTTAAAGGTAAAAGGCTTTGCCTTTATGAATTCAAAAATCGACTCAAAGGTTGAAGATTTTGTGCTTGGTTTTTATTTTTATTGAAAAAGGAGTGATTGATTTGTTGTTAAAAGGATGGTTTGATTTGATTTTGGTGAATGTAGTTGAGGGATTTTGTTTTTGTGATGGAGAGGATGAGGGTTTTGATGTTTATGAGTAGTGTTATGAATGAATGAATGAATGAATGAAGGTGGGAGGGGTTTTATAAAGCCGAAAAAATTCGAACTGCAGGGGCAATCCGTGCGGTTTCTGCTCGAGACGGGCGGATTCTGCACTTTCTAGGTTAGGAAAAACTCGCCTAAAGACGGGCGTCTTTAAGAGAAGACGCTCGGATTTTCTGACACGGGACGGGCGGATTCTCCAAAAGACGGACGGATTCCTTCACAGGGATTTTTTCTTGTTTTCCTCAGCTAAGAAGACGGGCGTCTTCCCTTCAAGACGGGCGGATTTTCAGAGACGAGCGGATTTGTATCCAGGACGCCCGGATTCTCTTACCGTCAAAAATATTTCAAAAGTTCAGCTCAGAGGGACGTGCGTCTTCTACCCAATACGCTCGGATTGTCTGAAGACGGGCGGATTCTCCTGAATCCGCTTGGATTCGACCCTTTTGTACCCGGATTCAGTTCCATCCGTGTACAATGCGTATCCCTTGTCATTCTTCCATTCTTCCTCATATCTTGTGTTCTTCATTGTGGGGGCATTACTAAGGCATGGATAGCCTAGGCAATTGCCATCCCCACACTAAGCTAAAGCACTACACATCAATTGAAATTATTAGTCCCTCCCTCACTTCTCTCAAACATGACAATTATCTTGATCAAAGTATATAAAAATCCAAAGATGACAAAAATACAATACAAGAATTGAAATGCGAGTTAGGGAGTTAGAAATATTTACAAATGGTGGTTTAGGGAGGACTCCACTAAACTCTCATTCTTGATGAGATGTCAAGGGGGCATGTTCAAGGTGTTGTTGATGTTGCTCAACACCTTAAAGAAATAATCAAAAGCTTGTTCATTATCGTTATAAAGTTCTTCAATGGACCTTGGCCCTTGTTGTCGGTCTTGATTGATGGCATTACCAATGTAGGGATTAAAAATCCCTTCAAATTCGTTGTCCCAAAGACCACAAACTTCATTAAGTTGATCATTGAAAATCTCTTGATTTGATGGAGACAACTCTCCCAAATTCTTCTCTTGGCCAATGAGGCCATCCTCTTCTTCTTTGCTCGATTTTGATGAGCTTTGCAAGCTCTCCTTGTCGCAATTCACTTGCTCTTTAAATGGAGCATCTTCAATTTTCTTCTTCCATTGGAGTTCCGACTTCTTCCTATCATCCTTTCGGCTATAATGATCAATCATGAAACACGGTTCATGCAAACGAGGAGCTCTCATAGTCTTGTCAAGATTAAAGGTTATGCTTTCATCTCCCACTTCTAGAGTGAGCTCACCATGTTTCACATCAATCACCGCACCCGCGGTGTGTAGGAAAGGTCTTCCTAGAATGATTGGAATGTTGGAATCTTCCTCCATATCAACAATGACAAAGTCCACCGGGATGAAAAACTTCTCAATTCGCACGGGGACATCTTCCCATATCCCTAATGGTGTCTTCGTCGATCTATCGGCCATTTGGAGTGTGATATTGGTGCATTTAAGCTCTCCCATCCCCAACCTTTTACTCACCGAGTACGGCATAACACTCACACTAGCCCCTAGATCACATAAGGCTTTGTTGATCGTTGTGTCGCCAATGGTACACGGTATTGAGAAGCTTCCCAGATCCTTTAGCTTTGGAGGTGAACTCCCTTGAACTATTGCACTACTCACCTTAGTGAAGGCGATAGTCTCAAGCTTCCGGATCGACTTCTTCTTTGTGAGGATGTCTTTCATGTATTTCGCATAAGCCGGCACGTGATTGATTAATTCCGTGAAAGGAATCGAGACTTCCAAATTCTTCATAATTTCCATAAACTTTCCAAGTTGGTCATCAAATTTGGGCTTGGCTTGACGACTTGGAAAAGGAAGTCTAATCACAATGGGCTCCTTCTCCTTGACCTTATCTTCATTTTTCTTTGAACTTTCTTCTTTTGATGAATCTCCATCTTTGGTGTTTTGCACAATTTCTTCCTTATCACTAGCTTCCACAACTTCATCCTCAACTTGCTTCTTCGGTGCTTCATACCTTGTACCACTTCTCAAGTGAATGGCACTAACCGTTTCATGTCTTGGGGGATTACTTTGAGGTGGTAATTGCCCCTTTTGTCTTTGTGAGCTTGAAGATGCTAGTTGAGTCAATTGGGTTTCCAACATCTTGGTGTGAGCTAGGATGTTGTTGATGGTGGTTTCCTTTGCTTGGCTATCTTTTTGCATTTGAGTGAAAAATTCTTGTTGATTCTTTTGCATTTGGAGGACCGCTTTTTGGACATCAAAACCTTGGTCATTTTGGTGATTGTATGGATTTTGATTTTGGTAACCTTGGTTTTGATTGTAAAAGGGTCTTTGATTTTGGTTTCTCATGGGAGGTGGGGTGTATGTTGTTTGAGGGTTTTGAACATTTTGGCTTTTGTATGAGAGATTTGGATGGAATTTGGTGTTTTCATTGTAATAGTTGGAATAAGGGGTACCACTGTTGTATGCTTGGAAAGCATTCACTTGTTCATTTGTTCCCCTACATTCACTTTCGTCATGTCCCAAAGTTCCACAATTCTCACATATCCCACTTGGGATTGATGAAGATGCTGTCATGGCATTAACATGATGTTTTGGTGATTTTGAGACTTCTTCAAGTCCAGCCATAGCTTTTTCAAACTTCAAATTGATTGTGTCAATGTGAGCACTAAGTTGAGCACCCAATTGAGTAACGGAGTCCACTTCATGCTTTCCTCCTCTAGTAGCCTTGCGAGGTCTACTATATTGTGAGTTATGGACCGCCATTTCCTCAATTTTGTTCCATGTTTGATTGTCATCAACTTCGATGAACATTCCCTTTGATCCCATATTGAGAATGTTCCTTGAATCTTCATATAAACCGTTCCAAAATTGTTGTACCAAGAACCATTCGCTAAGTCCATGGTGAGGACATGAGCGACAAATTCCCTTGAACCGCTCCCAAGCTTCATACAAGGATTCTTCATCTCTTTGCTTAAAACTCGTAATTTGAGCTCTTAGCATGTTAGTCTTTTCCGGTGGGTAGAATTTTTTGTAGAAAGCTAGAGCCAACTTCTTCCAAGAATCAATTCCGAGAGTGGCCTTATCAAGGCCCATCAACCATTGTTTCGCGGTGCCAATTAGAGAAAAAGGAAATAGGACCCATCGAATTTGGTCTTGAGTTACACCGGTTTGAGAAATCGCATCACAATAGTCACAAAAGGTTTCCATATGAGAATGAGGGTCTTCACTAGGCATCCCCCCAAATTGGCTCCTTTCGACTAATTGGATAAAGGCGGATTTGGCAATAAAATTTCCGGTTAGATGTTGTGGTGTGGGAGTACCATTGGGTAGGTTCTCCTCGGTGGGTACGGAATGTGATGAAAACTTAGGCATTGTAGGTTGATTTTGGGTGGTATTTTGTAATGGGTTCTCCTCACCTTCTCTTGCAAAAGGGTTGATGAACTCAATAGTTGGTTGAATATCTAAAACCTTACTAATACCTCTCAAATTCCTCCTAGCAAGTCTCCTATTGGTTGTCAAAGTTCTTTCAATTTCGTTATCAAAAGGTAACAAGTCACCTTGTGACCTTCTAGACATGCAAAATATCAAACAACTTGAAAACAATTAGAACAAACCTTGAGGAGTTTTACTTCCCCAAGGCAAAGAAAGACACAACTAATAACAATGTAAGGAAATCTAAATCAAGCTAACACCGTCCCCGGCAACGGCGCCATTTTTTATCGGTCCGTTTCGTGTTCACAATTGAATAAGTGTGGTCGTTGGGTCACGTCCGAATCAAAACACAATTTATAGTTTCACAAACAACTCTACAATTAGTAAAGAGGCAAGTAAAGGTCGGATCCCAAGGGACGGGAATTGAGATGAGATTTCTATTGAAACTAGTGGTGTCTTAGGGGTGTCACAATTTGGGTTGATGTAGAAGGTCACTAACTAAAATATCAATGTAAATAAACAAGCAAGATGAATTAAAAGGTTGTAAACAATTGATAAAAAGCACTAGGGTGTCATGGGGTCAAAGGGGAATCATGGGAATTTGATCATACAAACATGTTCTCAAATTATAAGCAAGCAATTATTGTTGTGATGGATTGAGTTGGGTTATATCTTACAATCCTAGGAAAGTTTGGGTCCCGGAGCCGAATCGATTAGATTGTACAACACCTACAAGTCGACTTAATCTTCCCTACTCAACAACATGCATGGTCTAATGAGACTCGAGTTGGTTTATGTCATACAAGTCTCATTGAAAAGATAGGTGATGGGTAAAAAAATGCAAGGATTCATAGGCTCGCATTTCATCAAACATAACATGTGCATGAGTTGAGATCAAAACAAGCAAGCAAATAAAACATGAAAGCATATTAATTTAAGCATGAATCATTCCCCATGTTGGTTTCCCCTAATCACCCATTAACCCTAGCTAAGAGACTACTCACTCATTATCATGTTGATCATGCTAGCAAGGTTGTCAATCATACCAACAAAATGAAACATGATGAATAAATAAAAGTAATTAACAATAATTAAAAAGGGTTTAAGAGAATTATACCTACCAATGATTCCAATAATAAAGCAAAGATAAAAGAAGTACTTGATGCTTGATTGAGAGGTTGTCAATCTCCCAATAATAACCCAAATAATCTTCAATTACCCAAAATAAAGGATGAACAAAAGAGAGATTAAGGAAATAAAACTTGTATTAAAACTTGATTAATTGTAGATTACAAAACTAAAGAGAGATTTGATTGATATTAACTACTATAAGAATTGATAAGAAGAACATGCTCTTCTAATTAGACTAATGGGGTATTTATAGTGGAAATTAGGGGGATGCATTAGGGTTAACTAAGGGCTAAACTAGTAATTACACTTTTTAGATTGAGCAGGGATGAGCCGGTATTTTTCGAAGGAAGGGCTTCTTTATTCGTAGCTTGGAGAAGACGAAATCGCGCTGAAGAGGAATCCGTGCGTTTTGGAGTCGGGACGGGCGGATTCAGGTGGTGGAACACGAGCGGCTTTGGAGGAATCCGGGCGGATTGTGGCAGTGCTAACCCGAGCGTCTTGGAATGAAACCGCACGGATTGTGCATGTGGAGGACGGCCGGATTGTAGATAATCCGCACGGATTGTGCCTCAGCAAGATTTCTTCTTCCTTTCGTCCCTTTTCTTCATAAATTCCTTGGGGATTTCCTTGGTGACTCAAGGATCCTTTCTCAACATTGCTCATCTACTATCATATGTACAAAGGCCTTCTAATCTTGTCTCTCCTTGATGCTTGGTCATTGGATTCGATCAATTTAGTCTCGTTTTGCCATGAAAATGCAAGATTCTTACTCCTTTCCTACCAAGGGATCAAAATATCAAAGAATATGCAAAACAAAGAACTAAAGATAATAAATGACCCAAATATGCACTAAAAAGCATGGGAATAAGGCTAATTCGGGGGCTAAATATGCGCTAATTATGGTCACATCAATGTTGCGCCTGTTCTGAGGTGGTTTCTGGCTCTGAACTCATCTCGTTTTGACGTAGGGTTTCGAATTAGGATTTCAATTAACTATTATTCTTATTATTACCATAGTTCGACATATTTTCCAAATTTCCTTATTTTCCAAATTTCCAAATTTCCAAATTTCCATATTTTCCATATTTTCCAAATTTCCATATTTTCCATATTTCCTTAATTTTCATATTTTCCATATTATTTATTTTCCATATTATTTAATTTCCATACTATTTATTTCCTTATTATTTATTTCCTTATTTTCAAATTTCCTTATTTTTCAATTTTCCAATTTTTATTTATTCTTTTATTTTATTTCTAAAACTCTTTTGGGCATGTTTATGACGTAAATTCATGTTTATTAATTGTAATTTATTTCTTTATTTCGTATTCGTATTTATTATGTATGATTTATTTACTTGGCATTCACATGTAATTAATCTAACATTCACTTCGACCCCAATTTATGTGCTAATTACTTGTTCACCGACTTAGTATTAATTCTCACATGTTAGGATTAATCTAATGGATGTTGCATTGCATGCATATAAATCGATAATATATCGAGTATGGACAATTTTCCCTAATCATTAGTAGAGGCCGCTATCAAGGCGGGCGGGATTAGGTGTTCGATCAAAAGAGCTTCCTAATACGTACCCTCACCCCTTACTCTAGATCTCTGTGAACATCCGTGTTCATTGGCATCCAGGAGAGTCATTCTAGACATAGAATGCTAAGGGTAACGAGTTCTTGGTGTTCATGTCACTACTTTGTGTCTTGACATGGCACGAGGTATTCGAACGGTTTCCAATTTTCCACAATAAATTGGCGGCGACTCCACAAATGCAAACGCTTGTTCCCAAGCGCCCCCGTGGCCCATGTCCACACAAGTACTATTTTTTTTCATATTCTCCACAAGAGAATATAGGTATGTAAGGAATTTTAAGATGTTAATCTTATAGTTGCATAGGACGATTCCTATCGAGTTTTATGGAATAGAACGATTCCTATGGATCTAGTCCACAACCTATGATACGGTTCATATTAAAAAGAGATTTTATTTATCGTAAGTAATAGTGGTTTAGCGGAGACTCGTGTTACGATCGAGTTGATATTATATATGAGTAGGAGCGATAATAAAGAACAACATAAAAAATGAAATAGTGGTAAAATCAATCATTCATCGTTATATATAAAACATTTAAGAATGTTTTAGCATTTATTGTTGGAAATGTGTCCTCAACAATAGTGCGATCACATGATTTAAATATCATTATTAAATCTCATTTTAAGAATACAATTGGGAAGTAATATTGTTACTGTCAACTGGTCAACATATATCGGTAATGATTGGCTGACTAGAGTTTGACATTACTGTCGTGTGACGGTGGTGATCAGTTGACCCCCTAGGTCATACCTAAAGGGCAATACTCTTAATTGATTATTTAATTAATCGTATAATGTTACGAGTTAATTAAATTACTAGAAAATTGACGGACGATTTTGGAAGTAAAATTTACGTATCATATTGAAATGTGATTTAATAAGATACGGTCTGAGTAATTGAATTGTATCATTACTCGGATGAAATAATTGTTTAATGTAACAATTAAATTGAATGAATTGTTATAAATACAATCAGTTGTGATTTATAAATTGGTAAAATATTTTGGCACAAGTAATTATGATATTACTAAGTCGATTTTGTATGTGACGTATTTTTATTAATACGTTGATTTTTAATAAGTTAAAAATTACATAACAAATATATGTGACATGTGACATGTAACATATAGACAATTGACAAAAATAATATGGACACCATATTATGTAAAGGGCCGAAAAATTAGAAGGTGTTTAGCTAATTATAAGTTGTTTGTGATTAGTGGAAAACACAATGATTAAAAAGCAACCTAGCCATGCAAGCCTATTGTTCCTTGTGAAGAACAATTTCTCCATGCATTGGCTCACCCTAAAGCTCCTCTTACACGTTTTGGGAAGCAAAATGTGATCATTGTTTTTCTTATAATTTTACCTAATAACACTAAAATGTTTTAGTGGGTATTCATTCTAATTCACTCATCCAAAAATTAGAGTTTTAGAGAGAAATAAAATCCTCCCTTTTATCTCTCTAAAAACCGAAATAATATAAGAGTTTATAAATATTTTGGTTCCATTTTTTCTACCTTGATTAATATTATAACTAGTATTTGTAATATTAATTTAATTAAGAGAAGCCTTGGGTATAAAGCATAGGGAGAGATCTTACACTTAGATCTTTGTTCTTCCATTGGAATAGCTCAAGAACAAGAAGAGAAAGGTGATCTCTCTTGTGCCCTAATAGCCGAAATTTACAATGTATGGACATGATTTCTCCTCTATTTATTTTATTGTTTGCATGCATAAGATCCGTTTTAATTTTATGACAAATTAGTTTAGACATATATGAGTATGTTAACATGTATATGAATCTACATTTCCTTCAATCGGTATCAAGAGCCACGGTTGTTTGCATGCA
Source organism: Silene latifolia (assembly GCF_048544455.1). Classification (NCBI taxonomy): domain Eukaryota; kingdom Viridiplantae; phylum Streptophyta; class Magnoliopsida; order Caryophyllales; family Caryophyllaceae; genus Silene; species Silene latifolia. The sequence goes on from NC_133530.1 coordinate 55,530,416, forward strand.
AATTGGTTAAAAGTTTTTCCGAGTTATATGAATAACAAATAAAACTTGTAAAATTTGTGTTATTATGATATATCACGAAATTATCACATGCATGTTAATATTTCTGGTCCTAAAGTGTTTTAGGATATTTTGGTTAATTTTTCGGATTTTTATTGTTCATAATTTACAATAATGGCATTTAAATGTGATTTTATGAGTGAAAATGTCATTTTTGGTCCAAAAATAGCTATACTTCGAATTTTCACTTGGTTTTTGGATATGTTGTTACATATATTATTTTGAGACAACCTGTAAATGTTCATAATTTTTGCACTTGTTATGCTCGAAAAATGAATTTTTTCATTATTAAATTCGGATTTAAGAGAAAAATAGGTTAATATGAGTTAAATTTCGAATCTGGTCATAGAAAATTTATATGTTGTCACATGCAATTTTACAAGATGTGTGTAAAATAATTGGCTATAAAGAAGTCTTTTAGCATGATTTATGAATTTTTGAAGAAAAATGACATAAATAGTGACATTATTAGTGAAAATTAATAAAATATAATCTATGACTTAGGAAAAACGTATAATGTTGCATTTTATTGTATTTTTCAGATCTAAAATTGAAAAGTTAATGAAAATAATTTTTCCATGTTTTTATGATTATTTTATTAAATATCAATAAACCGCAACATTGTTTTTCCGGAAATTTTTCGAAATTTTTAACCTAAGATTTTGAACATTATGAGTGTCATGGATTTTTCCAGAATGTTCATGAATTTAAATTTCAAATTTTGAATTTATTTGAAATTTTGTGATTTATTTGAAGTTTAATAGCTTATTTTTGTAATTTTGGTCCATTTATGAACAATTTTGTAAATAAAAGTTAATTATGGTCAAATTATTAGTGAAGACTATATTTTGAGTCCTAAGAGGTTAGGGTAATTAACTTATGCATAAATATGAGTTTATGTATTTTTGTGATTATAAAATGTTGAAATCACGCAAATCCGTAAAAACCGAGTAATATGCGATATTGGCTAATTAAAAGGCGATTTAGCATAAAATTGAGCATGTTCATACATATTATAATGCTGCATTTTTCTTTATGATTGTCATAATTTTAATTTATGTAATTTTGAATTATGTAATTTTACTTAGTATGGCCTTAGATTTTAATTGGTATTTCCCGAAATGTATGGGAATATCGATTCGGTTGTAATTTTTATTGTGATCTCGTATCACCGTTTTGTAATTTAATAGATTTATTTTAGTTACAAATGTATAATAGGAAATTATGTAATTTATTATGTAATTTTATTCATTCCGGAGTTCCAAAAGACGGATTACTTCAAGAATGGCGATACATAAAGACGGTGTTACCTCGAGATGCGTGCCACAACCGAAGTTCAAGGGACCAATGGAGTTGGTTTCCGAATATGTAATAGTTAAAGAGTTTTTCTATTTTAGGAAAGGCCATACTAGGATTTATTTTTCTTTATGCTTGCATTTTATTTTATGTCACATGCATCGCTAAATCGCCATAACTAAACATGCATTGTCTTCTTTTATCGAGTTTATCGACCGTGTCAATTAAAATTATCGTAGTTAACCGCTTTAGTTCACTTAAAACGTGATAGATAATAAATTGACATGACCTCTCGCTAAAACAATTAATTGAGACATAGCCTTACCAAATAGTAGAAACCATGAAAACCTATTTCGCGAGGGAGTGCACTCGGCCATCCCGGGGTACAAACCTTGTTACATAGGGGAAGTGGGTGATGAATGTTTATCCACCGAATTCGTGTTGATGAGGGTTTCATCGGCCATCCCGTGCCCAAATTAATATGAGTTTGGATCATGGACACATTTATTCGAAATTTGGATTGAACTCAACAAAAGTTTTTGATAAGGGATGTATCGGCCCCACCGTGCCCTTGTCGATGTGTTTTGGGCTAAAGATAATTGTTAATGTAATATTATCGACCAAGAGTTCTAAAAGTAGAATCGATTAAACGTTAATCCACCGAGTTATATTAATAAGGGTTTCATCGGCTATCCCGTGCCTAAGTTGATATGAATTTGGGTCTTGGAATCATTTATAATAGTTGGGTAGAGGTCACTATTTAAATGTTCATATCTTGTTAATTTGCAAGTATGATTTAAAAAGACAAATGTTAATATTTCCTTTTCCTCCATATTTGTAGTTCTTTACAATGAATCCAACAAATGCTACCGCACCAATAACTATTGATTCTTACCATAATGTTTTTGACGACATTTGCTCCAACAACAATTTCGATACAACTAGAGAACTTCATTTCGGGATAGGTTCGGATGGAAACCTTAATTTCATCACCTCTTCTAAACCACCCACTACTACTAGACCTCGTGTGAGTCCGTCTCAGGAAGACTACCTCATGCAAGCTATAGGGTCTTTGTCTCTGGAAGATAAAGATGCCAAAGCTAGTGGGAGCTCTAGCAATCAAGTTCTTGCTTCAAAGGGCAAGAGGTTCAAGAAGAAGGGAAAGAAAATCAAAAACTTCAAGCAAGTTAATGATGAGTGCCATTATTGCTATGGCATGGGACATTGGCTTAGGAATTGCCCTATGTATTTGCGAAATATAAGGGAAGGACTCATTACTCCGAAAGGTAAAATTCCTAAAGAAATTTATGTTATTGATATAAATTATACTTCCACTACGACATGGGTACTAGATACCGGTTGTGGTTCTCACCTTTGTAATCATTTACAGGGTTTAAGAGATGTGGAGAGGCTTAGCAAGGGAGATGTGGATCTACGCCTTGGAAATGGAGCTCGGGTAGCGGCCGAATCCAAAGGAACTTATGTTCTAGCTTTGCCAAACGGATTTGAGTTGTATTTACATAATTGTTTTTATGTGCCTACGCTCTCTAAAAACATTATTTCAATCGCCATGCTAGACATGGACGGTTTTTGTTTTGTCATTAAGAACAATCGTTGCTCTATTTCTAGGAACGACTTGATTATAGGCCAAGCTTCCTCAATCAATGGCATATACATTTTAGAGACCTCAAATCCGACAAATGATATTTATAACATTCAATCAAAGAAACTCAAATCAAGTGACCCAAGTGAAGCGTTCATTTGGCATTGTCGATTAGGTCACATAAACGAGAATCGCATCAAAAGATTAATTTCGACTAATGTGATTACACCATTTGATTATCAATCATATGGTACATGCGAATATTGCCTACTTGGCAAGATGACTCGTAATCCTTTTAGTGGTAAAGGGACACGAGCTAGTGAGCTATTGGGACTTATACACACCGATGTATGTGGACCAATGACTATCACCGCTCGTGGAAATTATGACTACTTTATAACCTTCACCGACGACTTGAGTAGACATGGGTATGTCTATTTAATGAGACATAAGAGTGAAGCGTTTGAGAAATTCAAGGAATTTCAAAACCAAGTACAGAACCAATTGGACAAAAAGATAAAAGCACTACGTTCCGATCGTGGTGGAGAATATCTTAGCCTTGAATTCGATTCACACTTGAAAGGTTGTGGTATTATATCACAACTTTCTCCACCCGGAACACCACAACTCAATGGTGTTGCCGAAAGGAGAAATCGAACCCTACTTGATATGGTTCGATCAATGATGAGTCAAACCGATTTACCAAACTCGTTTTGGGGATTTGCGATTCAAACCGCAATTATATCTTTGAATAATAGTCCCACTAAGGCCACCGGAAAAACTCCATTTGAGATGTGGAAAGGAAGAGTTCCTAATCTATCCTACATGAAAATTTGGGGTTGTGATGCTTATGTCAAGACCAAGAATGACAACAAGCTTGCCCCAAGATCCGAAAAATGCATCTTTGTAGGTTACCCCTTGAATTCTCGAGGATACTACTTCTATAAACCTCAAGATAACAAAGTGTTTGTGTCTTGCGAGGCTGTCTTCTTAGAAAGAGACTTTATTTCTAAAAGACAGAGTGGGAGAAATTTTGAACTTGACGAAGTTCAAGAGCCACAAACCGAGGTAGAGACACAAGAAGAAGTTCCTTCGTCGTCTAACGCGGTTGTACCTCCTCCACTAAGAAGGACGGGTCGAGTAATTCGCCATCCCGATCGATATGTGGGACTTATCGAGGAAGATGGAACACTCGATGTGTTGCTTATGGAAAGTGACGAACCCGCCACCTACAAGGCCGCAATCTCTAGTCCTAATTCCACCTTATGGCTTGAAGCCATGAAGTCCGAAATGGATTCTATGCTTGAAAACCAAGTTTGGGACTTGGTAGATTTGCCTAAAGGGGCAAGACCCCTCCAATGCAAATGGATATTCAAAGTCAAGAATGGCATAGAAGGACATGACGATGTCTACAAAGCTAGGCTAGTGGCAAAGGGATTTACCCAAGTCCAAGGTCTTCATTATGATGAGACCTTCGCCCCCGTAGCCATGCTAAGATCCATACGGATTTTGTTAGCGATCGCCGCATTTCATGATTATGAAATATGGCAAATGGATGTCAAAACCGCTTTTCTAAATGGGCATTTAGAAGAGGAGGTGTACATGATACAACCCGAAGGTTTTGTTGATTCTGAAAATCCTAACAAAGTGTGCAAGCTTAAGAGATCCATTTATGGTCTTAAGCAAGCATCAAGAAGTTGGAATCATCGATTCAATGATGTAATAAAGGAATATGGTTTCACTCGAAATGTTGAGGAACCATGTTTATACATGAAATTTAGTGGGAGCAAAGTTCTGTTCCTAATCTTGTATGTCGATGACATACTACTCATTGGAAATGATATTCCAATGTTGTCTTCTGTTAAGAAGTGGTTAGGTAACCACTTCCAAATGAAGGATTTAGGAGAGGCACAACGCATATTAGGTATCCGGATCTATAGAGATAGATCCAAGAGGATATTGGCACTAAGTCAAGAGTCTTATGTTGATAAGATTCTTCGACGCTTCAAAGACATGGACAAATCCAAAAGGGGTTTGGTACCTATGGTAACCGGGACGATATTGAGCAAGACTCAATCTCCCTCTAAACCCCATGATGTTGAACGCATGAGTGAGATCCCTTACGCTTCCGCTGTTGGATCAATCATGTATGCCATGATATGCACACGTCCTGATGTCTCGTATGCCCTGAGCATGACGAGTAGATATCAAGCAAATCCAGGTGAGAGTCACTGGATTGCTGTCAAGAACATCCTTAAGTACTTGAGAAGAACTAAGGACTCTATCCTTGTGTTTGGAGGAGACACTGAGTTGCGTGTTACAGGATACACGGACTCAAGTTTTCAAACGGATAGAGATGACATGAAATCACAAGTTGGTTTTGTTTTCATGCTCAATGGTGGTGCCGTAAGCTGGAGAAGCTTCAAGGAAGTCAGAATCGCGGATTCGACAACGGAGGTGAGTACATAGCAAAGCATCGAAGCTCGCCAAGGAAGCTATGTGGATCAAGCAATTCACGGAAGGTCTAAAAGTAGTACCTACCGACAATGATCCCATCACTCTCTATTGTGATAATAGTGGGACGATCTTCCAAGCTAAGGAGCCAAAGTCTAGTAATAGATCTAGACATGTACTTAGAAAGTATCATGTAATAAGAGATTTCATTGAAAGAAAGGAAATTGCGATTTGTAAGGTTGGGACGGATGACAACATAGCTGATCCGCTCACCAAGCCTTTATCGCAGGCTAAGCATGATGGGCATGTTGCGTCCATAGGACTTAAACGTGTACCAAATTTTTGTTAGATTTTGAAATGAAATAAAAGTGTTGTTTTTGTTCATGTTCATAATCGCATTTGTCTTTTATCCTTAATTTATACTTTGTTACATCCAAACGGGTTGTAGAGACAATTGAACCCCGTTAAAGTGAACATGGATTAACATTGTTTTGCCCATAGTTACTTATATGAGGTGACGTCTCGAAGTGACTAGAGTGTGAGGCGATTGATGGCAAGTTCAAGTGCCATACAGTCATGTGAGATGACTAGTCGATCACATAGGCAGACTGTTAGGAACATTTTGTCGGGCCTAATGACCGCTTATAGAGTTCTGGCAAATTTATATAGCCTGGTCGTGGCGAGAGCTACTATAGTATTCTAATGAGTCAATTCTTTTGACTAAAGACTATTCTCCTAAGATGGCACAGTTTCAGATTAACTTTGATTTGTGTTACTACGACCTTCGTAAATGGGGTCAAATGGGCATATTTTGGGTTATGATGGCTGTGGCTAGTCGAAGGGAATGAGTGCGATAGGAATTGTCCACCCCTTGTCAGGGTTATAACAATATCTCAGGGCCACTCGAGGAGCAATGAACTGGAAATGCGTGGCCACGCTCGGAAGGTATCCAGAGTGGATAAATCCGGTCAATCAGTTATTCTCCAGATCGAGGAAACCACTCTCGATATGATCACTTGCAAGTACGACCTGAAAGACACCTTGCATTGAGTGGGAGATAGTAATAGGACAAGAGAATTGGTGACGCACACTTGTCGAGGACAAGTGGGAGATTGTTGGAAATGTGTCCTCAACAATAGTGCGATCACATGATTTAAATATCATTATTAAATCTCATTTTAAGAATACAATTGGGAAGTAATATTGTTACTGTCAACTGGTCAACATATATCGGTAATGATTGGTCGACTAGAGTTTGACATTCTTGTCGTGTGACGGTGGTGATCAGTTGACCCCCTAGGTCATACCTAAAGGGCAATACTCTTAATTGATTATTTAATTAATCGTATAATGTTACGAGTTAATTAAATTACTAGAAAATTGACGGACGATTTTGGAAGTAAAATTTACGTATCATATTGAAATGTGATTTAATAAGATACGGTCTGAGTAATTGAATTGTATCATTACTCGGATGAAATAATTGTTTAATGTAACAATTAAATTGAATGAATTGTTATAAATACAATCAGTTGTGATTTATAAATTGGTAAAATATTTTGGCACAAGTAATTATGATATTACTAAGTCGATTTTGTATGTGACGTATTTTTATTAATACGTTGATTTTTAATAAGTTAAAAATTACATAACAAATATATGTGACATGTGACATGTAACATATAGACAATTGACAAAAATAATATGGACACCATATTATGTAAAGGGCCGAAAAATTAGAAGGTGTTTAGCTAATTATAAGTTGTTTGTGATTAGTGGAAAACACAATGATTAAAAAGCAACCTAGCCATGCAAGCCTATTGTTCCTTGTGAAGAACAATTTCTCCATGCATTGGCTCACCCTAAAGCTCCTCTTACACGTTTTGGGAAGCAAAATGTGATCATTGTTTTTCTTATAATTTTACCTAATAACACTAAAATGTTTTAGTGGGTATTCATTCTAATTCACTCATCCAAAAATTAGAGTTTTAGAGAGAAATAAAATCCTCCCTTTTATCTCTCTAAAAACCGAAATAATATAAGAGTTTATAAATATTTTGGTTCCATTTTTTCTACCTTGATTAATATTATAACTAGTATTTGTAATATTAATTTAATTAAGAGAAGCCTTGGGTATAAAGCATAGGGAGAGATCTTACACTTAGATCTTTGTTCTTCCATTGGAATAGCTCAAGAACAAGAAGAGAAAGGTGATCTCTCTTGTGCCCTAATAGCCGAAATTTACAATGTATGGACATGATTTCTCCTCTATTTATTTTATTGTTTGCATGCATAAGATCCGTTTTAATTTTATGACAAATTAGTTTAGACATATATGAGTATGTTAACATGTATATGAATCTACATTTCCTTCATTTATATAGTGACCCCTACCCAACTATTATAAATGATCACGAGATCCAAATTCATATCGATTCGGGCACGATGAGCCGATTCATCCCTAATCAATATAACTCGGTGGATTAACTCTTTAATCGATTCTACTTCTAGAACTCTCGGTCGATAAAATTACTTTAATATTTATCTTAAGCCCGGAACACATGCGGCTACGGTCGCGAATACTTCCGTTGAGCTCAATCAAAATTTCGATGTAGTAACAATTTACCACCAACTTACCCAACGTAACAAGTTTAGCACCCCGGTGAGCCGAGCCCACTTCTTTATGAAATTGGGATTCATGGTTCTACTATTTGGTAAGGCTAATTCTCAATTTTTATTTAGTGAGAGGTCTTGTCAATTTATTATGTATCTCGTTTTAACTGAACTAAAGCGGTGAACTAGCGATAATTATTATTGACACGCTCGATGATTCGATAAAATATGATATGCATGTGTAGTTATGGCGATTTGGCTATGCATGCAAACATATAAAACAAATGCAAAGCAAAAACGATAAAATCCTAGTACGGCCTTCCTAAAATAGTAAATCTAATAAACTATTTACAAATTCGGAAAATAACTCCTTTGGTCCCTTGAACTTCATTTGGCACGCACTCCAAGGCAACACCGTCTTTGTCGAAACGCCTTTCCGAAAGGCACCGTCTCCAAGGATCTCCGGGATAAATAAATTACATAGCTTTTCTACTTTATACATTATAAAAAGAAAAACAAAAAATAAAAATAAAAGTGATACGACATCACATTAATTACCACCGAATCGATATCCCCATTCATTTCGGGAAATATCAATTAAAAACTAAGGTCATACTAAGTACAAATTACATAATTCAAAATTATATAAAATAAAACATGACATTCATAAAAATGCAGCATTAATGTATGCAGAAAACATGCCATGTGTTGTGCCAAATCGCCCTATATAAGCTAATATCGTATATTTGGTCCGGTTTTATGGATAGTTGTGATTATTAACTTATAAAATCACACAATATTACATAAATAAAATCTATGTCCAAGTTAATTATCCCAATCTTCTTAGGACTCAAAAATTTAGTCTTCACTAAATATTTGATAATAATTCAACTTGATATTTTATTATTTTTCTTTAAACACTTTTATTCATAATAATAAAGAAATAATTCCCAATTAAGTCATAAAAAAATCGAAAAATTTCAAAATCATAATTTTGTATATTCTGGAAAATTCCCAACATTCCCAAATTTTAATAAAATTTGCCCATAGAATATTTTAATTTATTTCACAAATAAATCGCATAATACATAATTTTAACCCTTTAATTCCAAATTAAACATTAAATTATGTAATAAATCAAAATTAAAATTTTGAATATTCTATATAAGTTTCTAGAACCTGGAAAAGACAATTTTTTAGGTCCAAAAATTGAATTTACAATTATGACTATTTAAAGTTGTTATTTATCAATTTTACAATATAAAAATCAATAAACATCCAAATCAAACGAAATTTGACATGAAACTTTAAATATGATGTTCATATCAAATATACAACTTTGGAAAAAAATTTCATGTCATAAAATTTCTTTTAGCTATTTTTGCTAAAATAGTCACTATTGATGTGATTTTTACATCTAAAAATCATAAATCATGCAAAATAAAACCATTTTATTTTAAAATTTACATACAGTGTATAAATATTTCATGTGACAACATATTAAAATTTTATGGGCAGAAACGAAGTCTAACTAATTTTAACTAAAATACCTCCATTTAATCCATTTTTATCATGTAAAAATCATAAAACATGCAATATAAAACACTTTTATACGAAATTTTACATACAATAATTAAAATATGCATGTGAGGTCGTGTTAAAATTTTAAGGTCAGAATCATAGTCTAACATATTTTAGTATTTAAAAGTAATTTTATCAAATAAAATGTAATAAAAATACTATAAATAAATTAAAGAGCAATATTTATACCATAAATCATCAAAAATGACCTAAAATCAATTTAGAACCAGAATGTTATTCATACAAAATTTCGTGGTATTTATCCTCATAAATCACAAATTTCTAGTGTTATATGTTAACATTTTAACTCGGAAAAATAATAACCGATTATGCATGCAACAACCATTGCTCTGATACCAATTGTAAGATTCATTAACCTCTTATTAGATACTTTTAATTACATAATAATTTTAGTTTAGTCATAAACTAACTAGATCTTATGCATGCAAAAAAAAAATAATACAAAGTAAGAGAAAATCAATCAAGTTACAAGGAGGGCCGAGATGGGTATACTAATTGGACACCTTCCAAATTAGTCTTCTTAAAGAAAATCCAAATGCTCCAAGAAAACCCTTAGATCCAATGGTAGGATCTACTCCTTAAGGAATTGTACCAAGATAATCACCCTTAATTCATATACTAATTTATGTACTAGAAATTAGAATATGAGCCCTTAAAATATAACTAATATTATTGTATACTAGTTCTAGTAATGGTGGAATAATATTAGAGATTTGTGAGATTTTCTGTAACACTACGGATTTTCTTTGGTGACTACTCGACCGAGTAGAGCCTACTCGACCGAGTAGTGCTGTTGTTGTGAGTTGTTTTGGTTCTGCCGATGAATACTCGGCCGAGTATAGTGAATACTCGGCCGAGTAGCGGATACTCGGCCGAGTATAACTTTACTCGACCGAGTATTCGGTCTGGCGAGTATTATTTTGACGGTTTGATTAGGGAGTGTTTAAGATTATTTTATATCCCGCGTCAGTTTTCAAAAACATCATTTCAACTTCATCATTTCTATGTTAACCCTAATCTCTCCCTAAATCACTCCCTAATCATTCCATAGCTTTGTTGTGTGTGAGATCTTCGGAGTTCTTGCGTATAATCCCTCATCCTACTGTTGGTAAGTTCTAATTATATGTTATTCATATTCGTTGGGGTTACTGTATATTTGCGGAATTGGGAATATGGGGGTTGTGCATTGTGTAATTGTGTTGTATGATTATGGTATAGGAGAAGACTTCGTAGAGGAGCCTTTCTGATTGTTTGAGTTCATTCCACTGTTGATTGCTATGGTAGGGTTTCCCTACTCAGTTTACTGTTCTTTGTAAGACATGTTTGTTGTGATTATTGTTATCTGTTGATCATCGAAGTATGGAGATTGTTGTGACGATGTTGGTGTGAGGGGATTGAGATGGCTGTGATGTCATATGATTGTGATTGTGGTGGAGTCACTTGCGGGAGTGGCTTCACACCCTAGTTCGCCCTCCGTGGAACCCGCCACGGGAGGGGATGTGCACATTAAGGGACAGGGATTGTTGTCGCTCGTTGAGGAGCTGGCCTCGGTGGGATCGGCTGCGGTCACCCACTGGCGGCGAGGGTTACCTGTTGCGATGGGTAATCTGGCAGGGCTACACACTTCGGTGTGTAGTGGGTTACTGTGGGAGATTGGATGATTGGGAATTGGTGATGATCAGTTGATTTCTCTGTTTGTTTGTCTTAATATTTGAGTAATACTGACCCCGTTGTTGTTTGTGGAATCTGCGGTGATCCATTCGGGGATGGTGAGCAGGCTTGACAGGTATTGCTAGTGTGAGCTTGGGGACTGTCTTGGGAGAATTGTCATCACGAGTCATAGCATCACCGTCTGAGTCTTAGTTGGATTTCCTTTATTGTTAGACTTTGGAGTTATACTTTGTTAAAACAGTATTTGGGTTTGGATGTTGTAAACTTTATACTTTACAGTACTTTAATAAATGTGTTCAGTTCAGACGCTTTTGATATGTACTAACCTCGGGCAACCGAGATGGTAACACACTTTCATGGTAGGGTGGTCCTGGTAAGGCACCTTGGTATGAGAGGGTGTTACATTTTCTTTCTAATTGTTCTTGACAATATTAGAGAGATTATATTTCTTCAAATTATATTGTAAGAATGAATAATAAATAAGAAGAGAAAACTTCTCATCTTTTGCATGGGGTGGCTGGGTGGTATACGGGAAGAGTGCCCAATGCTTTTTCAAGTTTGTTCTTCTCAAGATGTAGGCATGCAAGCCTATGATAAGTATGACATCATTATGTTCCGTTTAATTAATAGAACAAAACACAATCAACACCCTATTCTCCCATTTACACGAAACTCATGGAATTAATATGGTCCATTTTAAGTTTGTCAATTGTCAATTAGTATAGTGTGATATATTGGACATGTTACTAGACATGTTGTTTTGATAATGCATTTTTAACTTATTAAAAATCCTTATATAAACAAAATAAATCACATACAAAAATTAACAAGTAATTCACAATTACAATTACTTAAAATGGGCCATAGAATTATAAATCACAACAATTTGTATTTATAATAAACCATTCATTCTTATTTTAATTGTTTCATAAACAATAAATAAACCTAAGTAATAAAACAATTTAAATTACTTAGACCGAATCTTATTTAATCGAATTACAATAAGATACGTAATCTCATTCACAAAACCATTTGTTCAATTTTAAGGAATTAATTAACTTGTATCATCATATAATTAATTAATTAATCAATTAAGAGTGTTACCCTAGAGGTATGACCTTAAGGCATCAATTGATCACCACCGTCATACGACAGTAATGTCAAACTCTAGTCAGCCAATCATTACCGATTAATGTGGATCAGTTGACAATAAAATATTACTATCCCTCAGCATTCTTAATATGAGATTTAAACATGTGATCGCATTATTGTCGAGGACACATCCTTCAACAGAAGTACCATCCACCTTGTCCCCCCTCACCTTCCAAGCAAAGGACCCATTATCCAATCTCTTTAGCCACTTACACTACGAAAATAACGCGGGAAACTGACGGATTCTCCAGGCCGTCATATAATTAGGGAAACTGATGGAATACTGACGGAAATTCCGTCAGTAATAAAATACTGACGGAATATCCGTCAGAATACGTCACAGGTTACTGGCGCGTTCAAAAAAACAATGGCGCCATCACAACCTGACGGATTTCTGACGGATTACCCATTAGCTATTCAATATTACTGACGGAAATCCCGTCAGATGTCCCCTCCCCTAAACCAGCCAAATCCTGACGGAAAATCCGTCAGGAACTTTGAAAAACATGGGATCCATCGCACATAATTTTCCCCCAAATCAATTTTTCTCCCAAACCCTAACACTAAATCCGACACCACCACCACCACCACCCTCCTCTCCTTCCAACCACCGCCATCTCTGCCCCAGGTATGTCCTTTCTCTCTTCTTTTTCCTTTTCCTTTTCTTCTCTTTATTGTTTTTCTTTTTATAGGTTGTTGCGCCGCCACCGCCGCCGTCCACCACCGCCGGCCATCGCTGCCCTCCACCTTATTTCTCATCCTTTCTTTTTTAATTATTTGTGAAGTTAATTAGATATTTTTTAATCTCCTTTTAATTAATTTTTGTTTAATTAGCTTAATTGATTTAGGATAGTAGTTATTGTTGTAATTGTTATTCAATTATTGTTGGTGTTGATGCATGTTGAATTATGATAGAAGCCATTTTGTTTAAATGTATGTTGTGTTGTGGAATTTTTTTAAGTGTAAATAATATTGTTAAAAGTTTTGTGAAGTGTTAAATTTTGTTGATGCATGTTTACTTAGGATAGAAAATTTTGTGAAGTATTAAATTTTGTGAAATGTTAATATTTTTAAAAAGATAATTAGACTTAATGTTAATTGCATTAGATATGTAAAATGAAAAATTAGTTATGTTACTTAGTTTTTGTTAATTTAACATTATTAGGATAGTAGTCATTATTGTATGTTTTGTTTTTAGTATTATTGAAATTATTGTTCATATTGACTTAGTACTCGTTCAAAAATTACTCATTAGGAGTAATTCTTGAATAATCCCCGTTTTGGGACTGTCTTTGTACGTTTCAAGTCACTTAAGGTAGTAAACAAGTACTTGTGATTTGTTAATGAGGAAAGAGCTCGGTGACAATTCCTTTAATGTTCTGTGAATGCATATGTGGAGTAATTATTTATTCTACATTGTGTATTTGGAGAAAAGAGGGGAATTGTTGCCGAATTTTTTCCTCATTAATAAATCACAAGTGCGTATTTGCTAGTGACTTGAAACGTACATTGATGGGTTTAGGTTGGAGTCATAAGGACCCAATTAAAAAAAAAGACATATTACTTGTTGACAATAGTTATTTGTTGGTGATAATGTTTATTGAGTATTATTCTTGTTTGTTATTGTTTTTTTATGACATATATACAAACAAATTGAATTGTAGATATATAAAAACATGAAAAGATTAAAACAACAATGTATGTATGAAAGATTAGATGAAAAAAAGAAACCCAAGCATGAATTTGCAAAGGGGGTGAAAGAGTTTATTGAATTCGCGGAACAAAGTAGTGTGTAAAAGAATTTTGGTGAAATGAGGTGTCCATGTAAGAAATGCAATAACGGAGCTTTTAAACGGAAGAAAGAAGTTCAAGATCATCTTTGGTCGAATAGTTTTTCCGATAATTACTATGTATGGACGTATCACGGTGAGGAACTGCCTACCAAAGGAAGTTCAAGTAGTATCGTAGTTAGTGAGAATCCTTACCAAGAGCTCGTGGAAAATGCATTACGTGATAATGTTTAACAAATATTGGAGGAGCAACTCAATCCCGACGACCTTAGCGATGAAGAAGTGCGTTATGAAACCCCAAACCCCCTAGTTTCTTCCTTTTATGAAGTGTTAGAAAAAGCCGAACAACCAGTGTATGAGGGAAGTAATATGAGTTTGTTGCAAGCGGCAGCTAGGTTGGTAGCACTTAAATGTGAGAATAACATATCTCTTAGATGCGCGAATGGGTTTGTGTCGTTCATAGCAGGTGACATTATTCCAAAGAATAATGAAATGGCGCGCAATTTTAATGAGATTAAGAATGTGCTTAAGGGACTCCAACTACCCCATGAGAAGATCGATGCATGTCCTACTGGATACATGCTTTTCTGGGAGGAAAATGCTAATCTTGAGGAATGTACAAAGTGTCATGCATCTCGGTATAAAAGTAAAAAAAATTCAAGTGGGAGGCAAATTCCTTGTAAACTGTTAACTTATTTCCCGCTTGCACCAAGGTTACAACGATTATATGCAACCAAGCACGTAGCAGGTGAGATGAGTTGGCATCATAGAAACTCTCGATTAAGAGAAATGGGGACAATGACACACCCAAGTGATGGAGAAGCGTGGAAACATTTCGAAAGAGAGCATCCCGAATTTGCAAGTGAGCCTCGTAATGTTCGGCTGGGTTTGTGTACAGATGGATTTAACCCTTATGGGCAATTTGGGAAGAATTACTCATGTTGGCCCGTGATCGTCACTCCGTACAACTTACCTCCTTGGTTATGCATGAAGTGACAATTTTTTGTTCTTATCTCTACTCATTCCATGTCCTAAAAACCCTAAGATAAATTTGGATGTGTACCAGCAACCGTTGATCAAAGAGTTGAAAGAACTTTGGGAAATCGGCTTGTACATCTACGATGTTTCTAAGAAACAAAATTTTCAATTAAAGGCTGCATTAATGTGGACGATCAATGATTTCTCGGTATATAGCATGCTTTCCGGTTGGTCCACAAGTGGCTACCGTGCTTGTCCTTACTGTCAAGAAAAAGAACATAGATATTTTAGCTTAAAAATAGCAAAAAGGTTTGTTGGTTCGATTGTCAGTGTGAGTTCTTAAGATCTGATCATCCTTTCCGCAACAATTGTAAGCATTTCTAAAGAACAGAAAAACTGAGAATCGCATAGCCGCGTCGAAATTAACGGGTGATGAAGTGAGGGATTCCATAAAAGACTTGCCAAAAATAGTTGATGCTTCTGATCAAGAATTGAAAAGATTGAAAGACAAGAATGATGGTTGGTGAAAACAAAGCATATTATGAGAACTTCCTTACTGGAAAACGTTGTTGATTCGACACAACTTAGACGTTATGCACATTGAGAAAAACATATTTGAACAGCTTATCAGCATGATGATGGATTTACCAGGTAAAACAAAATTTGGCCCTAAGGATAAACTCAACTTTAATGAACTTTGTTATAAACGGCCCATATCATCTATGTTTGTTTTAGAAACTGCGGAGAAAAAGGCTCTATGTGAATGGGTTGCTAATTTGAATTTCCCGGATGGTTGTGCTTCAAATTTGAGTCGGTGTGTTGATCATAAAAATATGGTGTTGCATTCCATGAAAAGTCATGATTGTCATGTCTTTATTGAATGGCTACTCTTTGTTGCCTTGAAAAAGTTGCTCCCAACTCGTTCTTGGAATGCAATAACTGAGATAAGCCAATTTTTTAGAGACCCGTGTACTTCTACGATTATAGTTGATTCTATGGAACGTCTAGAGTTAAACATTGCAGAGATAATATGCAAGTTAGAGAAGGTATTTCCCCCGTCTTTCTTCAGTTTCATGGATCATTTGCCTATTCACTTACCTTATGAAGCGAAGGTTGGAGGACCTGTTCAATATCGATGGATGTATTCATTTGAGAGATTTCTTAATCATATAAAAAGAAAGATTGGCAACAAAGCTTGAGTGGAGGGTTCCATATGTAATTCTTTTTTATTAGAGGAAATTGCAAATTTCTTTTCCCTATATTTCGAAAGCCACATTGACACAAAAGCGAAAGACTTAGATGTTGGTGTGAACTCCGATGACGACCTAGATTCAAAATTACCTGAGTTATTCAATGATGACATGGGAATTACAACCGGGAAATGTATTCAGAGGTACTTGGGTGAGAAAGAGTATGAAGAAGCTCATTTTTATGTGCTAAAGAATTGTGAAAAATTTTTAGTCTTATGAAAAGTAAGTTATTACTTCGTCGATACTCAATACATTTTTAATTATCAAATTAGATCAAAATTATAGGTAATACATAATAACATTTTTTTGGTACATATAGGGAATTTGAGACACATATCAAACTCACATTTCCTGATGTCACATCCTCTGATGATGTTTGGAGCAAACATGATAAAAGTTAACCGAAATAAAATAAGTAATACGTTTGCTTCCTACTCATATACCAATGCACGTTTTATTTGTCCATATCTTTAGTTATGGAGAATAATATATATAACACCTTACTTAACATATTGTTTTATTGATAGTCTTATAGATTAAAGGACCCTTTAATAATAGCTCTAGCATTAGGTCCTTATATTAAGGTGATGACATGGAGACGATATTCTATTAATGGCTATAAATTTCGAGCTTATAAGGAGGGAGTTGATCTTTCGAAAGCTACCTTAACTAATGGGGTTTGTGTGAATTCTATAGAAGGGTTGGACTACTATGAAACCCTAAATGAAGTAATTGAGCTTGCTTATTATACCGAGCAAAAGGTTTATAGGATGATATTTTTTAAATGTGATCGGTTTGATAATTCCCAGTAAGGACTTAATATCCATAAGGTATACGGACTTGTAGATGTAAATGAGAAAAAGAAATTTCGTGGACATAATCCATTCGTGGTAGCTTTTCAAGTCGATCAAGTTTTTTATGCTCCTTATCCAACCACTAAGAAAGGTAATCAATGGTCCGCGATTTTTAAAATCAAGGCAAGATTACATGTTGATGCTCCTGTTGACGAATTTATCTTCCAAGAGGACGTGGTTGTCAATGATCACTCATTTTCACCAATTTTGGTGGAAGAGTCACAAAGTGAAGATGAATATGAAGTGGTTGTGGAAATGGGTGAAAGGGAATATGACCGGGATGTCGGAGAAGAAGAGGATAATGAAGTTGAAGTTGAAGAAAATAGAATAGAGGAAAATGGGGAGGAAGAGGAAGAAGACGGAATGCTTTTTTTAGATGATGAACCTCTTTTGATTCGTAGTGATAGTGATAGTGATGAGTGATGAGAGTTGTTGTAAGTCTACAATATTAATCTATGAATTTTAATCAAATCATTTTTATGTATGAATTTTAATCATTCAATCAGATTTGAAGCACTTGTAAGGAGTTTGTTTGATTGCAATGTTCATAGTTAGAGTTCATGACACTTTGTTTTTGTTGGACTAACAATTTGCATTGTTAAATTATATACTTATTATATTGTTCATGACACTCCATTTTTTTGGACTAACAATTTGTACTAACGTTTTTTATTGGACTAACAATTTCCATTGTTTATAATTAGTATATGGCAAATTTCTTTCGAAGGATGATAGGGAGTAGTAGTGGGGGATCTCGTCGTGAGGAGGAGCACTAAGAGGTTCATGATGATGATGTGGATGTTCAGAATATAACAGTGGAATAGGAGAACATGTAGATCATTCTCTCACAAACACAAGAAGGTGGTCAATAGTAAGTGTTCTAATATTTTATTTTTACCTTTATGAAAAATATATCATTCAAATAATTTTATTTGAATTTCTAATATTTATGTATGTTTTAATTTTCAGGTAAAATGACAAGTCTGTAAAACAATATGTTAGTTGGTCGTTCACTAATAACATCACAGATGACGAGTACTTCACCAAATGGAGCGAGGCGAGTTATGCTCAGCGCATGAAGATGTGGACTTGGTTTAGGGTAATTTGAAAGTTACTTATTATTTACTTTACGTTAATAATTTTTATTTTTTTTTGTAATTAAAGTCATCTTTTATATTACTAATTAAACACTTGTTTTTGAAATAGAACCATGTGAAGTCCGTCGACGAAAACCATGACGCTAAGCATGAATGGCAAAAGGTGGTCACGAGGCGGATTACCAAGCTTCTTAATGGACTCAAATATTCAAATAAAAAGCCCGATTGGGTCCCCGACACTTGGTGGGAGAATCTCAAGGTTACGGAAGAAAAAAATCCTGAATTTGCCAAAATTTATAAAATAAACACGGCAAATAGAAAGTCGGGTGCTAAAGACGGGAAAGCATTAGGCATTCACACTCTAGGTCGTAAGAGTTGCTCCGATGCTTTCAAGGAATTGGTAAGTATTGTATTTATTATTTTCACAAATTGGTTAGAATTACTGATTGCCGAATATAATCAATTTATGTTTTTATGCTACTTTCAGGGTGAGTCGGCCACACTCTACAAGTTTTTTGAGAAGACCAAGAAAAACAAGAAGGGCGAGTGGGTTAATCCTCGAGCTGCTAAGACCGACGTAAGTTAATATTTATTGTATTTCTCTTATTCTTAATCTTAATATTTATTGTAATTCCCTCATTTTTAAATATAATATTATATTTTCCATATTTGTTGGTTTTTTGGCCGCTTACAAGGAAGACATGAGTCGACCAACGTCCACTAGAGAGGCTCCAGACGAGTACCGTTCATACTACAACGCTGTCGATGGCTTTGACAATCGTGGCAGGATATTCGGGAACGGAGATGTAGGGGCCAAAGTGTGGTTTGAACCTCCGTGTAACAAAGGTGCTTGTCGATCGTTCTCTTACGCTCCTAGCATGGTTTCTCAATTTGCCACCCAAATGAACAATGAGTGAGCCGCACGACTAACTCTTGAGGAACAAATGCGCACCACTCAAGAAACAGTCCGTCTCCAAGCTGAGCAGATGGCAGCCATGCAAAAAGTTTTTGCACAAATTCAGCAATCTCAAACCCCTCCCTCGTGCTCAGGTACCCGCCCCCCCTCTCTTTCGTAGAGACGACTATGCAGATGACGGGCATGGCTTTGGAGGTAGTCATTAAGTTGAGCCTCTAGGTAATTATTAGTATCGTCGTCTATGTTATTATGTTAGTCTTTATCTTATGTTAGTATGTTAAGGCTTTATCTTAGGTTAGAAACTTATGATTGTGGCTTAATATTTTAGTTGGTATGTAAAAGACATTGTTTTATGAGACGACGTACAAATTTGACTAAATTTTCTGTGTAACAACTTCGTTCTTCCAATCGTGTTCGGTTTTCAATCAATAATTTCGTTGTCTACTCTTGATTCCCGCTCATGCGGTCGACATGAAAATGGATTCCCGCTTGGCGGTCGACAGTTGTATATGGTTTTTTGCAGGTTTGGTTGTGTTCGTTTGGTGTAAACCAATGCAAATTCGGCATTGTGGCTGGGCAGCAAGCTGCTGTTTCCAGCCACTGCCTTTAAGTTTCCTGACGGAAAATCCGCTAGGAAAGTCAACTGACGGAAAAACCGTCAGAATTTTTAAAGTTACTGACGAATATTCAGTCAGAAAGCAAACAGAGTGTTGACTTTACTGACGGATTTTCCGTCAGGAATGCCAATTTCCTGACGGTTTTTCCGTCAGGAAAGTCAACATTCTGTTGATTTTCTGGCCCATCCTAGATTAGGCCTTTGACGGAAAAGTCATCACTAATCCGTCAGAAATGGAAAATCCTGACGGAAAAACCGTCAGGAACCCGTTTTTTGTGACGAATCGTAGTGACATCAATTCCTGGCGGGTTTTTCGTCATGAACCCGTGTTTCTTATGGGAAAAGCGCCTTATTGACGGATTATTTCCGTCAGTTTCCCGTGTTTATTTTGTAGTGTTAATGTGGCACCAATTCTTCTCATCCATAGTAGAAGCGGTCTCAAACAACCCAGTTCCCGATGCAGGTGGGGCCTCAAAATCAGTCAATCTCTGAGCCAAGCGGGTCGCTATAGCCCTACAATTATGGTAACGGTTCTTGGACCGTGCCATAAGAGCGAACCTGGAGCAAACAACCCCGGGAGAACTGTAATAAAACCTCTTCCCCCGACGAGGGTTATGATAGGACATCAACAACATCACCTCATGGGTTCAACTTGCTCACATCATCCCCTCCCAAACAGGAGACAGGTCATCATCCTTAGGAACATACAAAGTGATACATGTTGAACATCATTAATCAACATGGCACTCAAGCTCAGAATAGGTCTACCGGTCAGATAGGGTAGATAGTGGGGTGCCCCACTATTGGTCGCAACATCCCTTAAGTATCCCTTCTTTTCAGTCTCTAGCCCAAGGTGGTCAGCAAACTTATCAAGGGTCAAGTTATAGTCATCGTTCATAAGGCGATAGGAAACAGTTTTCTCCTCTACCTCATAGACAAAAGAGGTCAAAAACTCCAAGGTAAGGAACGAGTACGACTTCTTTCAAAGATGGTACAACCCCTCCATTCCCAATATCTCAAATTTGTGTGAGATATTTGTTTCCACCCCCTAGGTCGTCAAGATGTCGTGGTCCACACAATGAGTCGGCCTAATGGTCCGACTCATTAAGGCCACAAAAGCAGCCCATTGCTTAAAATCAGAAAAGATTACCGATGGATAATCCTCCACCGGAGGAACAAGAGGTTCTTAGCTAGATTGGCCAGTTTCCACGACGGCATTAGCGCGAGTCCGATTCTTAGCCGGTGCTTTTGATTTCGGCATGCTACAAAAAGGGAAGTTCAACAAGGACTTTCCGGGAATTTACCATGGTAAGGGCAAATTTTTAGTTTATACACTTTTAAGATGGAGTTTTAGGACGAAATTTTCTCTCAAAAGACCTGACATACCAACCAATTAAGGCATTGTTATCATCAATTAACCCTTATATAACATGGTAGAGGCAATCTAGCTGACGAAAAATCAAAGCTTTGAAGTAAAACCCTAAAAAATTTTCGACTTCAAATTGATGATTTTTAGCATAAAAACAGTATCTTGCATGAATAAGTCGGTGTTTAAGAGCAATTACAACCAAAATATCACCATAGAAGTACAATCCTTGAATTACAAGAGTAAATTTTCAGATTTGGGGGCAAGTATTCTATTTATTGAATTAAAAGCAAATAAAGTTGATTAGTTGTATTACCTTAAGTTGGAAATTAATCAAATTGAACAAGGTAAGAACAATCCAAGATGAAGTTCACCCAAAATCACCCAAGTTTGTTTTTGAGAAAGAAATTTTAAAGAGTGTTTGTGTGTAAAAGTGTGTGTATAGGAGGCGGAAATTAGAGTTTTAAGAGCTTATGGGGTTTCCAGAAAATTGCCGAGTTGGACCGCGATTTTGCGGTACTCGGCCGAGTTCTGGGACTATTCGGCCAAGTAGTCTCTACTGAGTCGAGTATTTGGTCTACTCGGTCGAGTACTCAGAGATCAGTAGCTGGCTTAATTTGTCATTTTGAGTACTCGGCCGAGTGCCTTTTTACTCGGTCGAATTTGTCCTATTCGGCCGAGTATCAAGTTTACTCAGCTGAGTTCAACTGAACAGTGACAGAATTGGAATTTTAGAGGGTATTTTCTGCAAAACAGTAAACATAGTTCAGAGTTCCACTTAATCGGGGCTCGTCATGTTTAGACCTTACTTTTAGCATACACCAGAAAACTTTGAGTTATAAGCATTCATACGTCACATAAACCTCTTAGTTGAACAATTCGTGCCACAAGCACATATATCGCACCCAACTTGATTATATATACAATAGGACATAAGCATATATCATTAACTCCATCAACTAGCATACATACATACTAACTCTACAAACATCTATTCCATCTAAGCACACACCCTCAATCCAACCATTTACACTCCCAGTCGTTTCTTGTCATGCTATAACACTACCATCATTCATTACCTCTTCTGTCATGTACCACTACGCATAAAACTTTAGACCCACTATTCGACTCATCCATACATGCATACACATGACATCCTAATACTTGCAGTCCATCTATGACAACCGTTGTCACGCACCTAGGGAATCACATATTCCACACCAAACGCACCACCACATAGATATATACATACATGTTCATCACACACACTTGCATAGATATACCCCTATACGTTTACCCCCTCCATGGTGACAGACTTAAGTATGATGGGGCCAAGATTCTGAGATGAGGGCGACTTCTCACCCAAAACCGACATAAAGGGCTCCCAACATGCCTACACCGGGTTCATTTTAAATTGACACCCTACATTCATTTGGTTCATTGGTCCAGGTTTCAAAATCGTCGCTCTGATACCATTTTGTAACACCCCCATATACAAAGGTGCCTTACCAAGGACCACCCCCGGCATATAAAGGCGCTACCATCTCGGTTACCCGAGCTAAGTAGATCAAATAAACAAAAACAGAACATTTATTAATTAACTTATCCTTTACAACATAAACCAACGTGAAGAAGATTACAACATATACAACTGAAATAACTATTAGACATCTGTGATAGCGGCATCTAGTTCGACAGCGTGATGACTCGATTCCCTTCCATGCTCCGCAAGTATCGTGACTAGCAAAACTTGCTAACCAACTGCTCACCATCACCGAATGGATCACCACAGTTTTGAAAACACAACACGAGGTCAGTTCACTGAGTAATTAAGATAAGTAAAGTACAAAGAAATAACCAAGGCAAACAACTGAACAACCGTTCTCCAACTCCAATCATATCACATATGTAGCTACACATTTAAATTCACATTTAAATGTGTAGCCTTGCCAGATTACCCGCCCCGATAGATAATCCTCACCACCAGTGGGGGACCGCAGCCATGCCCACCTAAGCCCCGCTCAACACAATGAGCAACAACCCATGTCCATTAATGTGCACATCCCCCTTTGTGACGGGAACCACAAGGGGTGAATCAAGGGCATGAAGCCATTCCCGAAAATGACTCCACTCAGCCGAGGAAGCACCTCACCAACATAGACAAGCAACAACAATTCCAACAACCAAGAAAGACAATTCCAATTACGATATCAATCATGCCATCAACACAATAATTCATCTTAAATCAATTAAACAGACAACTGAGTTGGGAAACCCTACCTTTTCGCTATTCCATGTAAGTGCCTCCAACAAACAAGCCACGCAAGACTCTGTGATGAATCCTTGAGACGCAGACCGATGACGGTAACGGCGACAACCCGACTCGATGACTTCAAGCATAAACCATATCTTCCTTCTTGGGTTAGTGTCAAGGCCATGTTAGAGTATAGGGTAATGAGAGATAATTGGGAGAGAGATTAGGGTTAGAAAGAGAAAGGAGCCGTCGAAAAATTAAATTGGGTTTACGATCTCGCATTTTATAATAACACGTTAACTGGCGTGGTACTCAGTCGAGTATAGACCTACTCGGCCGAGTACGCCCAACTCGGTCGAGTGCCTCTGACTAGGTCGAGTAAGAAGCAACTTCGGTCTACTAATTTCTCCTGTATGCCTTGCTAAGGCTCTCATTTGGTCAATAGGTCAGTCAACGGATCCCTAAATAGGGTGGGTATTACAATAATAATTAATTGTGCAGGAAGCTTTAATGAGGGGCACTTCTAGTGGCTAGCTTCAGGATTTGGCAAGATAAGATTGAGCTAAGGTTTTGCCTACTTAGCTATAATAATATGGGTGTTTAATTATATATTTATTGTCATAATTGCATTTGTCTCATGGTAGTTGCATTATAACATGTTCTTGATAATTAGGGTTTATGACATAATGTGGTTTCATGATGATATGGTAAAGGTGAGTAAAATAAATGGTCTTATGATGGTTATAATGTATTATAACATGTTAAAGAGCAATTAAATGAGAAGAAACGAATTAGTGAAGAATTGAACATGGTAATAATAGTTGTGTTAATGTGATTGCATAATTGTCTTGGTTGAATATGTTTGGCTTGATTGTGGTTTGGTTGACAATGGAGGATGATGGAGGATTCTTGGTTACGATTTTGGGAGACGCAAGGTGGTTGGGAAACCGAGTTCCACTCAAGTCACCCTAGGAGCTTCCCACTCCAAGGGGGATGTGCACATTTAGTACTTGGGTTATGAAGGGACTCGTGTGGTTGAGGCACGACGTCTGGCAGGGGACTCGAGTCGCTCTCGGGCTCGGTACCACGGACGTGCTCAGAGTACCTTATGTTGTTTGTGGCATCGTGGGCGTGTCCCGGCGTCCGGTATGTGGAGGTGAGTATGTTGGAGGATGATTATTATGCATTTCATACTTTGTTGGAATTATGGTTATCGTCTTTACATTGTCATATGAGTATGTAGGCTTGATCATTGCATTTATTGAGCATTTATATTGTTAAGCTAACACTTGGGCTTAAATGTCTGTGGTGAACCATATGGTGATTTCTGCCCATATGGGGAGCAATGTTGACAGGTTAGCATACTTGAACCGAGGGCTTGGGAGCGGTCTTCCTTAGTTGTCATCACTTGTACTTATCTTAGGTTTTGACATATAAACTCAACTTCTTTCGATTGGATTGTATTAATGGGATGGTATTTGCTTCCCCTAAACTCGTAACTATTTAACGAACTACAACTTATCAATTTTAAGTTTGTGTTAAGTACTTCTTTACTCGATTGCTCGCACTACAAGCTTGGGAAATCAAGTCTTGTAATGCCTCCATGTATTGGGAATGTCTAGAGGAAGGGTCCCGACTTATTGGGGTGTTACAAAGTGGTATTAGAGCAACGGTTTTAGAGCCTAAACTAATGAAACAATTAACTAGGGTGTGTCAATCTAAAATGAATCAGGTTTGAGTTATAGAGAACTTGTGACAAGCTTGGGAGATGTCTCAAGGTTGTGCCCTTGTCCTCTTAGGTTAAGTCGGTCACTATGCGTGGGTAACAGGCGTATTTGGTGCATATGATTGTTGCATACTCCTTGTTTGGTGTTGTGGATTTATTGTATGCTTAGTTATATCTTATGTAATAACATGGATGATGGTGGTAGAATTAGAGAGAGAAGTGTTGGATGTATAGGTGTAAGCATACATGTTAATTATCGTCATATATGAGTTGTATGTATTATCTATGCCTCTATTTTTC
This sequence comes from Silene latifolia, assembly GCF_048544455.1. Classification (NCBI taxonomy): domain Eukaryota; kingdom Viridiplantae; phylum Streptophyta; class Magnoliopsida; order Caryophyllales; family Caryophyllaceae; genus Silene; species Silene latifolia. The sequence continues at coordinate 55,556,011 of NC_133530.1, forward strand.
TCCGTACTTGCATTTAGGAATATGTAATAGGGTTATATGTGGACTTGTGTGAGTCGAGATAGATAAATAGATCATAACAGGTGTACTCGGCCAAGTGGAAAGAGGGACTCAGCCGACTAGAAAGCACTCGACCGAGTGCCCATGTTACTTCGACCGAGTGGATCACTTTCCAGACACTAAGGACATCCTGTAAGTTGTGAAACTCGACCAAGTGTGTATCATTCGACCGATTGATAGGACCACTCAACCGAATGGACCATTGAGGGATTTATGGAAACATCCTGTAAGATGAGACACTCGACCAAGTGGATTCACCATTCGACCGAGTGAAATTCCACACTCGATCGAGTGGACTTGTATAGTGTTCAATACCATTTGTCTCCTATTTTGGGGCATGTATTGACTTTTGTTACGCTTATTGAAGAGGCATAATGCCGAGAACCCGTGCAAGGACTCCTTCACCTCCACCCTGCATGTCCGTTGAAGAAATGGAGCGGCTCATTACTCAAAATGAGGCCCTTAGAAATTTAACTAGGGAGAGAGACGCGGCGATGGATGCCTCAACCGTGAGCACCGCCATCTCGCTCCACCGCCCCACCAAGTACCTTAGGGTGGGGGAGCCTTGTCTCCTTAGTTATTGGATAAGAGAGATGGAAAACGTATTTGAAGTGGTAAGGTGCCCCGAAGAGCTCAAAGTGGATCAAGCCGCCTTCTACTTAGGAGGCCGTGCGGGAGGATGGTGATACAAGGAGAGGGATGCCATGAGAGACTTCTATGAGGAGAGAGGCAATGCCGCTATCCCTTGGACCGACTTCAAAGTAGAAATGAGAAATGAGTTCATCCCCGAACACGTGAGATGCAAACTCCGGGAGGTGTTCGATCGATTTGTTATGACCGATGCTATAATGGTACACGATTAATACATCCACTTCAACGAGCTAGCTACTTATATGGAAGATCTACACCTTAGCCAATCACACTTAGCTCTCAAATTTGAGGGGGGATTGACCGTCAAGATCTTAGAGAAGCTCCCACCCGGAGAATTATTAATGCGTGTCTTTTATATGATGTTTTTCATCCCATTTTACACGCATTTCAGAGCTCATTCATGTAGTTTATGCTACATTTCTCCCTATTTCCGTCTACTTCCGTATTTTTGTACATTATTGCAGAAATGTGAAGAATCCAGCGGAAATCAACCTAAATCCGTCCCCGAGTATCCTGCATTGCATGTGACGAGAAGTATTTGCTTAAGGAACGAGCTTGGTGCGCATTTCAAGGCCCAAAAGACAAATCCACAAGTTTATAGAAGTCAAGTAGCAGCTCAAGCAGTCGATCGACCACCCCCTTTAGTCGATCGACCAACTATCAAGTTCGAAGCTCTTTGTTCAATGCTATCCCAGTCGATCGACCACCTACCTTAGTCGATCGACCACACTGCTATGCCAGACGAGAATTAAAAGACCGAGGAACTTGAAGCCCATTAAGTTTAGGTTTTGGAATAATTGTTACGTAAACTTTCTATATAACGTAACTGAGAATACCTAGTTGAGGGGGGAGTTTTCATTCAGTTTTAATCAAGCTTTTATTATCAGAAATTTACATTGAGTTTTAGTTTACTAATTAGGGTTTGGGATTGTTGAGCATTGGATTTTCGGTTCTTAATAATTAATCTTTCCTCTGCAACTCGGTATTCTTCTGCCCTATTTTTAGTTCATCTTTATTTTATCAATAGTTTAGAATTGCTAAGTAGATTCCCGCAACCGTTATCATTGTTTATGTTAATTGTTTGTTCTACTGTTTTTAGCATGAATTCCTTTGTTTACTTTATTAGTTTTGTTATTGTTTTCACCCTTAGCATGAGTAGCTAAATAGATTGTGCTAGGATGTAGGCGAGTTTTAGCCTAGGCGGCAAAGTATTGAACACGGCCTGATTCGCATGTCAGTCGATCGACTGACATTCTCGGTCGATCGACTGACCTCGTGAGGTTACCCTTCGTTTTAATTGATTTTAATGTTTTATTTAACGAATTGAATGCATGCGACCAGTTAGATGCTTATTTTATGACCGACCCATTAGATCGAAAGATAGGGAAAGTTATTTGACCACCAATTAAATCGACTAAATTGTGCCAAGATCGAAAGATAGGTACAGTTTAGACCGTTAGTCACTTTTCAGGACGAGAGTGAGTATTAGTGATATTTGGGACCTATAGCGAGATCGAAAGATGCTATTTGTTAAGAGCGGACCGAGAGGACCTTTTGCTTCCCGCCTCACTTGTGTTCGATTTAGACCTGTTTAATATGCTGCCGCCGAAACTTTAATGAACCGATCATCCTAGTACCCCTTCTTTATCTGTTAAACCGTCTTTTTAGTTTATTATCTTTATTTGTTCTTAGTTATAGACCATCTCAACTCAACCCCCACAGTTGTTACCTTAGACTGAATATAAATCAACTAGAATTTACATCTGCCTCCTTGTGGTTCGACCCTGTTACCACTAGCCTAGGTTAGTCTTAATAGGAAATTATAAATCTTATTTTTGGTACTCACAACGACGGGTATCAATTATCTAGTGTGAAAGAAGTATATGCTAGGGTCTCAAACGCGGAGAGGCTCCTAGGCATGACCAAGGATGCTAAGGAAAGGTTTGGGGAGAAAAGAAAGACCGAAAGTTAAGGTGGAGGATATCAATCCAAGAAGTCTAACTTCAATCAAGCTAGGTCCTACTCAGGAGGAGCACCAACAAGAGGCTATGGAAGATCAGGTGGCTATAGAGGTAGAGCCACGAGTGAAGGAGGAGGATTTAGGTGCTACAATTTTGGTGGCTTCGGTCATAAGAAAGTGCATTGTACTAGCACCTAAAAAGGGCCCATCCGGAGGTTTGGGTAAGGAAACTCCTACTTTGTTCCTTCCCAAAGCAAGACCAACAACCGGAATTCTGGGGCATGGAGCAACCCGAGGAATGCTAACCCCACTTTGAATGGTGGCAACAACCGGGGAAATTTCAACCGGGAAGCTCCATCTAGGGCAACAAGCTTCGAGGGAGGCAATGCTTCGGGGAAAAGGCCAACCCAATCGGCAAGCATGGTACAAGGTGAACCTAAGTCTAGTGGCAAACTCTTTACCATCGATAAGAATAGCGCCGAAGAGGATGCCCATGTTGTCTCCATTATATTTCTTGTTAATTATCATCCTTGTTTCGTTTTATTTGACTCGGGAGCCACTCATTCTTTTGTGTCTAAGAGTCATGTGTCGACCCTAGGTTTGGGGAAGGGAGAATTAGCCAACGACGACGTGACCTTACCTTCGGGGGAGTCTATCACATGTTCAAAAGTGTATAAAGAGGCGTCTGTCATAGTACATGAAACCAACTTTCCGTTAAATCTCTTTGAATTCCTTTTAGATGGGTTTTAAGTAATCCTAGGGATGGATTGCCTAACTAGACACCAAGCCAATATAGATCGATATCAAAAGAAAATCGCAAAAGAAAATCGCTTTGAAAGGACCAAAAGTTGCTAGGGTGTCATATAAAGGTTACTTGGTCAAACCCAAGGTGAAACTCGTTTCGGTGATGACCTTAAAGATGTGTTTGAAAAAGGGTTGTCCTATGCTCTTGTATCATGTATGGGACACTAGCATTAAGGGACCGAAAGCTCAAGACATACCGATGATGGGGGACTTTGAGAATGTATTTTCACAGGAGTTACCCGGATTACCACCACCAAGAGAAGTGGAATTCGGGGTGGACTTAAAATCGGGTGTGTAATATATCGATATCCTAGTCTTATAGTACTCGATCGAGTAAGGGGTATTCAATCGAGTGGGTTGTATGTGGGTTCTAGAGTGCTTTCTGATCTGTGGGTACTCGATCGAGTAAGGGGTATCCACTACTACAATTATGGGCAAAGGAACCATTTTTAAGAGTCCGGTTGAACATTCAACCCGGTTCCTTTAATATAGGATACCGGTTTTCATTAAAACCGGTTTCTTTGTCTTAATAAGTAACCAGATTCAATTAAAACCGGTTTCTTTGTTATTATTATCAAAATCGTAAAAAGCGTGCCCTACCCTCACCAACCTCATTTTCTTCTCACGATCAAACCAAACCAGATTCAATTAAAACCGCTCATCCCATTTGTTCAGAAAATCGCCTCCAGTTCTTCGTAGTCATACCACCGTCGCTCTACTCATCATAAAGCCGCCATACTTGGAGTGAGTCCTATTCAATTCCAACGGTTAGTTGTTCGATTTTCTGTTAATTTCCGATGAATTGAACTATTTTGTGATGAACTTCTAGAGCGATTTGTCTTATCAAAATTATTTGTTGTTGTTGATTCTGGCTTTATAGTCGGTGGATTGTATATGTACAAAGTTCGTTTATATTTTCTTAATGTTATGTGATTATGTTATTTCCTTTATAACAATTAATTATAGATCTACTGTTGAAGTTTATGATTGATTAACCGTATATTTCAAGATATATTTGAGAATTTTAAGTTTGGTAGAAGTTTTTTGGGTATTATATTGCCATAAAGTGCGATAGTTGTTGATCGAGTGGGAGTGAGATGATTGTTGTGACAATTTGCAATAGCTGGATAATATCAAATTATCAATGATATGATTATTCTAAGTGCTTTGAAAACCCATTAGTTTCATATGATGAGTTGAATGCAGATATATGCAATTGTGGAAGAAGAGGTTCGTGGTTAAGTGGACTAGTGGAGAACGATGGATTAGAGTTGATTACTGTGAGCCTGTGAGGTAATGTAATCGAGACTCTCGTGCTATTTCTAAATCTAAATTGTTGCTACTTACTAACCAAGATCGATAGTCCTATTGTTGTCTTATATGTGTTGGGTTGTAGTCATTTATAGGAGATGATTACTGCTTTTGTTAATGGCAAATGGGGAAAGTGCAAGTATGATAATGTTAGTTGACATGGGAACGAGTCCCCCCAAATACGAAGTATAATTTTTCTAATCCATCTAACAGTCGATAACAAAGAAGGGCACTTTACATATTCAGGCACCAAATATACAATCTTCGAATAGCTGAAAATCAAGGACTGTCGATAACCTGAGTGATGTTTTTGAGTTAGTCTTCTGCTTTCTATAGTGTTAATTGTATAACTAATATATTTCGGAAAGTGTAGTTAATATACATGCAATCTGTATAGTGTAACCAGATAACTTTTAGCTTGGTTATCTGATCCTTTCTTTAGGTGCTTAGTGAGGTAGAATATTGTCTACTTGCTTGGGATGACTATAAGTATACATAAAATAAAATAAAGCTTAAATGCAGTTTTGTGCTATATATAAGTTGTTGCAGAAGACCCCATATGCGCTTACCCGTCTTATCAATGTCTATACATGAATATTCTTTAATGGACCTAGAACTGGGCCTATGTTTGATTATCTATACCTATAGTTTTATGAAATAGTAGGGTGAAGAGTGTTGGTGACGCCCTAATTTTTTTTTTTTTTTTTAACTGTATAGAATGCAAAGCCATCTAAACGGTATGAACAAGCACTATGACAAACCTATGACTAGTACACCAAGTGAAATATTTGAATTAATTTTGGGATGTCGATTTCTAGAATAAAGGCGATGCAGAGGTGGGAGCAAGGATGATTTATTTGAAGATGAGTTGTAGACTGGTGGGCTCAGAATGGCGAAAGGTACAAAATATTATCTTGTACAGTTGTACTGTTGGTTAGATTTCACATGCTCGTGTTTTCAAATGTATAGCCCGTAGCTCTCTTTGTTTTTGGTGGTCTAAGCTCTCTACTATTTTTCGGAATTTAGGCTGACAGATTTAGGAAATTTTTGGAAGGGAAGCCAAACTTAGAAGATTTCAGGATGGGATAATTGCATAAAGCACTTGTAAGTAGTGACCATTTGTTGTATCGGCATTGAGTTTGTGATTGTTATTTACTCTGGCCTATCAGGTTGATACCACTGAACAGGTTGGGTAAGCAAGCAATGCAAATAGACATCTCGTTATTAAAAAATATGTCCAGCCATGTCAGAGTTTATTTATATTGTCTTTGACATTTAGTGTTTAAATCTAGGAATTGATTGGACATCGTGGAAGAAAATATGGCCTATTCTAACTCTTAAATCCTAGTCTTCTTGAGAAGTGATCCTGCAGTGTGCTCCTCATGTTTAAATACATCTTCACGTGCTGCAAGGTACATCATCCCTTCATGTTTTGGTCTTTTGGTGGTAGAGCTTAAAAATTTAATAATGGTATGCCAATGATTATGACAATATAGGGACAAAGTCGCACTCTTATATGTTATACTAGCAAGCTAGTTAAATGTTAAAATAGCTTGTGGTAGAGGCAGTAAAATAAACATTATGGTATTTGCTAACCTTTTCAAAATGATGCAGCTCCTCGGAAAGAACGTGAAGTGAATATAACGTTCAGTGGCATTGATCTGAACAACTTAGCCAGGTCAGGTCACCACTCACGTCTTCGAAATAGTTTATTTGTCATTTTTATGTAACAAGAGAATTTCTTTGTGCGGTCTGCTCTATCTGTTTTTTTATTAGTGTGGAAGTGAAATTGGATAAGAAGCTCTTGATAGTGTCCTTGGCAGGCTGAATAGGCGAGCTTTTACACCTAAGGTGCTTTCCATCCTTGTTCATTGTACAACACTAACACCACCGTGGAAATTAAAGGCCATCAACGACTCGTTTGATGATTCCCAGTCACTATAAAACTGCTTGTTCTTTTCTCCTACAACATCGAGGTCAACGACGACTCGTTTGAAGACTCCAAGTTGGGTACACATTAGATTGCTCTGACTACAAAGTTAACTCATAGAGTTGTTATTTTGTTAGAGTTGTGCGTTTTAATAATTGTGGATATTCAATATATATGAATTTGTACCATATTTCAAAAGTTAAAAGACAGACTGATTTTATATGTATATGATGATGTAATATAATTTTAATTTTTGATTAAAAATTATCAAGGTCTTACTTTATTGAATGATATTTTTTTTTTGTTTTAAAGAAAAAGCTAAGAGACTGGTTTTAGTTAATCACAGGTTTCAAAGATAGATCAAAGAAACCGGTTATGGTCAATAACTGGTTTCTTTGAAATAATCAAAGAGACCGGTTTTTGCCGACAATTGGTTTCTTTGAAATAACCAAAGAGACCGGTTTCTCCACTCAACTGGTCTTTTTGAAATAATCAAAGAAACCGGTTTAAATAACCGGTCTCTTAGGCTAAGACACCTGTGAGCTAGAGACCGGTTATAAACCGGTTTCTAAGGCTATTTTTAACCGGTTTCTTTTACTTATTTTGTAGTAGTGATCCTGGCCTCTACTAATGATTAGGGAAAATCGTCTATACTCGATATGTTGAAGGTTATATGCATGCAATGCAACATCCATTAGATTAATCCTAGCATGTGAGAATTAGACTAAGTCGATAAACATGTAGTTTGACATGCATTAATGTCGAGGTCGGAATTTAGGTTAATTGCATGTGAGAGCATACAAATAATATGATAAAGCATACAATACAAATACAATAAAAAAAATTACAAGAATTACAACGGGTTAAATGATTCACGTCGAAAATACATTTAAAACGGATGGTTTTAGAAAAGAAAAGGAAAATAAATTAACGAACAGATTATTAGTGATAATACGAGTAATAGTTAATTAATACGTAAGCTACAAATTAGGTCAAAGCAACAACGGAAGTTCAGAGGCAGAATTCAACCCGGAACAGGCGCAACACTGCGGCGTCCTTTGGAAGAGGCGCAGTGCCCACTGCGTCTGTTCCTGAGGTGAATTCTGGATGTGAAGCCGGATTTGCATATCGTTAATATTCATTGGTAATTTAATGATCAATTAATAATATTTGACTCGGATAGAAGTGATTTAACATATTATTTACATTCAAATTAGTCGTAAAAACAATAAAAGACGGGATAAAACTAATTAGAACAAATTAATTGCAAGATAAAAAGGTTAATTACAAATAAACAAATAAAACAAATTAATTAGGTTATTAATGTTCAACTAAATTACTGATGATAATAAACAAATGAAAATATACAAAAGATGAAATTCAGAGACTTGATACGGATGAATCGAATCTCCAAAACCCGGATTTGATTTTAACGGCGAAAACCCGCAAATATGAGTTATAAGGGATTTAAGTCGGGAATTTAAAGATGATAAATTATTAATGGTTATATGTTAAAATTATCATGCTAAAATTTTCGTATTAATGAAATAAGAACAAGCAAAGACGAAAGAAAAACAGACAAACGAATTAAACAGAAGACGAAGGAAGAAGAAGGAAAGCGAGGAAGCTGGCGGCCTCGAAGAAGAAGCGCAGAGATCTTTGCGTCCCTTCAAGAGGCGCGGCAGATCTTTGCGTCCCTTTGAAAGCGCGCGCGATTCTTTGCGTTCTTCTGACGTCTCTCTCCCGTTAATCCGTAAAAAGGGTTTGAATAAAGGTTTTATAAATCGGTTTTGAATATATTTTCGACGTAAATCTTATAATAATGATTACGAAAATAAAGAACAATAATAAAAGATGGGATTTACAGCCTCAGACTTACATGTTTGACGAAAAGAGATTAACTAAGTTAACGTTTAGTGATGCTCGAATCGAATGTACGACGAAAGTGCCCTCTAAGAGGAAATTAAACAAGATTGATTAAGTTGATTGATGTGGAGTTGGTTAAATTGGCCGGTCATGCAAAACGAGGCTGGTACTCAGAAGGATCTGAGCTTACGTGGTCGAAAGTTCAAGCACGTAAACGCCAAAAAGCAAGAGCGTGGTCTTAGAATGCAAAGGGAGAAGAGAAGGGCGGACACTCGCGTGAGAAATATGAGGAACGAAGGTCCCTATTGATAATAATCACAAGAAAGAATTAGGGTTTCGGTGAAACTTTGGAAGTAAATCTAGAAAAGATCTCAAAATACGCAGAAAGGAGCTGGGGAAGAGGCGCAGCAGCCACTGCGTCTCTTGGAAGAGGCGCAGCACCTGCTGTGTCCTTTCCCCATGGGTTTCCTCCTGCGGAAGAAAGATTTCCGTGTTTCTATTATGGAATTGCGGTTTGATCTTGTTTTCCTTATTATTTATAAAATGATTTCGGGATATAATTTACCAAAGATTAAAAGATTGAAAATATGGAATAGAAATATCCGGAACATTCCAGAATATTCTGACTCGGCATTTTAAACGGTTATTAGAAAATGAAGACGGTTTTTGACCCGGACTCCAAATGTACTCTAATTAATGTCAAAACGACCGTAATGGCGCATAAATGACGATCGAGGGGTTGACACAAATGTTTGAGCTATCACTTGACGATAAACTTATGAACTGTCATAAATCGTTCCGCGTACCAAACATGCGGCCCAATCATCACCGGGTGGTCTGCGGGAGGTGCAGAAATAAGGTATCTAAATAGCCCCCACTTTGACTGAGGCTTGGACAAGGCTAAAGTCAAAGTATAGCCATCAGGTCAATCGAAGATTATAACCTGATGACTATGGTGACGCGAGGCGGCTTAAGGGGTCTGAGCCAAGGACGTGTCATCGGGAAAATTTTAGTCTGTCGACTATCGGGGAGGGTCGTTTAATGTCCATTAGACTACGTAAGGAGGTTCGCCAGCCATAAGAAGAGACCATACCTTAAATTCCTTGAAACTCCTTACTCTGTCGGACTCAAAGGGGTAAGGCAAAACGTAATATCGAAGGATTGAAAGGGGGGTCGCAGGACGTCTGCAGGAACTGCTGGGAGAAATCTGCTCGGGTCAGTCTTCAAACAAACTTCGGCAAAACTCAAGATTGATGTTGAACTCCACGTGTTGAGAGGGACAAATGGCTGTCCGGAACTCTCACTGGGGGAACATAATTGAGGCTGATCTCCACGTCTTGAGAGGGACAATTGGCTGTCCGGAACTCTCGCTGGGGGAACATAACCGAGGCGTGTCAAAACACCTGTCAGAGGGTATTCGCTCGTTGTGGCAAGCGAGGTCTTGATAAAGTACACGACGATTCGCGGTTGCTCGAAAATACAGGTCCGGGCGAAGAATAAACATCAAATGGACCAAATATATGATATATGGTGTTGAGGAAGGGGCGCACCAAAGATGGGCCCACAAATAACGAACTTATAATGAATTTTTGAAAATTTACTTGGAGGGGAACGGAGGAAGAAGCACATAAAGGGCTGCGTCTCTTGGAAGAGGCGCAGCACCTGTTGCGTCCTTCCTGGATGTGTCCCAACTTAAATTAGCTTTTGTATAAGAATACATTTGTTTAACTTTGTCAAATCATTGAGAATCATTGTTTATTGAAATGCAGGTAGCGCCATCTATGTTCGTGGCTTTGTGGAGGGTAACCAACCGGCTACGGGTTACTGCCGTCGAGGCACTTGCTGGCGATCTAGGACGTCAGGTATGAACCTTCCGTTTACTTCATTTTTGAATTTTCTAACTTTCTTTAGGTTTGAAATGATTGACATGAGCCAATTCTTGTCATTTGCAGAGGGAGCGTGACTTGGAGCGAGAGCTAGCGCAGTCCGGAGAGGAGACAACTCGCATGCTGAGGGTGCTAGAGGTCCGCGACGCCGAGATCGCTGCTCTCGAGGCGAGAGTTACCGAGTTGGGCGGCGACCAGCAGTAGTTCGTTTGTTTTCCTGTTGTTTTTGTTGTTGGTCGTACTGCATACACTTTTGTACATTTTTAGGACCTTTATTTTGGATTTCCGGACATTGTTTCGGGCACGAGCCCCCGGTTTGGTGTACATATTTCTTTTTGGTTGTATATACGACGGCCTGAGTGCCTTTGCTACTGGGTTGTCTCGTTCGTACCTGTAGGTTAGCTTTGAACAGGTTTGGTAGATGATGGTTTATGCCGTCATACTGTCGAAATTTACATAGAAATTGCACATAAAACATATATATGTACACATGGCCTAAATTAGCGCAAGACAAAGACTCGAAAAAAATGCAAAAAAAAAAAATTGCCGAAAATGACCGGACGGTAGGGAGTGTTACCCCTAAAAAAATGAAAATGAAAACATATAATTGTGAAATGTACTATGAAACGGGAGTGAAATGATTCCCGAAAAAGAAAAAATAAAAAGAAATGGATAAGTTTGAAAAATAAATAATTAAATTAGTGAAATGATTCCCAAAAAAAAAAAAAAAAGAAAACCAAAAAAAAAAATGGATAAGTGTGCTGAATTGACGAAAATGCCGATCTCGCCTCGAAATGCGTGCCCGTGGAATTAGGAAACTCGAAATATAGTAACTCGACGAAATTACCAAAAATAATAACCCATATGAATAGGAAATTATGCTTTAAAGAATTAGGAAAGATCCAACGCGGAAAATCACAGAAATACAGTTGAGGAAGAGGCGCAACATGAGCTGCGTCCCTTTGAAGAGGCGCAACACTTCCCCAGTGTGTCCGTCCTGACAGATTTTAGGAAATAGCTTTTAGTATAAATATAGACGTCGATGGAGGTTTTATTCACATAATTCTTCCGTCTTTCTTCCGTCTATTACTTAAAAACTCTCTAATTAATCATACATCATGAATACTTTAGAAATCCGTCTCAAAGAATGGACCAACGAGTTTTCAAATGTGGAGAAACACGATATGGGTGCCAACAACTTTGGATCGATTTTGAGCTTGAAGCTAATTAAGGTCGTCAAACCGTTCTTGGATGATTGTCTTGAGTATTGGTTCCCGAACTTCCACGTGTTTGCCTTCCCTAGAGGTGATATCTGTCCGTTTCCTGAAGAAATTGCTGCAATTGGTGGTTGGGACCCAGAACATACGCCTGCTATACCCTCTACTTCTCAAGGATATAAGAATAAATTTAGGGATTTGCTTGGATTAACAAGAGCTAAGGTTGATCGTCTTGTGACCTCAAAAGGAGTCCGAATGCTTGATTTTATCGATCGATTCATAAATAGGGCAGACCCTTCTATCTCCTATGCGGCGAGGCGTAGGGCATTTGGGTTTTGCCTATTGCATGGTTATGTCCTCCGAGGGCATGTTGATGAGGATATGATAGGTGATCCTCGCTATTTGAGCCTAGTTGAGCAGATGGAGCTGCGCAAGAGCCCAGCTTGCCTATGTTTAGAAGAGATCCTATTGGGGTTAGATAACAGATAAGCCAACCGCGACCTTCCTTAGTTAGGAAGTCCCATCATCTTGCAGGTAAAAGAATACAACTTTTTTTCTTTCTTCTTTTTGTTTTTTCTTCGTCTTTTCTTTTTTTTTTGGATACTAATACCTGCTTTGGTAGGTTTGGCTTATGGAGCGTCTGCGATTGATCGAGCCCCTAGTTAATGTTCCTGCTTATCATGCTCGCTCAATTGCAATGAGGACCAGGCTTTACATGGTGGATTTTACTAGGGTTTGCAACTACTAGGAGAATAAGTTGAAGAACAATGATGGACCCCTGATTAGATGGATTGTACCCTGGTGGCATCTTAAGTCTGTTACTGGAGTATCGTCTTTGGATCCTACCCGATCGGTGCGCATCCCTGGCTTGGAATTCATGATATGCATCTTCCCCGAGAGGCTGATGAGGCAGGTTTGATTAAAGCAGACGATTTAGAGGCTTGACACTGTTCCTCAAACTGCCATGGCGCTTACTACCGAGAGCCGAAGAGAATGGGCCATCAAATGGGCTCAAAGAAACATGTGGTTCCTAAATTCTTCTGTTAGCGCATTATGGGTATCAGATTCCTACTTACAGTGGAGGAAGGCTACTACTCCTGAGGAGCGCGAGAGACTAAGGAAGCGCGAGCCTGTTGACTACAAGGTTCGTGACGTAGAGAAGGAGAAAGAGGAGCACTTGACCGAGGGAGAGGAAGAAGCCAGATTTCGAGTTGTTCATCCATCGAAGAAACCGAAGACTTCTCCCGTCGTCGAGAAGGTGGTTGATAAGAATGGCAAGGCTAGACAATGAAAAAGACCATTGGTGATTAGATCTGAGAGAACGCAGGAGCGCCCGGCTCGTGGTCGAGATAGGAAATATGACAAGAACGACAAAGGCAAAGGGAAAATGGAAGAATAGCCTAAGTCTTAGTATTATTTATTATTATTATTGATTATTTATTATTATTATTATGGTTTGTAATAAAAAAAGATGGGATTTTTAGAATCCTAGCCTATTTATTTTAGCATTATTTTTATTTTGTGGCATACTATTATTATTATGGAAAGAAATAAATAAAAGGTTAATTGGTTATGCAATCGTTGTGATTTTCTTTTATTATTCTTGTCGAATTCCAAATGCATATGCAAATGTCCTTCTATTTACATTTAAAATAATAGTGGGTTGTATCCTGTGAAGGATGGCCTACGTATTCATTTTAAAAAAAATGAAATCAAACCCTTGCGCGTATTTCAAGTGAATGTAAAAGAATATTTGTTCTAAGCAAGAGCTTGTAATGAACTAAGAAAATAACCACGAGCTTTTACTTACTCCTAAAGCACAATTCAGTTTATTTAATGATATGAGGATGACGATTTGTCAAAATGCAAGAGCAAGGTGACGTAGGCTTTATTTCAGCTGGCCAGGGGCCGTTTTTTATTCCGTGCCACAGGAGCGACACGTGGTGTTACACGAGGCGCGTTTTTGTTCCTATTCTAGGCATAGTAACGTTTCAGTTGGTCAAGGTTAGTTGGGTTGGTAAATTCATTCCCATCTAGGTCTGTGATTCGAACCGCACCCCCCCTCCCCCGGGAGTATGGACTTGACTAGAAATGGTCCGGCCCAGTTGGGTTTGAACTTTCCTCGTGGATCGACAGGTAAAAGAGCTCTAACTGATTTGAGAACTAAGTCTCCTTCTATGATGTTTCTTGGTTTAACCCTTTTGTTGAAGGCTCGTTTGATACGTGCCTGATATGTTTTCACATTATGTAATGCGCGCAATCTTCGTTCATCCAAGAGGGTGAGTTCTTCGTATCTATCCCTCTTCCAATCAGCTTCTGGGATTTGACTTTCGAGTAGAATACGCAAGGATGATATTTCGAGCTCGATTGGTTGCACGGCTTCCATACCGTAGGTCAAATAGAAAGGTGTGGCCCCAGTGGGTGTCCTAACAGACGTGCGATATCCCCACAAGGCAAATGGTATCTTACTTCGCCAATCTTGATAATTGTCAATCATTTTCTTGAGGATTGTGACAACATTTTTGTTTGGTGCCTCTACTGCACCATTAGTTTGTGGTCTATACGGCGAGGAATGGTGATGTTTGATTTTGTATTTGGCTAGCAATTATCAGTCTCGGCCTGGAAATGTGACCCATTGTCACTGATGATCTCATGTGGACAACGGTATCGACAGATGATATTGGTTTGTATGAATTTTGCCACGTTCTTGGCTGTGAGACTAGTATAAGAGGCCGCTTCTACCCATTTGGTAAAATAGTCGATAGCCACCAAAATGAAACAGTGACCTCCTGTTCCGCCTGGGGTGATCTTTCCGATGATGTCTATTCCCCAAGCATAAAATGGCTAAGGAGATGTCATGGTGTAGAGTAGTGACGGAGGGACGCGTTGCACATTCCCAAAGATTTGGCAGTTGTGGCAATGTTTGACATATTTGATCCAATCGGATTCCATTATGGTCCAATAATACCCCAGACGCGTGATTTTATTTGCCATCATTGGTACACTCATGTGAGGGCCACATTCTCCATCATGGACTTCTTCCATCACTTTCCGTGCCTATGAATGATCAAGGCAACGCAGGACTACACCAAGAGGACTACACCAGGACTACATCAAGGCAACGCAGGACTACACTCACGCAGGACTACATCAAGGCAACGCAGGACGTATTGGGAGGCTAGTAAGCGTATAGCACGTTGTCCCCTTTTGTCCATGTGTGGTGGATATGTGCCGTTGAGTTTGAAGTTCAGAATTGCTTGGAACCAAGGTTCCTCTGGGTTTTCTTCTTCATCTGTAATTTGGTGCACATAAGCTGGTTCTGACCGTTGTTCGATGCATAAAGGCATTTCTACCATATTATCCGGTATATTAATCAAAGATGCGAGTTTTGCAAGAGCATCTGCAAATTGATTCTCTTCTCGAGGTAGGTGTATGTAAGTTACTTGATCGAAGAATTGGGCAACTTGGTCTATCCTGGCTTGATAGGGTGCTAGGCTTTCACTCCAAGGTCCCGTAATTTGGTTGATGATCAAAGATGAATCTCCATGTACCCGAAGATTCTTGATGCCTAAACCTACCGCTGCTTGTAGTCCAATGAGGCAAGCCTCATATTCTGCCGCATAATTTGTCACCTCGAAGTCGAGTTTGACAGAGAGTGGTGTATGCTCGCCTTCAGGAGAAATAAGCAACACTCCTATTCCAAATCCTCTTAAGTTTGATGCTCCATCAAAATAAAGGTCCCAGGAGTCTACATCGGTTTGGAGTATGTCCTCATCCAGAAACGACCAGGTGTCTATTGTTTGTGCATCGTTGATGGGATTTTCTGCGAAGAACTCGGCAACGGCGCGTCCTTTTATAACTTTCAGAGGTACATACTTAAGATCGAACTCTGAGAGCATCAAAGTCCATCTCGCTAGGCGTCCATTGAGAACGGGTTTTTCGAAGAGGTATTTGACAGGATCTATTTTTGAGTATATTTTGACGGAGTAGCTAAGCATGTAATGGTGTAGCCTCTTCGTTGCCCACACAAGAGCGAGGCATGTCTTCTCGAGTGGTGTGTACTGGCACTCATACTCCAATAACTTCTTACTAAGGTAGTAGATAGCTCTTTCTTCTTTTCCCACAGTTTGGGCCAGCATGGCACCCATGGCTGTTTCAGTTACTGTGAGATATAAGCCAAGAGGTTGATCTCGTTGGAGTGGCATGAGCACTCGTGGTTTAGCTAGTATCTCCTTGATTTGGTCGAATGCCTTTTGACAGTCATCATCCCACATGGCGTGATCCATTTTCTTTAGGTTTTTGAAGATAGGTTCACAGATCATGGTTAGTTTCGATATTAATCGACTTATGTACTGCACCTTGCCCCATAATCCTCTAACCTCCTTCTCTGTTTGAGGTTGCGGCATTTCGATAGAGCTTTGATCTTGGAAGGGTCTATTTCTATCCCTCATTGGCTAACGACATATCCCAGGAGTTTGCCGGATGTTACCCCAAATGCACATTTCTGTGGATTGAGTCTCTTGTTGTACTTTCGTAGTCTTGAGAAGAATTTGCGAAGGTTCGCAATGTGCCCCTCTCTATCTTTGGACTTGACAATCATATCATCTACGTATACCTCAACTTCTTTATGCATCATGTCATGTAATAGTGTATTTGCGGTGCGTTGATATGTAGCTCCGGCATTGATTAACCCAAACGGTATAACCGTGTAGCAATAGGTGCCCGATTGAGTGATGAAGGCGGTTTTGTGCATGTCTTCTATGGCCATATTGATCTGATTATGCCCTGCATATCCATCCATGAAGGATAGCAACGCGTAATCCGCTGTATTATCCACCAATATGTCGATATGTGGTAGAGGAAAGTCATCCTTGGGACTCGCTTTGTTCAAGTCTCTGAAATCAACACAAACATGGATTCTCCCATCCTTTTTGGGCATGGGTACTATGTTGGCTACCCAGTCTGAGTATTCGGATACTTTGATGAACCCGGCTTTGAATTGCTTATCGACTTCTTCTTTGAACTTAAGAGCCCATTTTGTCCTCATTCGACGAAGCTTCTGTTTTACGGGTTTGAAACCTGGTTTCAATGGTATTCCGTGCTCTGCGATATCCCTGTCGATCCCTGGCATGTCTTTGTAGGACCAAGCAAAAATGTCCTTGAACTCGTGTAGGAGGTCTATAAAACTGGCCCTTTCGGCGGGGCTCAATGTCGTCCCTATCCTAAGTATTTCTTTGGCTATGTAAGGAGGTATTCCGATTGAGTCTGGGTCTGGGTCATCCTCATTATCATCGTAAACAGAATTACATTCAGAATAACGCAAAGAGTAAGCAGAACCTGATTTATTCATATTAAAATTTGAAAAGAGTTTAAACAAAGAGGCCATCTGTTTAGTAGTTAGTGGCGGTAAAGGGACAGCTGTTGGGACATTTCCCAAACTGCTGTTACTACTTGATTCTAAGCTAGGAGGAACAAGGGGAGTGGGAGTGATGACAGGAGGAGACTCTCTAGGGACTTCTCTAGACTCCGACTCGGACTCGGACTCTGACTCTGACTCGAATTCATCATCTTCTGGTTTTCCTTTGAACATCTCTCCTTCTCCAGTGGTGAGCTTGAAGAGTCTTCCTTGGTTGTTCGTCCACTTAATCGATTTTCTCCATCCTTTATGTTGATTCAAACTAGTTTCTGTGATCAATGCGATAGGGTTGAAGTGATTGTCTTGAAGTATCATGGTAATGATCTCGTCCTGCGCGGCTCTAACAAACCGATCTTCTCCAAATAGTAAGCTAACAGCTTGTTCGTCTAAGTAAGGTGCTTGACGAGTCTTGACGGTAGAAACCGTTTCTGTGGGAATAAAGTATCAATCGTGAAAGATCTCGATTCCAGGTAGTTGCTTTCCTATGTAGTGCCAAGGCTCGGGAAACTCGTGAAAGAGTTATTGACTCCTTTCTCTAACGAAGTATCCATTTAGGGTAGGGACGTAAGGCCGCATTTGAATTCCCACATTCTTGCGGTTTTGGAATTGAGTGAGCATTTCTAGGGCTTCCTCCTTGGTGGGTTTGTATCCTAGTGGTATCCTTTGCGAGTTGCCTTCTTTGTAAGGTGCAAAGGTATTTCTTTGGACAGGATTCAATGGCATTCCCGGGAAGTATCCCTGAGATTTGAGTATGTGGTTGACCACTAAATTAGAGTAGGGATCGAAATACAAAAGTGCCAACTCACTCTCTACAAGGTTTATGTTATGGAAGCCCCCAAGCTCATATACTGGATCTGCAAGTACTTGGTTGCTTGACCTCTTTTCTATTACTGCCTTGATGGGTGACGAAGTGATCGTCACCACTTTACCATCTAGTGGGATCTTGATTTTCTGGTGGAGGGTGGATGTTACCGCTTTGGAAGCGTGAATCCACGGTCTTCCCAGAAGTATGTTGAAGGATGCTTTAATGTCCACTATTTGGAAGTTAACATTTCGTTCAATTGGCCTTGTGGCTATGGTAAGGTTAACTAGTCCTACCACTTTTCGTCGTGTACTATCATATGCGTGAACACCTTGGTTGGTAAGGGTCCAATCTGACTCTTTCATGCCTAATTTATACGCTGTTTTCAATGGTATGACGTTGAATGCCGAGTCATCATCTACCAAAGTCATTGGCACATTCTTCTTTAAGCAAGACAGTAATGTATATAGCCAAGTTGTGACTAGTGTCGAAAGGTGACAAATCTTCATCCGAGAAAGTAACAGGGTTACTTTGCTTAGGCGAATCTTGGAAGACCAAGTTGACTACGTAATCGGGTGTGGAGTTATGCGCCACGTTTAATTTGGCCAAAGCTTGCAGTAAAGCTTGGCGATGTGGGAACGAACTTGCAACTAGTTGCCAGACTGAAAGATCAGCCTTTGTCTTCTGTAGTTGATTTAGTAAATGGTCAGTAGAGGTATCTTCGTTATCATTTGGCGTGACAACATTGGTATTGGTGATTGGACCATTTACTATGGGACCATTTTGAGATATGTTTTGATATGGACGCCCCGAACGAGTAAGGTGGTCTATATCTTGGTCCTCACTATTTTGGACTATCTCCTCACTGAATTTGACTAGGTAGTGTTCGGTGAGGTATTCATCTTCATCATCGTCGGCCCATACTCCATTGACAGTAGCAAGCTCTCTCAACCTCATGATTTCAGCCTCCAATTGGATGATTTGGTCAACTAGTTCATCAACCACGGCTATTACTTCTTGCATTATAGCATTTTGAGAGAGATTTAGTGGCGCACGTTCTTTGGGTGTCATACTTGGATTACGTAGGGTTGCCACTACACTTTCTAATTTTGAGACTTGCCTATTCACACTCTTTGCCCATGCGATAAAGTCGGTGATAGTAGGGGAAATGGTTGAGTAGTTCCCTTCATCTTCTATTGCATGGATCTCATCTTCGACTGGAGAAATGAGGTGTGAACAATCTAAGGTAGATTCTTCACTTGTAATCATCAGAATTCCAAGAGGATTCTGAGTATTGTTAGGCTTACCTCCGGGCGGTATTGGTAGGCGACCATCTTCAATCATGTCTTGAAGTAGATGTTTTAGCTTGTAACATTTTTCTGTATCGTGTCCCTTACCTCTATGATATTCGCAGTACGAATTCTCGTCCCAGGACCTGGATTTCATTTCTGGTTCAGGTGTAGGCCCTATGGGTTGAAGCTTACCCTGTTTCATCAATCTTTTCAGAGCATTGGAGTATGTATCCCCAATATTTGTAAACTTTCTTTGTGGGATACTCTTCTTTGATGGTTCGAGAAGGTTAACCTCATCGGACTTCCTAGTAGAGCCGAAAGAACAACTTGTTGAGCCTTGATATCCACGACCTACCGTTTTGGACAAGAGTCCTTTACGGATGTCATCTTCGATCCTTGTCCCTAGTACAGTTAAGTCTTTGAAGGTCTTAATGTTTTGGTACCTCAAATGACTTGCATAAATGGGTTTTAAGTTGTCCACGAATTTTTCAACGAGGGTAGCTTCATCTGGATGTTCAACAAGTTGGGTACTAGTCTTCCTCCACCTACTTAGGAAGTCGGTGAAGCCTTCTTTATCATTTTGGGTAAGAACCTCTAAGGTGCGCATATTGACTTGGATCTCAGCATTATCCGCATATTGCTTAGCAAACTCGATCGCGGCATCATCCCAGGTGGCAATCTTCTTGTGTTTTAGGGAATAGAACCATTGCTTAGGAATGGTGTCAAGAGATGAAGGAAAGATCCTTAAGAACATCTCGGGTTTAATGCCTTTGATAGACATATAATCCTTGAAAGCACGGATATGGTTCAAAGGATTTTCGTGCCCCTTGAATTTCAGGATATCCGTCATGTTGAAGTTGGTTCGCAATTTGGAACTTACGGCCTCATACTTTCAATTGTTTTCCCTATAGATATCATCCCCTTTGAGGTACATCAGTTGTTCCTCCAAATATTGGAGTCGTTTTTCAGCTTCAGTCAGACCTACGGGAGGGTTGACCTCTTGTGCTCCCACAAAAGGTGGTGGATTTTCATTCGCGAAGTCATTCACAAATTCACGAGGCACTTCATTTTCTGCAGGAGGCAACCTAGTTTCTACAGTAACAATTCGGTCCTCGATCGTGTAGAGGCGATTATACACTTGGTCTTGGCTAGCTTGGAGACGAGTTAACGCGGCTAGGATTAGATCATTACCATTCGGTGGTTGTCCATTGACACTTGCGTGACTAGTTCCAGGCATCTTGAAAAACTGGATAAGAGATCGACGACGAATCAAAACACGATCGGCTATTCTAGCACCCTTACTCAAAGAATAGGTTCGACTTATGAAGTGGGAGTGTGCCACTTGTGTCAAGTGAGGGTTGAAGAAATGACAAAGTTTGGAAATGTTGGTCCTAGTCAACTATAGTGTAGTTGTAGGAGTGGACTCGAAGTGAGGTTTCGAAATGGGCTTCAAAGCCCAAATTTTGACTCGACAATTGGACAGAGTTTCGACTAGTTTTGAGCTAAATTTGGCCTTTTTCGAAAATTCACATTTTAAAAGAGCTTTTGATTTTACAAAATTCGTCATGGATTCGTTTAGAAAATGGTGATCACATATAATACAAGCATTTATATGGGCATTAAAACGGGATGCTGAGTGCATTTAAAAGGGTTTTGGTTTAAAGGGTGGGTTGCCATACCGAATAATCAAACTCGGGGTATGTGGAGAGGGTCGTACCAAACAGGAGTAAGGCCGATTCCTAGTCCATTTCCTCGAGTAGTGAAAGCCCTTGATATAAACAAGAGTATGTACCATTGTATGGTTGACGTCAATCGCTATCCATTCTTAGGCCTAAATAAGAATTTGGACCGTCTAGACGGGACGATTGGTCGAATGGGTTGGGTTGGGCCTAGGAAGGCCGAATAAACGATCGAGGAAGACCGAGTTATGAAAACCGACAACTGTCTTGTACAAACTATTCCCTAACCTTGTTCAAGTTTCACCCTTGGCTACACGTAAGTGTATTATCCCCAGCGGAGTCGCCAAACTGTGGACACGGGCCCAAGGGGGTCGCTCGGGAGAAAAGCGAGCAAGCTTTGCATTTGTGGAGTCGCCACCAATTTATTGTGGAAAAATTGGAAACCGTTCGAATACCTCATGCTATGTCAAGACACAAAGTAGTGACATGAACACCAAGAACTCGTTACCCTTAGCATTCTATGTCTAGAATGACTCTCGTGGATGCCAATGAACACGGATGTTCACAGAGATCTGGAGTAAGGGGTGAGGGTACGTATTAGGAAGCTCTTTTGATCGAACACCTAATCCCGCCCGCCTCGATAGCGGCCTCTACTAATGATTAGGGAAAATCGTCTATACTCGATATGTTTAAGGTTATATGCATGCAATGCAACATCTATTAGATTAATCCTAGCATGTGAGAATTAGACTAAGTCGGTGAACATGTAGTTTAACATGCATCAATGTCGAGGTAGGAATTTAGGTTAATTGCATGTGAGAGCATACAAATAATATGATAAAGCATACAATACAAATACAATAAAGAAAATTACAAGAATTACAACGGGTAAAATGATTCACGTCGAAAATACATTTAAAACGGATGGTTTTAGAAAAGAAAAGGAAAATAAATTAACGAACAGATTATTAGTGATAATACGAGTAATAGTTAATTAATACGTAAACTAATAATTAGGTCAAAGCAACAACGGAAGTTCAGAGGCAGAATTCAACCCGGAGCAGGCGCAACACTGTTGTGTCCTTTGGAAGAGGCGCAGTGCCCACTGCGTCTGTTTCTGAGGTGAATTCTAGCTGTTAAGCCGGAATTGCATATCGTTAATATTCATTGGTAATTTCTTGATCGATTAATAATATTTGACTCGGATAGAAGTGATTTAACATATTATTTACATGCATATTAGTCGTAAAAACAATAAAAGACAGATTAAAATAATTAGAACAAATTAATTGCAAGATAAAACGGTTAATTACAAATAAACAAACTAAAACAAATTAATTAGGTTATTAATGTTCAACTAAATTACTGATGATAATAAACAAACGAAAATATACAAAAGATGAATTTCAGAGCCTTGATACGGATGAATCGAATCTCCAAAACCCGGATTTGATTTTAATGACGAAAACCCGCAAATATGAGTTATAAGGGATTTAAGTCGGGAATTTAAAGATGATAAATTATTAATGGTTATATGTTAAAATTATCATGCTAAAATTATCGTATTAATGAAATAAGAACAAGCAAAGACGAAAGAAAAATAAACAAACGAATTAAACAGAAGACGAAGGAAGAAGAAGGAAAGCAGGAACTGTGGCAGCCTCAGGAAGAGGCGCAGCAGGTGCGGCGTCCCTTCGAAGAGGCGCAGCAGTTGCCGCGTTCCTTCTCGACGTTTGTCTCCCGTTAATCCGTAAAAAAGGTTTGAATAAAGGTTTTATAAATCGGTTTTGAATATATTTTCGATGTAAATCTTACAATAATGATTACAAAAATAAAGAACAATAATAAAAGATGGGATTTACACCCTCAGACTTACATGTTTGACGAAACGAGATTAACTAAGTTAACGTTTAGTGATGCTCGACTCGAATGTACGACGAAAGTGCCCTCTAAGAGGAAATTAAACAAGATTGATTAAGTTGATTGATGTGGAGTTGGTCAAATTGGTCGGTCATGCAAAACGAGGCTAGTACTCAGAAGGATCCGAGCTTACGTGGTCGAAAGTTCAAGCACGTAGATGCCAAAAAGTAAGAGCGTGGTCTTAGAATGGAAAGGGAGAAGAGAATGGCAGACACTCGCGTGAGAAATATGAGGAACGAAGGTCCCTATTTATACTAATCACACGAAGAAATTAGGGTTTCGGTGAAACTTTGGATGTAAATCTCGAAAAGATCTCAAAATACGCAGAAAGGAGCTGGGGAAGAGGCGCAGCAGCCACTGCGTCTCTTGGAAGAGGCGCAACACCTGCTGCGTCCTTTCCCCAAGGGTTTCCTCCTGCGGAAGAAAGATTTCCGTGTTTCTATTATGGAATTGCGGTTTGATCTTGATTTCCTTATTATTTATAAAATAATTTCGAGATATGATTTACCAAAGATTAAAAGATTGAAAATATGTAATAGAAATATCCGAAACATTCCAGAATATTCTGACTCGGCATTTTAAACGGTTATTAGAAAATGAAGACGGTTTTTGACCCGGACTCCAAATGTACTCTAATTACTGTCAAAACAACCGTAATGGCGCGTAGATGATGACCGAGGGGTTGACACAAGTGTTTGACCTATTACTTGACGATAAACTTACAAACTGTCATAAATCGTTTCGCGTACCTAACATGCGGCCCAATCATCACCGGGTGGCTTGCGGGAGGTGCAGAAATGAGTTATCTACATATTGGCATGATTACCAGTATTGTGGTTTTGGTTGTAATTATATGTGGTTCGCGAGGTGCGCACTAGGTTGAGTAGAGTCATCTTCGGGAATGGCATCACGCCCTTGATTCGCCCTTTGTAGTTCCCGTCACAAGGAAGATGTGGACATTAATTGACATGGGTTATTCGCTCTATGGGTTTGAGCGGGGCTTAGGTTGTACGACTACGGCCCCCACTGGCAGAGTGGAATCTCTGTTGCGATGAATATATTGGCAGGGCTTCACACTTTAGTGTGTAGTCAGGTGATTGGTGATGAGCTGGAGTTGGAGTAATGTGCTTATATACTGAATGTTGTTGTTTGCTTATCTTGATTATTCAGTAACTGACCCCGTTTAAATGTCTTGAAAACTGTGGTGATCCAGTCGGGGATGGTGAGTAGTTAATTCGCAGGTATTTCTATCGAGTATGCGCGGGATCTAGATGGGGATGAGTCATCACTAGTCTGAGTCTTTTAGTCGTCCACTGGCAGTTTATGATAGTTTTAACTCAGTTTTGGATTCCAGTTTGAGACGGTTGTATTTTATATTTCCTGTTTTGGTTTTAAGTTGTACGCACATTTAACTTTTAAACATAAAGTATGTTTCTTTATGGTTTCCTTTGATTACTATATTTCGGGTAACCGAGATGGTAGCATCTCCATGTGCTAGGGTTGTCTGGGTAAGGCACCTTGGTGTATGGGGCTTTTACAAAGTGGTATCAGAGCGATGATTTTGGAACTTGTAACCAATGAATTTAATGAACCTATAGAGTCTAATTAAAATGAACCCGGGTAGGAGTTGTTAGGAGCTAATACAAAGGCTTGGAAGACGTCCTAAAGTCGTGAACTTGCCCTTGCAACTTTGAACCGGTCACTGTGGGTATGTCATGAGATCACTAATGGTTTATTGTCTTTAAGGTATATGTGTTGGATGAAATATGTGGTTGAATTGGATGGAATGATAGATGTATGTGAAGTATGATTCGGAATATGTTTACGTGATTATTGATCTTTATTGTTTGGTTGATATTAGTAGAATGTGATATAAAGAGGATATGATGATATGTATATGTATGTTGATATGTGTTGGAAGTTATACTAAGTAAGCATGCGTGTAGTACATGATTGATAAGTTGAATATTATATGAGCATGATGGATATTATTGTTTGGCTTTTTTAGATAGTAACATGTGGTTAGGGATACTGGTTTTACGAGTATCGAGTTGTTTTTGTTATCTTTGTTGTTGTTTAAGTTGTCTGGAAGGAAAAATTAAGTAGTTATGTTGTCCGAGTATAGAGAAGTTGTCTTTAAACTTTTATAACTTGAGATGTATATATGATATTGATGTGACTCCACTTTGAGGTGATATCTTGTTCTCTTACGATTCTAATGATAGGTCACACGCCCAAAGCGACAAAGAAACGAGTGAGATACGATAGTTTTACGAAAATTGGACACTGCCGAGAACTGCGAAGAGTACTCGATCAAGTACACCTTTTTGTACTCGATCGAGTACCCCGTACACGATCAAGTATCGCTGGTAATTTATTATGCGTGCTTCTGATCTTCACCTACTCGGTCGAGTAGGCTGGACTCGATCTAGTAACCCCTGTTTTGGTCATATGCTTATCTTTTGGCCTCGTCGCATATCATATTTATTTCAAAGATGTTATTTTGCTTCTTTATGCATTATTTTACATATGTGATGATCCTGATGCGTAAGTTGCCAGATCTTATAATGTAAGGAGTAGCACCTTAATGGGTATGAGTTTGGTGAGGAGGACATGGATTATACGTAATTGTGATGGATAGTGAAAGAGGAAGGAAAAATTGATGAGTTTATTGAGGCAATGAGCACATTTGGTGAGGTATAGTGAGTGATATGGTCGTAGGTTTAATTAGAGTAGTGATAATCGTACATGGTTAGAGGGGTAGGTAAGTTAGAGGAATGTATGAATGAAAAGCTTGAAAGGAAGGACGAATAATGGTAACTTAGGATGTGTAAAGATTTATGGAGGGAGATAGTTATGGTTGTGTTGGTTAAGGATATATGTGATGGAAGGTCGTTATAGAGGGATGGAAACGAATGGTGTATAGTGAGCTTAGATCGAGTTATGCCGCGATGTGTAAATATTGGCCGAGTTTGGGAATTTGGATTATCAAGAGGTGAGCCTAGTGTGTAGTTTCCTTGGGTAATTAAGGGTATGAAACGAATCTTAGTTTCTAGAGATGTAAAAGGAAGATGCAATTAATTGAAGAGTAAAGTTGGTTGTGTGGACTGATTGGTGGCAAGTGTGAGTGAGTAGCATAATGAGAGAGGATCCATGGTAAGAAAGAGTGTGAAGGTACTGATATAAATTAATGGAATATGAGTTTTGGAGCAATGAGAAGGTAACCGGAGCACTAAAGAGTTAGGTAGTAGGAATAAGGAGTTGAATTGTTAATTGATTTTGTCGAGTGTAAAGGAAAAGGATGAGGGGAGTAAACTAAGAGAATGTTGACCGGAGTTATGCGATATGGAAGTAAGGAATCGTCGAGATGTATAATACTATCATGAGGGTGTGAGTTAATGGTTATGGAGGAATTTCAGGACAACATACTAGTCATGAGTTTTGAGGAATTAAGAGGGTAAGAAGTTGGTAGAGTATTTGCACGACATGAGACTTTTGGTGGTGCGCTAGGTGACGATACAATTAAGAAAAGAATTGGAATGAATGTTGAGGTAATATCGTTGATGGATTTGGTATTCATTAATTGGGATGGTAACCGAGGATAGGAAAGGAATTGCTACATTTAGAGGTGATAGGGAGAGGGTAGCGATACGAAATATGGTGGCGTCGTGGTATTGTCACAAGTGGCTAAAGATGCTGATAAATAGAGAGGATAGTCGTTATAAAGGGGTTGATTTTTTGGAGGCCGGATTGGTATGTATGATTGTGAAGGAGTATCTGATGTGGATATAAGAGGCTTTTGCTAGTAGGGAGTATTATTGATATGGGTACATTTGCAGGAGGTGATAGTTATGTGAATGGGAGAATGTGCTATGAAGGACATACGAGTTAAGCTCGGACGAGAGATTGAAGGAAAAGTAGATCTATATACTTCACATATTCATATGTGTTTTATTTTAATTTACTCATAAAATTAATGGTGATCTTATGCATGCAAACTTATAAACAAAATAAAGAAGAAATATTCATTCTTACATTGGGATTTCGGTTTCTAGGGCACAAGAGAGATCTCCTTCTCTCTTGTTCTTGTGCTTTCCTTTATGGATGAACAAAGACCCAAGTATAGGATCTCTCCCAAGGATTAATACCCAAAGCACACTCTTAATAAAATTAATATTATGAATACTATACAATATTAATTTTGTAAGAAAAATTGACCCAAAACTATTTGGTTTTATCTCCCTAAAACCGGTTAGGAGAGGAGAAGTGGCAGGTGAAATATTTTTATCTCTCTAAAAATATTTTGGTGGATGAATGAATGAATGAATATATCAACAATGTTATGTATTGTTAATAAACAAAATAAGGCAAAAACCCTTTGCTTTTCTTGTGGTAAAACCGGGTGGAAGAGGGAGAAGAGGGAGCCAATGCATGCCTTTGTTTGTCTTCACAATGTAAACTAGGTGTGCATGGCTAGACAATTAGGGTAATCATCATGTTTACCACTCAAATAACAAACACAATATTATCCTAATTCCACCCTTAATTTCGGTTTACATATGTAAAATGGAATCCATTTTATTTTTGTCAATTTGTCAATATGTCACATGTCACATGTCACATAAAATTGTTATGTATTTTCAACATATTAAAAATCAACGTATTAATAAAAATACGTCATATACAAAAATCGACTTAGTAATTCATAATTACTTGTACCAAAATATTTTACCAATTATAAATCACAACAATTTGTATTCATAATAATTCATTCAAATTTAATTGTTTCCTTAAACAATAATTTCATCTGAGTAACGATACAATTCGATTACTCAGACCGTATCTCATTTTAATCAATTTCAATGAGATACGTAAATATTACTTCCAAAATCTTCCGTCAATTTTAATTAAATTAATTGACTCGTAATGTTATACGATCATTTAATTGATCAATTAAGAGTGTTGCCCTATAGGTATGACCTAGGGGATCAACTGATCACCACCGTCGCACGACAGTAATGTCAAACTCTAGTCAGCCAATCATTACCGATATGTGTGGACCAGTTGACAGTAAATATTACTTCCCAATTGTATTCTTTATAATGAGACTTAAACATGTGATCATCATGATCAGTAGTTGTGACCGCATTATTGTCAGAGGACACATATCCCAACAATCTCCCACTTGTCCTCGACAAGTGTGCGTCACCAATTCTCTTGTCCTATTACTATCTCCCACTCAATGCAAGGTGTCTTTCAGGTCGTACTTGCAAGTGATCATATCGAGAGTGGTTTCTTCGATCTGGAGAATAACCGATTGACCGGATTTATCCACCATGGATACATTCCGAGTGTGGCCACGCATTTCCAGTTCATTACTCCTCGAGTGGCCCTGAGATATTGTTATAACCCTGACTAGGGGTGGACAATTCCTATCGCACTCATTCCCTTCAACTAGCCACAGCCATCATAACCCAAAATATGCCCATTTGACCCCATTTACGAAGTTCGTAGTAACACAAATCAAAGTTAATCTGAAACTGTGCCATCTTAGGCGAATAGTCTTTAGTCAAAAGAATCGACTCATTTGAATACTATAGCAGCTCTCGCCACGACCAGGCTATATAAATTTGCCAGAACTCTATAAGAGGTCATAAGGCCCGACAAAATGTTCCTAACAGTCTGCCTATGTGATCGACTAGTCATCTCACATGACTCTATGTCACTTGAACTTGCCATCAATCGCATCACACTCTAGTCACTTCGAGACGTCACCTCATGTAAGTAACTATGGGCAAATATAATGTTAATCCATGTTCACTTTAACGGGGTTCAATTGTCTCCACAACCCGTTTGGATGTAACAAAGTATATGGTGAGTTAATAATAACTCAAACGACAAATGTCGACATCACACTCGGGTAGTCAATACCAGATTACAACCTTATGATGCATATCGTAAGTGTGTAAACACTTGTTGATTTCAACAGAAGTTTAACATGTTACGTGTTCATATGTTCAAACTTCTCAATCGTATTATCCTTTACATTCATGTTATCACTCATAGCATGAACCTTACCAAGTACACATCAAGGTTCCCGACCTTGGTTTCGGTTCTTTATCTTGAAAGAACTTCGTTATCGATTATCACATAACGAACGAATTTGTGGTGAATGATATAACTTGTACCGATCAAGTACTTCATCCACACACAACGCACTAGGTAAATGTTTTGTAGAGTCTTGCAACAATTTGTCAAGATGATTAGCCTAGTACTTCTCACAAGTCCTAGCATATTAGGAAAGATTAGTTTTGAGCAACTTCTTATTCAACTAAGTATCTTTCCAAACTTCTTATTTCTCCTTTTAGCTTGAAAGGCTTAGGATTCTCATAAATCCTTATGTGTGTTCGGATTTTCTATAATATGTGCAACCTCTTGACACATAACAGAGTATTCTGTCAAACACTGAAATCGCTCATTGGATTCTTCTCGAGAATTCATGACGTTTCTTGAATGGCTTGCCAATGAAACATCATGCTCTCATGCATATGATTCGCTATTGGACATGTGCATGATTATTCTAATGGCGGAAACATTAGTTTCTAATAATCATGTGATCAACCGTTCTTAGGTTCAATGAACGACCATGACTGCTAATGGCAATTCCATTTTCATTTACATGAATAACCTATGTGTATGTTGATACGATGTGTATTTCTTAATACTAATCCAATATCTCTTGATGTAATTGGATTCATCATAGTCCATATTCATCCAGAATTGAAAACTCAAATACTTCCTTGTGAAAGAAGGTATTAGCTCGTCATTCTTCAATGAGTGATGAGTTGTAAACATTCAAAGGATGATAGCTCCCACTAAATTCCATGTCTTCACATGATAATTTCTAAACTCCCACTTAATTAATTCCACATGTTTCGAAATTGATTACTCAATTGAAAACATTTCAAAATTGGAACGTGTGTTGCTGTGCAAAGTTTATTAAGATGAAGCCATATATGTTCCCATCATATCCTTTCAAAATTCCTATTTTGAAGAGGTCTCATCTCAACCTTATGGAAAGAGATTTTAGATCTCTAACACATTCATGTCATAATGATGTGTGGCAATGTCATTTATCAAATATAAGTAATATCTAATACACGTCCTCCAAAATATCCCTTTTAGAAGGAGGTTTAACCAATTCATTTTCATAATGAGGTTAAGTAATGACATTTGTGAGGTTAAAACTTGGCTATTGAAGATATCGGTATATCAATCCTTGCAACTTGTTTATAACTAGTATGTTACTTTGATTCATTTAGGCTCTTAAGTAAATCTCAAGGTTTAAACTAATGGTCAAAATTTTTCATAAACTAGTCAAAACTCTTGTTAAGACTTTATATTAGTCATTTTGTTCCAAACCTTTCTTTTGGTCTCCTCGTGTAGTTATCTTAAGAATATGGTCTTTCGATTACTTCACTTGGTCTCTTTTGTCATGTAGATTATTTCAAGACCATAGATCTCATCTATTTGGGTATACTATATGAATAGACATACCATTATCAAATCATTCTTCATAGTCACAAACTTATCTTGGTGTGTGTTGTGTCCTCATTTTTCTCCCACTCTATCTTTAGAATAAATACACTAGAGATTCAAAGATAGTATATGAGACACAAATAATGATTTTGAAGTATAAGGAGAACTACCTCATAGGTTGACTAATAGTTTTAGATTTCGTAAATGTACTTGGTGATTGA
The DNA here is from genome assembly GCF_048544455.1 of Silene latifolia. Classification (NCBI taxonomy): domain Eukaryota; kingdom Viridiplantae; phylum Streptophyta; class Magnoliopsida; order Caryophyllales; family Caryophyllaceae; genus Silene; species Silene latifolia. The sequence continues at coordinate 55,586,562 of NC_133530.1, forward strand.
CATTCCTTTAAGAGAGTTCATAGACTCAAAATCACTTTATAAATGATCATACACAAGCCTTAAGCATGTGGACATATAATGAATCCCGTCATTATATTTGTCTATTAGATCACTTTAAGTGAATAATCATATGTTTCTAAGAGCAAGCATTTAAATACGGATTTTAGAACAAAGGATAAAATGATAAAACGGGTGACTTGGGTTGCAAACCAAGCCACCATTATCCAAAATACAACCAATTATCCAAAATACCTTTGCATGTCGAACATGGAAACTTAAGGTTCTAAAAATCCAAAACATAATTAAAAGTAAGACAATAAAAAGCAAAGCTCCATGAAAGCTATTCCTAGCTTCTTGATGGTTTCTCAAGCTTGCTTTTCTTTTCCCTTGTCTTTGCTTGGTGGAGGCCCTATTTACAATAAAAAGGGAGATACATTATCACAACTTTGTATCACAATACCATAGTTGAATTAGAAACATAAAAGAAGGTAGAGTCATTTACCTACTGGAGTAATCTTTCCAGCCTTAATATCACCAAGGTATTTGGAACAATTTCTTTTCCAATGTCCCATACCATTACAATAATGGCATTTATCAAGATGACCCTTCTTGATTTTTGAAGTGCTAGCATCATTAGCCTTAGCATTGGTGAAAGTGGGAGCTTGCTTCTTACCCTTCCTCCCATTCTTCTTGAACTTCCCCTTACTCTTAATGCTTATGTTAAGCACATCCTTTGGTGGGTTCACATTTAACCCCATGTCCCTCTCGGCTTGCACAAGTAACTTTTGCAATTCTTCAAGAGACACATCCTTGTCTTGCATGTTAAAATTCACCCGGAATTGAACATATGCTTTGACTTTGGACAAGGAGTGTAGAATCCTATCTACAATGAGTTCTTTGGGGATTTCAACCTTTTGCATCTTCAAGGTCTCGACAAGCTCCATAAGTTTGAGCACATGAGGGCTAACCTTTTGGCCCTCTTTGAAGTCGAGATCAAAGAATGACGCGGCTGCCTCATATTGGACGATCCGCGGAGTTTGTGAAAACATTGTCACAAGCTTGGAGTAAATCTCATTAGCGTTGCCCATTTTAAAGGCTCTCCTTTGGAGATCCGCCTCCATTGCAAATATCAAGACGTTTTTCATTGCGGCGGACTCCTTTTGGTAAGCCTCATATGCTTCCCTAGTGGCGGCGGTCGACCTAGTAGTAGGTTCGGGAGGAGAGGCCTCGGTAAGGTAACGAAGCTTGTCGTCACCTTGGGCGGCTAATTTGAGTTGGGAATCCCAATCGGAGAAATTTGACCCATTCTTTTCAAGTTTACATCGATCCATGAAGGATCGGAGCCATGATGAATTAGCGAGAGGCGTGGCGTTAGGGGTTGGTGTTGCCATTTGTTATGAGAAAAAGAAGTGGTCTACAAAACAAAATAGAAGGAGTAAAACAAATGTCGTTTTATTAATAATACTCGTAAAAATTTATAGTTTAAACAGGTTTTATGCATTTTTCTAGTGACCTCTACCCAACTAGATAAATGATTCCAAGACCCAAATTCATATCGACTTAGGCACGGTATGGCCGATGAAACCCTTATCAATATAACTCGGTGGATTAACGTTTTAATCGATTCTACTTTTAGAACTCTTGGTCGATAAAATTACTCTAATAATTATCTATAGCCCGGAACACATGCAACTACGGTCACGAATACTTCCGTTGAGCTCAATCCAAATTTCGAATTAATGTGTCCATGATCCAAATCCACATCAACTTGGGCACGGTATGGCCGATGAAACCCTCATTAACATGAACTCGGTGGATAAACATTCATCACCCACTTCCCCTATGTAACAAGGTTTGTACCCCGGTAGGGCCGAGTGCACTCCCTCGCGAAATAGGTTTTCATGGTTTCTACTATTTGGTAAGGCTATGTCTCAATTAATTGTTTTAGCGAGAGGTCATGTCAATTTATTATCTATCACGTTTTAAGTGAACTAAAGCGGTGAACTACGATAATTTTAATTGACACGGTCGATAAACTCGATAAAATGACAATGCATGTTTTAGTTATGGCGATTTAGCGATGCATGCGACATATAAATAAAATGCAAACATAAAAATAAATCCTAGTATGGCCTTCCTAAAATAGAAAATCTAATTAACTATTACATATTCGGAAACCAACTCCATTGGTCCCTTGAACTTCGGTTGTGGCACGCATCTCGAGGTAACACCGTCTTTATGTATCGCCATCTTGAAGAAATCCGTCTTGGGGAACGCCGAGATAAATTAAATTACATAGCAAATTACATAATTTCCTATTATACATTTGTAACTAAAATAAAATAAATCTATTAAATTACAAAACGGTGATACGAGATCACAATAAATTACAACCGAATCGATATTCCCATACATTTTGGATAATACCAATTAAAAAACTAAGGCCATACTAAGTAAAAATTACATAATTCAAAATTACATAAATTAAATTATGACAATCATAAAGAAAATGCAGCATTATAATATGTATGAACATGCCCAATTTTATGCTAAATCGCCTTTAAGTAGCCAATATCGTATATTACTCGGGTTTTACGGATTTGCGTGATTTCAACATTTTATAATCACAAAATTACATAAATTCATATTTATGCATAAGTTAATTACCCTAACCTCTTAGGACTCAAAATTTAGTCTTCACTAATTATTTGACTATAATTAACTCATATTTCTAAAATTTGTTCATTAATGGACTTAAAATTATAAAAATAAGCTATAAACTTCAAATAAATCACAAAATTTCAAATAAATTTGAAATTTGAAATTTAAACTCATGAAAATTCTGGAAAAAATACCATTACACTCATAATGTTCAAAAACTTAGGTTAAAAATTTCGAAATTTATCCGGAAAAACAATGTTGCGGTTTATCGGTTTTAACTAAATAATCATAAAAAACATGAAAAAAATTATATTCACCAACTTTTCAATTTTAGATCTGAAAAAGAAAATAAAATGCAACATTGGACATTTTTCCTTAGTCATGGAGTATGTTTTATTAATATTTCACTAATTAAGTCACTATTCATGCCATTTTTCTTCAAAAATGCATAAATCATGCAAAAAGACTTCAATATAGCGTATTATTTTACACACATCTTGTAAAATTGAATGTGACAACATACTAAATTTCTATGACTAGATTCGAAATTTATCTCATATTAACCTATTTTTCACCTAAAATCGATTTTAATAATGAAAAATCCATTTTTGGAGCATAAGAAGTCCAAAAATTATGAAAATTTACAGGTCATCTCAAAATAATATATGTGACAACATATCCAAAAATCATTGGAAAATTCTAAGTTTAGCTATTTTTCGTCCGAAAATGACATTTTATTCATAAAATCATATTTTTAATGTCATTATTATGTAATATGAACAATAAAAATCCATAAAATAACCAAAATATCCTAAAAACATTTTAGGATCAGAAAATTTAACATGCAGAAATTAATTTTGTGATATATCATAATAACACAAATTATACAAGTTTTATATGTTAATCTTTATAACTCGGAAAAACTTTTAACCGATTTGCATGCAAACAACCATGGCTCATGATACCGATTGAAGGAAAAGTAGATCTATATACTTAACATATTCATATATGTTTTATTTTAATTTACTCATAAAATTAATGGTGATCTTATGCATGCAAACTTATAAACAAAATAAAGAAGAAATATTCATCCTTACATTGAGATTTCGGTTTCTAGGGCACAAGAGAGATCTCCTTCTCTCCTGTTGTTGTGCTTTCCTTTATGGATGAACAAAGACCCAAGTATAGGATCTCTCCCAAGGATTAATACCCAAAGCACACTCTTAATAAAATTAATATTATGAATACTAGACAATATTAATTTTGTAAGAAAAATTGACCCAAAATTATTTGGTTTTATCTCCCTAAAACCGGTTAGGAGAGGAGAAGAGGAAGGTGAAATATTTTTATCTCTCTAAAAATATTTTGGTGGATGAATGAATGAATGAATATATCAACAATGTTATGTATTGTTAATAAACAAAATAAGGCAAAAACCCTTTGCTTTTCTTGTGGTAAAACCGGGTGGAAGAGGGAGAAGAGGGAGCCAATGCATGCCTTTGTTTGTCTTCACAATGTAAACTAGGTGTGCATGGCTAGACAATTAGGGTAATCATCATGTTTACCACTCAAATAATAAACACAATATTATCCTAATTCCACCCTTAATTTCGGTTCACATATGTAAAATGGAATCCATTTTATTTTTGTCAATTTGTCAATATGTCACATGTCACATGTCATATAAAATTGTTATGTATTTTTTAACATATTAAAAATCAACGTATTAATAAAAATACGTCATATACAAAAATCGACTTAGTAATTCATAATTACTTGTACCAAAATATTTTACCAATTATAAATCACAACAATTTGTATTCATAATAATTCATTCAAATTTAATTGTTTCCTTAAACAATAATTTCATCTGAGTAACGATACAATTCGATTACTCAGACTGTATCTCATTTTAATCAATTTCAATGAGATACGTAAATATTACTTCCAAAATCGTCCGTCAATTTTAATTAAATTAATTGACTCGTAACGTTATACGATCAATTAATTGATCAATTAAGAGTGTTGCCCTATAGGTATGACCTAGGGGATCAACTGATCACCACCGTCGCACGACAGTAATGTCAAACTCTAGTCAGCCAATCATTACCGATATGTGCGGACCAGTTGACAGTAAATATTACTTCCCAATTGTATTCTTTATAATGAGACTTAAACATGTGATCATCATGATCAATAGTTGTGACCGCATTATTGTCGGAGGACACATATCCCAACAGAGATAACCTTTATCAAGTGGTTACTTACGTGATCAGGATTGGCTAGTTAGATTTGATTATGGGCCTATGATGTGTATAAGTGTTTGTGTGAGATTCTGACCTCACGAGTAGTGGTATAGTGTGATAGTCATAAAGTTGTTATCTGAGTATCCCGTGTTATATGTTGTGTATGGTAACCTAGTAGGACGGTATTAAGAAAGGGTAATGGTGATTGGAGGAGTCATGTGATGATTTTTGTGTCGAGAGTCTCATTTTGTAGTAATGTGGTTGTTGTGTTCCGTGTGTGATCCAGGCACGGTACTCCGTGTTGTGATGCGGGTACTTTCGCGCTGCGGTGCGGCTGTTGGTGGTGGTGTTGTGATTCCATCATCGGTTATGGTGGAGTAGGCGGGATAATAGAGATGAATTTTCGAAAGTGTATATTAGTTATATAGATTGTTGTTTTTTTTACTGCTGTTTCCTCTGAGTTTTGGTCTGGGCATATAGATTGTTTTTTTGTTTATTGACGTTTCTAACCAGTTTGGCTTGGGAGTGAGGGTGGAGTTGATATAGAAGAGAGTTGCGCATGTGGTCGTTGTTGTAATGGTATAATGATATTCTGTTAATGGGACACGGTTGTGAGAGGTTGTTAGAGTACTTTTGACCTTGTTTTAGATGAGGCATTGGTTGACATAGTTGTGGCAAGCGATTTGTGGAACATGGGTGTGCTGAGCTGGAAGCGACAAGTGGTTCGTAATATTTATTGGGACAGTAAGTATAGGGTGTTGGGAATTAGTATCATGTTAAGTTATGAATGAGATTTGCGGCATTAAAGAGGAGAACTTGAGGATCTAGTATGAGTGTGTGCAACAATTGTGGATCCTGAGTTATGATTTTGGAGATAGGTGCATTATAGTGAAGTATGTCATTTTGCGGTAGTGTGGAAGAGTTGGAATATTGGCTATGCTAAGGATTTTGTGTCATAGGGTAGGTGGTGTGACGAATGATTTGGGGTATGAGAACTGTTAGAGAAAGAGAGCTCTGGATATAGAAATGGTTGTAGGTGTTGAGGTTCTAGGCAGTTATCATTGATATGGAGTTATGATGAGGATAATGAGAAGAAAAAACTAAGGATCTAGTATTAAGGAGTTACGAGGATGTAACATTTATCTTAAGAGGAGTAGGATGCGACAAAGAGAGTTTGATGGTTATACATGTTGCAGTATATTTGGATGTTTGACTCTTGGTACAGAGTAAAGGATGGATTTATGTTGTAGTTGATATTATTAAAGGTAATAGCAGTGTTTGTAGTAGTATGTATGGTTCTGAAGTAAGGTTGTAGGTAAGTATGGTTACAATAGTGTTGACAGTTTTGGTGATGATGTTTATGAGTGTGAGTAAATTTCGAGGACGGAATTCATTTTAAGGGTGATCAAATTTAACATTCCATTTTGGTGGCTGATCTCGCTTGGTGGATTGTCTTGATATTGGATTTTATAGTGGATGATATGTTAGTTAGATGGACTTAGCAGCATTTGTGGTTGGTATTCGGTAGTATTAGGGAGTTGGTGTCGAGAACGGGGGAAGAGAGTTGAGTGGTGTTGGACGGTGGAATTTTATGTGTGCATGTTTTACAGGTTGGGTTTGAACTTCGGGGATGAAATTCGTTTTAAGGAGGAAAGACTGTAATACATCGATATTCTGGTCTTAGAGTACACGATCGAGTAAGGGGTATTCGATCAAGTGGGTTGTATGCGGGTTCTGGAGTGCTTTCTGATCTGTGGGTACTTGATCGAGTAAGGGGTACTTGCTCGAGTGTCGCGTACTCGATCGAGTGTCGCATACTCGATCGAGTGCCTGGGTTATTTACGGAATTTTGACGCGGTTTGATCTTAAAAATGGAGGAGATATTTATTAGGTATTTCATCAGTTCTTTTCATTTTTTTCTTCTATTCTCAAAAGGACTTTCATAAACTTCAAACAACGTTCACTCCTCTCCATCTTTTACAATCAAATATAAGGCTAGGTTTCATGGCTTTTGGGGATTTTTACATCCTTGCGATCCTCGGATTTTGGGTAAGATCTCTATGTTTTTCTTTTAATTATTTGCTAAGTTTGTTTAAACCCTAATTTGGGTGATTTGGGGGGTTTTTGGGTAGAAATTGGATTATGATGTATAGTTGTTGATTATTGTTGTAGGTGACGATGTGGTACTCTTGTACAATTGTATGTTTGGCTGCAGTTATAGCGGATTATGAAAAGGTAGGGTTTCCCTACTCAATTGACTATGTAATTAAGTTTAAGACGGTGTTGTTTGATGTACTAACATGATTATTGGATTGTTGAGATTGTTTAATTTGGTATTAGCATGATTACCAGTATTGTGGTTTTGGTTGTAATTGTATGTAGTTCGTGAGGTGCGCCCTTGGCTGAGTGAAGTCATCTTCGGGAATGTCTTTACGCCCTTGATTCACCCCTTGTGGCTCCGGTCACAAGGGGGATGTGCACATTAATGGACATGGGTTATTCGCTCTACGGTTAGAGCAAGGCTTAGGTGGTACGGCTGCGGTCCCCACTGGCGAAGTGGAATATCTGTTGGGATGGATATTCTGGCAGGACTACACACTTTAGTGTGTAGTCATGTGATTGGTTATGAGATGGAGTTGGAGGAATATGTTTATATATTGGATGTTGTTGTTTGCTTATCTTGATTATTCAGTAACTGACCCCGTTTAAATGTTCTGAAAACTATGGTGATCCATTCGAGGATGGTGAGCAGTTGATTAGCAAGTATTTTTATGGAGTATGCACGGGATCTAGCTGGGGATGGTGTCATCACTAGTCCGAGTCTTTTAGTCTTACGCTGACAGTTTATGATAGTTTTATTTCAGTTTTGGATTCCAGTTTGAGACGGTTCCATTTTATATTTCCAGTTTTGGTTTTAAGTTGTACGCACACTTAACTTTTAAACTTAAAGTATGTTTCTTTATGATCTAATTTGATTAATATACCTTGGGTAACCGAGATGGTAGCATCTCCATATGCTAGGGTTGTCTTGGTAAGGCACCATGGTGTATGGGGATGTTATAGGGTACGGGACCAATCTCTAAGGCCCCATATCGGATGGGTCTAAAAGAGTTGGAGGAATTGAAGAAACAACTTTGTGAATTGGCGGACAAGGGGTACCTAGTGTTTCACCATAGGGAGCACTGATTCTATTTGTAAAGAAGAAGGGCGGGACTTTGAGGTTATGCATCAACTATAGGGAGTTGAATAATGTCACCGTCAAGAGCAAGTACCCTCTACCTAGGATCGATGATTTATTTGACCAAGTTAATGGAGCCAGAGTATTTTCAAAGATTGACCTACGATCGGGATATCACCAATTCAAGATCAAGGATGAGGACATCCCAAAGACCGTATTTAAATAAAGGTACGGGTATTATGAGTTCGTGGTGATGCCATTTGGGTTAACAAATGCACCAGCCGCTTTTATGGATCTCATAAATAGGGTGTTTAGTCCTTACTTGGACAAATTCGTGGTGGTATTCATAGACGATAGTTTGGTCTACTCTAAGACCAAGGAAGAGCACGAAGAGCACCTAAGAATCGTTTTACAAAACTTGAGGGAGCACAAACTTTAGGCAAAGCTTAGTAAGTGCGAGTTTTGGTTGGAGAAGGTGGATTTCTTAGGCCATGTGATATCAAGAGAGGGAGTTGTCGTGGATCCTACCAAGATTTAGGCCGTGTCTAAGTGGGTGGCACCCAAGAATGTAGCAGACATTCGAAGCTTCTCAGGCCTAGCCGGATATTATCGCCGATTCGTGAAAGACTTCTCCAAGATTGCTAGACCTTTGACATCGTTGATGAGAAAGGAGAACCGTTTCAAGTGGGACGGGAGTTGTGAGACGGCCTTCTTGACCCTAAAGATGCGCCTAACCATGGCCCCGGTGTTAGCCTTGCCGGAAGGAAGTGAGAATTTTGAAGTATACATCGATACTTCAAAGAATGGCTTGGGATACGTGCTTATTCAAAATGGTAGAGTTTCCTATGCATCGCGGCAATTGAAGACCTATGAGGAGAATTACCCAACTCATGACCTAGAATTGGGAGTCGTTGTCTTTTCCTTGAAAATTTGGAGGCATTACTTGTATGGAGCAACCTTTAAGGTATTTTTCGATCACAAAAGTTTGAAGTATGTCTACACCCAAAAGGACTTGAACATGAGGCAAAGGAGGTTGATGGAACTCATTGGGGATTATGATATGGAGATAATATTTATGAAGGAAAAGCTAATGTGGTGGCCGATGCCTTAAGTAGGAAGTCGGTGCACTCCTTATGTACCGCCTTATCCATGTTAAGGTTGAAGGAAGAAGTACGGAGAATGGGTATTCATGTGATACAGAAGGGAGAAACAATGGGAGAATTGACCTTGGAATCCGAGTTGTACGACAAAATTGGCAGAAGCAAGCAAGTGATGTAATGATCTAAGAGTGGGAAAGAGTGTTAGAAAGGAGAGAGCCCTCAAGATTTGAGTTGCGTGAGGATGGAAGCCTTAGATTCAAGGATAGATGGTGTATACCAAATGATGATGAGCATAAGAAAAAGGTAATTAATGAAGCTCATAACACACTTTATTCGGTGCACCCGGGTGGCGATAAGTTGTACAAGGACCTTAAGAAGACCTTTTGGTGGTCAAATATGAAGAGGGAAGTGGCATAATTTGTGGCAAGGTGCTTGACTTGCCAAAGACTGAAGGGAGAACACAAGAGACTACAAGGGAAAGTGCAACCTTTAGATGTGCCAGAATGGAACTGGGAGTCGATATCTATGGATTTCATAGTGGGACTACCAAGAACTTAAAATGGGAACAACATGATTTGGGTCATTGTGGATAGGTTGACCAAATCGGCTCATTTCATTGCAATGAAGGTCGCTTGAAGCAAGGTGGAGTTAGCTAATGCTTATTGCAAACATGTGGTCAAACTTCATGGATTCTGAAAGGACATTATGTCGAATCGAGATTCGCGATTCATTTCAAGGTTTTGGCAAGAACTTCAAAGCTCCTTGGATACCTAATTGAAGATGAGTACGGCCTTCCAATTGGAAACGGATGGACAAACGGAGACGACCATTCAAACGTTGGAAGATATGTTGAGAGCTTACATCCTAGAATTTGGGGGTTGTTGGGAAGATATGCCACATTTGATTGAATTTTCTTATAACAATAGCTACCATGCTAGTATTGGTATGACACCCTTTGAAGCCTTGTATAGAAGAAAATGCCGAAGCCCGATTTGTTGGGATGATAACACCAAAGCCATTTTGTTGGGACCTCAAGTGATCCAAGACATGATCGATCAAGTCCATGTAATTCGAAACAAGATGAGGGCGGTGCAAGATAGGCAAAAGAGTTATGCCGACTTGAGGAAGAGTGACATTGAATTTGCGGTAGGAGATAAGGTACTACTCAAAGTTACACCCATGAGGGGACTTATGAGATTTGGGAAAAGTGGTAAGTGTGGGGTAATATCCGTATAATACCCTTAAAGTAGAGTCAAAAGTTCATTGGTCCGTATGAGATATTGGATAGAGTCGGGGAAGTGGTCTACCGTTTAGCACTTCCCTCGTCCTTGGTCCGAGTTTACAATGTTTTTCACGTGTCTCAATTACGTACACTACTACAAATTCAGGCAACTACAATGCCCCTTTAACAACGATTATTCACGAAAATCACAATAGACGTTGTAGAATGTATGGCGCGAATTTTATTAAAATGAATTACAACGGGTATGGTTATAAAAAAACCGTTGTTATAAGTTTTAACAACGGGTTACACATGCACAACTGTTGTTAATAATTTGGCGCAAAATTGACGCAAAGTTAGTGAAAAGTAATCACAACGGTTGCTTTTGGAACCCGTTGTTAAAACTTATTTGACAACGGTTGTTGTTTTACAACCGTTGTTAAAACTTATTTGACAACGGTTGTTGTTTAATAACCGTTGTCAATACCTTCCATACTATAAACTACACAAACACAAGTCTGCTACAGCCACAAAACAAAAACCTTAATACACAAACACAAACCCAGCAGACAAACACAAACACAAACACACAAATACAAAACACACTTTCTCATCGTCTCTTTCTCTCTTTCTCATCGTCTCTTTCTCTCTTTCTCATCGTCTCTTTATCTTCTCGCCGTCACTGTTGATTTCATTGTCTAATTATCAAGTAAATCTCACCGTCACTGTTGGTTTCATCGTCTTTCATCGTCATTATTTTCTTTTTCTAATTATTTCATTTGCATGTGTATGTGTTAGTTTTTATCGACCATTATGTTATTTCTTTAAGTATTATTCGCTTAATTCGTCTTTCATTGTCATTATTCACTTAATTAACAAAGATGAAGCAAGATGATAGAGAGGAATGCCGATAAACATAATTAATATATATATAATAAATACATAAATTAAAAAAAAAAATTACATTAATAAAAATGCAATTCTTATATTTTTCATAGAGGGTCTTATTCTCCTCTATGATATCCGTCCTCTCCTCCTTGGCTATTTGGAGGTTCCGTTCAGCAGTTGCTATATCGTCATATAGCTGCAACTGCTGCTGCTCCGTCAAGCCATCTTCTTTGGCGTCCTTCAGAATGGATCGAGCATCCGCAAGGTAGCTCTTGAAACTTTCCTCAATGTGGAGCAACTGGCGGATGAAACTGTTGTTGTTCTCGATCATAGTAAGAGTCTTAAGGATGATATCATTCATTTTGTTGGAGTTTGGGGTTTGTTTTGAAAGATTAAGTAGGGTTAATTTATTTGGAGTTTGTTTTAGCAGTTAGGGTTTGGAGATGTATGTAGTGAGATAATGGAAATGTTAGTTGAGATAATGCATGTATTTATACTAAGCAATGTGTGGGTTGAGTTGTTTTTTAATTAATATATATGTTAGGAAGTTGTGCCATAATCATCATCATATCTCTCAATGCTGCTTCAAATCTTATTACTAACCCTTCTCATTCCATATTGTCCGTTCATATGCACAGTGATGGCAGTAATAATGCATGCATCGGAATTATAACGGGCCGTAATTATGCATGCATCTAGTAATATTTAATTTACTTTTTTTTTTATTTTTTAAGAATAAACAACGGTTATTTATTAAAAAACCGTTGTCTTTAGTTATAACAACGGTTTTGTATATTACAACCGTTGTTATAACTTTCCCCCCAAAATTGAGTCACACTTTCCACAACGGGTTTTTATACTTAAAACCATTGTTAATAGTTTCAACAACGGGTTCCTTAAGAAACCCAACCGTTGTTAAAACCATTTACAACGGACGCTTTAACAACGTCCGCTTTTTTATATAACAACGGTTTTTAACCGTTGTTGTAGCCTGTATCTGTAGTAGTGGTAAATACGTAAGTGACCCTTCTCATGTACGCGAGGCGGAGATGATTGAACTAGATGATGCCCTATCATATGTGGAAACGCCCAAGGAAATCCTAGACTGAAAGGTTAGGAGGACAAGGCATGGTGAGACGGTATTGGTGAAACTATTGTGGTCCAACCATCTATTAGAAGAGGCTACTTGGGACGCCGAGGAAACCATGAATAAGTGATACGTCCACATTTTCGTGCAGGTATGAGTTTGGTTACGAGGTCGTAACCGTGTTTCTAGAGGGGTAGGGCGTATTACGCAAGTACAAGTAGCACGAGTCTTTTATTTCCTTTACTTAGTCGGTCAACACCTAACCTTATAGTAGCTTTTAAGGTGGTCATAGCGTACTAGCCTCATGATATCCGACTCACCGTCTCTCGCCTTGACATATTAATGGGACGAAGAATTTTGGCTTTTATAGTGTCGGGTGTGAACTTCGGGGACAAATTTCTTTGTAAGGGGAGGGGGAGATTGTAATACCTTGCATTTATAGAGATATCACTTAACCGAGTAGATGATCCACTCGGCCGAGTGAAGATCCACTCGACCAAGTGGAGGACCGAGTACGCCTTGGCTGAAGGTTGGAAGTCTAGAAAATTGGTCACTCGACCGAGTGGAGCCCCAACTCGATCGAGTGGACCGCCGACTCGACCGAGTGCCAGTCGAGTTCAGCTTACACGGGAAACTTATTTGGTAGGAAGTCGCTTTCAAGGCTTATCTTTTCATATTTCCCACCTAAAAACCCTTCCCAACACTCTCTAAACTCTCAAAAATCTCTCTAGAACATTCACCCAATAATCCTCTCTAAACCTAGCCTCCCCAAGTGAAGATTTCCTACCATCTCCTTCTTTCTTGTTCATCCACCCTACTTGTAAGTCGGTTTATGTTTTATTTCCATAATATTATATTATTTACCATAATTTACCATTATTAGATTATCTCCTAATTATTTAGGTGATGGAATTAAAATGGGTAATTAAGGGGTTTAATTAGTATAATTATTGTAGTAGATTATGGTAATGAATGTAGTAATTAATTGTGTAGGAAGCTTCATTGAGGGGCATTTCTAGTGGCTAGCTTGAGGATTTGGCAAGATAAGCTTGAGGTAGGGTTTTCCCTGCTTAGCTATAATGATATGGGTGTTTAATTACGCATTTATTTTCATTAATTGTATTTGTCTCATGGTAGTTGCATTATAACAAGTTCTTGATAATTAGGGTTTACGACATAATGTGGTTTCATGATGACTATGTAAAGGTGAGTATAATGAATGGTTATATGATGGTTACAATGTATTATAATATGTTAAAGAGCAATTAAATGAGAAGAAATGAATTAGTGAGGAATTGAACATGGTAATAATTGTTGTGTCAATGTGATTGCATAATTGTCTTGGTTGAATTTATGTGGCTTGATTGTGGTTTGGTTGACAATGGAGGATGACTGAGGATTGTTGGTTACGATTTTGGAGACGGAAGGCGGTTGGAAACCCGTCTTCCGCTCAAGTCATCCTTGGACCTTCTCACTCCAAGGGGGATGTGCATATTAAGTACTTGGGTTATGGAGGGACTCGTATGGTTGAGGCACGACGTCTGGCAGGGGACTCGAGTCGCTCTCAGGCCCGGTACCACAGACGTGTTCCGACTACCTTGTGTTAGTTGTGGCATCGTGGGAGTGTCCCGGCCACCGGTATGTGGAGGTGAGTATGTTGTAGGATGATTGTTATGCATTTCGTACTACGTTGGGATTATGGTTATTATCTTTACATTGTCATATGAGTATGCAGGCTTGATCATTGCATTTATTTAACATTTATATTGTTAAGCTAACCCTTGGGTTTAAATGTCTGTGGTGAATCATATGATGATTTACGCCCATATGGGGAGCAGTGTTGACAGGTTAGCATGCTTGAACTAAGGGCTTAGGAGCGGTCTTCCTTAGTTGTCATCAGTTGTACTTATCTTAGTTTTTAACATTTAAACTCCACTTCTTTCGATTGGGTTGTATTAATGGGATGGCATTTGCATCCCGTAAACTTGTAACTATTTATCTAACTACAACTTATCTATTTTAAGTTTGTGTTAAATACTTATTTACTCGATTGTTCGCACTACAAGCTTGGGAAACCAAGTCTTGTAATGCCTCCATGTGTTGGGAATGTCTAGAGGAAGCGTCCCGACTAATGGGGGTGTTACAAATTCATTATTCTGTCTCATGCATAACTCGTATAATACAATATAATATTTTTTATATAATTATAAAATAAGGGGTATTACATCCTATGATGTCACTGAGCACACCATTCAATCGATTAGCCAAGATTTTACTTATCACTTTAAATAAAGTGGTATAACGGGCAATAGGTCGAAAATCTGTTACACAGCTTGGAATTGGATTCTTTGGGATGAGTACAAGTAAAGTAGAGTTCACAGCCTTTGGCATTTTCCATTTAGTGAAGAACTCTCCAATAACCTCCTTAAAATCTTTCCCAATAATACTCCAAGCATCAAGAAAAAAGCCAGATGAGTACCCATCAACGCCTAAGCTTTTATGCTCAATATATTTGAAAGCATCCAGGATTTCTTTATCCTGAACAGGCCCTACCAGAGCGTGAGCAGCATCAGAAGGAACCATATTCTACTGGAAAACCTCTTTAGGAAGAGGTTTTACAACAATAGAAGCTCCCAAAAGCTGCTGATAGTAGGATAAGAACCATGTTGCAACCTCAGTGACCCCCGTGCATTGTTGACCATTCATGTCCTGGATAGTACCAATGATATTTCTTGCTCTTTTTTCAGCAATATTTGCATAGAAATACTTAGTGTTAGTGTCATTTAGAAGAGTATTTTGAACCTTTTCTCTCTGTTGAAGTGCATTCATCTCTGCCTTCTTAAGTTGAATATACTCAGTCCTCTTTTTATGTTCCCGCTGCAGCAGATTTAGATCAAGGGGAGAAGCTTGTAAGCTTGCTTGATACTGATGTAATTCATGTTTTGCCTGAGTCACTTTATAAGATATGTTTTTAAATTCAGCTTTATGCATTTCCTTGAATCCTCCCTTAAGCATTTTAAGCTTTTTATATAGACAACCGATTTTACTACCATAAACAGGGGTATTTCAATTCTTCTGAACATAAGGGAGAAAAACTAGAGAAGAAGCCCATCAATGCTGATAATGCCTGAGGAATGGTCTGAGACCCCTGCAGGGGGAAAGAGACAGGTAAGGTTACTGACTCTAGCCACAAATCATTTACATGACCCTATCTAGCTTTTCCCATCTTAAATGGCACCCTTGTTTATTACTCCAAGTGTAGGTACACCCAGTAGCAGGATAATCCATCAGACCAAATAAATCAAGGCAGTCTTTGAATTCGTCCATGTCCTTATAGTTTAAATGATCACTACCCAGCCTCTCATCTGAATGGAGATTGACATTAAAGACCCCAAGACAAGCCCGAGGAGAAGAAAAAGAGGTGGAAAGCAAAGCCAATGAATCCCATAAACTATGCCTGTCAATTCCCCTATTAATAAAAGCATAGACAAAGGTGACCTAGAAGTATTTCTGAGTAGCATGGTGCAAACACGTACAGTGTATATACTGTGCTGATTTCTCCACCACAGTTAAAGTAACTTCTGAGGCTAACCACAAAATCCATATAAGCCCATTGTTATGGCACTCATTATTATTGAAAAAATCATACCTAGCAAACTTATTAGACCAACTAGAAGAACTTATAGATGGCTTAACATGAGTTTCAATTATTGCTCCACAATCCACTTTATTAGCAACTAAGAAGTCGTAGACCTCTAACATTCCAAGCTGAGACTTTATGAGATACAATTGATCCTCCTGGTTCCACCACCAACTTATCCACCACAACATCCCCAACATCAGGATTGAAGTCTTGAAGAACTTGAAACTTGTTGTCCAGATTTGCAGAGATAGTTTTTTCCTAAGTAAAATAGTCTTTGGCTTAGCTTTAGAAGTATTAATTTGGAAGCCCTCTTTGTGTAGATGCTGGGAAGGGGGGGTATGAAGAGCTTGATTATCATTGACAGCAGGATTATCATTGTTCAGTCTACATCTGTCATTGGAGTTCCCCGCTGTTTTGCAGACAGCTAAAAAATAGGGTAGCCATTCATAATTTTCTGGGTAATAGAACCTCAGTACGGGGTGTTAAGTTGAACTTCTTTAGGCAGTTCCTTGTAAAGATCAACACCGACCAATATCCTAGCAAATTCCAACTTACTCTTATTGGTAGTGTGTTTATCAGCATAAGTTGGGTTACCCATAGCACTTGCTACTTTGCTAAGAGCGGTTTAGGACCAGAAACAAGGATCCAAATGTGAGAAGAGTGCCCAGACTGGTACATGAGTGACGTTTAGGGCCACAGTAGGTGACCATGGCTTGAAAATAAGGGGAAATCCTTTAAGATTCCATACATCCCCCCTTATCTTGTCCATATCCTCAGCATTGGCAAAACGAAAAAAATACCAACCTTTGTCAAAGAAAAGGATTTCAGAAGTAGTTATATGGGAACCAAGATTTACTGACTAAGGCCTGGATGAAGCTAATGTTGAAGGCTTACCTAAAACTGTGCCCACCAGGGTATATTTCCAGTAATCGAGCTCATCAATTATATCTTCTTTTTCAATCACAACAACAGAGTCCACAATAGCGACATAAGAGAGACTCATGTGTTTTACCAAGATTTTACACGGAAGTAATGTCTTGCCAGGGGATTATTTTGTAGGGTGATCTAACTCAATTCACAATACCTGACTAATACGGTAAATAAGTAAAGAATAAACAATAAAATGAAAGACAGAGATTTGTATGTGGAAAACCCTGGGAATAAGGGGAAAAACCATGGGCACCAAGCCAGGAGGGATTGTTACTATAGTTTTCTGTATCTTGACAGAGAATCAGTGTGTCAGGCTATTTATAAGAACGAGTGCTAGTGAAATTGCTTAAATAAGAATAAGTGAGTGAATAGATAATGATCCTTTATCATTCTTCTATTTGCTATTTATAGTTGCTTCTTTTGATGTTCAACGTCCCTTTCAACGTTCATATAAACGTTCCTTGATAATAGGCCTTGTCCCCTATTTATCCAGAGGTGAGTATTTGACTCCAAAACTGCCCGTCCTTATATCTTGTTTGGTTAACGGCTTCATAGTTGTTATAGAGTTTGTTGATAGGTCTTCCGTGAAAGTAGGAACTACTTTGTTGCACTTTGACTATTGCCTGACGCATTCAGGTGATGCCTAATATATGGTTGATGTGTATCCCTGCAGGTCTGGCTTGACAAGATGGCCTGACCTGTCGTTCCCTCTTGGTTGGCGCCTGTTTGAGTGAAGTATGCTTTGTACTAGGTTGCCCCTGTCCAGGCCAACCTGATATTCTTTGCCTGACTTTTGTCTGATCAGGCAGGACAAATCTTGGCCGAACAATTGCCTCTTATCCCCTTATTTCCATTGGATCTGGCCAAGAATGAAGAGATAAAAAAAATCGGGACAGGTATAAATGTGAGAATCTTTCCGGAAAAGAGTTTGAATTCTTTTTAACTTCCTAACGGCCAGTGCCTATTAAATGGGGTAGGTTCATCAAACCCTAGGAGAGTCATGATTAAACTCGTCCACTTGCGTTATCCGTTGGCTTGATTTGTGCCTATAAACTGTTTTGAGCCGTCATTTGATCTCCTACTTTCATTCTTCAATTTTTGAATCTTTCTTTCTTCCTTCTCTGATTTCTTTGCAAGACAAAAAATCCTATTTCAATAATCTTCACATTTAATCAAAAAAATGGCTGGTGGAAGAAGGAGAACTGCTGAGCAAAAGCTGCTAAGGCTGAGCAACCTCCGGTGGTGGTTGAGGTCTCTAAAGTCATCCCTGAGGATGAGGTTATCGAAGTTTCTGCCCCTACAAAAATTCTGGCTATTATGCACAAGGGTGTCAGCTTTGCCCTTGTGAAGTCATTGTCTACTTCATTCCCTGAGGCTAATCAACTTAAACCTTCTTTTAACCACTATTTGAAGGGTAGAGGTCTTCTCCCTTCTGATGCTGAGGTCTGGGTCCCTGAAAGTGGTCCAGTCAGGGCTAATTAGTGCAGTCCTGGCTGGTTTTGTATCTTTGAATGGGCGTTCAAGGGGGGTTGCAAGCTTCTTTTTACTCCATTCATGATTGATATTATGAGGGCTATCAAGGTTGCTCCTTTCCAACTTATGCCTATGGTTTTGAAAATTGTTCAATCTGTTGAATATTTATGTGCCAAACACAATTTAGTGATCACTGTTGAAGACTTCAAGAACGTCTATCACCTGAAGAGTAATACTACTGGGCGTTTCAACTTTCACGTCAGGGCGAAGATGGCTCACTTGATAACCAACTTTGACTCAAGCGATGATAAGGGTTGGGCCACAACCTATATGTTTATCAGGGGCAGATTCCATTGCCCCTGATTTGGATTATCTCAGTTATCCGGCTGTGGAGGGTGGTAAGTATTTTCCCTGTGTACAATTCAGATCATAATAATATGTAAATCAAATTTTATTGTAAACTTACTTGTATTGTGCCATAGTGGTTGACTGGGCTTGTGATCCTGATGCTGAGGGGTCGGCTGATCGTATTGCAGCCTTTATGGCCCTGTCGGAGGAGGAGAGGACATGGCCTGCTTGTCTTGGCCAAGAGCCCCTGCCTCGTTTCAAGAAGGCTAAACTGAGCACCTATAAGGCTGCTAAGAGTGCTAAGGCTTCAGGGGCCTCAACATCAGGAAGTAAGTTTTGTTTTTTCTGCGTTGATAATTATGCCTGAGCATATGTTAGTATTGGTGATATAGAATTTCGTCGTGTAGCTACCAGGGCTTCTGCGAGGATTGCTAGCTTTGGCCTGTCTGTGGTGAAGGCAAGAGTTTTCAAGATTACGAGGGAAAAGCCTCGGAGTAGTGAGGCTGCAGGAAGTGATAGTATGCTTCAAATTCAGGTTCCTACTCAGCAGGCTCAATTGGTGTCTCCTGTGAACCCCCGCGTTAAAGCGGAAAATATAGCTTATAAAATGAAGCGGAAATTAGGAAATTTTTTGAAACTTTTAAAGTTTAAAGCGCGGGTTCATTAAAACCTAAAACATAAATAGAGAATGCGGAAATAAAGATTTAAATTATACAAACGTGATAGTCAAGGTGAGGGAAAATATATCCCTCGAATGACAAATGATAAAAGGTGAGTCTAAGCAATTCTACTAAACCGACTACTAGTCTAAGGTGCTCGCTAGCTCACACGTCTAAACCCCACAAATGCATCTTCACAAACCTGTTATTCATGTAAACATGAAAGCCACTGTCAGTGGGGAGTAACTCAGAGTTCTCCCAGCCACATTATGTTAAAATAAACGTAATAAGGAACTCAGTTATGCAAGGTGTAGAAAATAATGGTAATCAACGTGAATGAATAAATGCCATTGAATAAAACTTGCCAATTGACTAAAAATAATTAAAGTGACTAATATTAGCAAAACATAAATTCATCCAATTCTGTGAGACATTTGAAAAAGAAAGAGGGCGATTTCAGGCGATCTGCTGCTACCCTATTCTGCCACCAGCCGGAGTTCTGCTGCCACCACATCTGCGTGCTGCTGACACCACCTTCGGCCCCTTCACACCGTCGGATCATCAGCGTTGGGGTTGGTGCATAAATACGAAGGTTGCTGTGTGTTTTCGCGAATTAGGGCATAATTTCACAAATTGCTTTTCCGTCGCCCTGCCACCGTAGTCTGCCAAACACCACTTCACGTCGACCTTTAGACCTCACGTCGCCGGTCATAGGTGGTTTGTGTTGGTGGTTTCTGCGGTTGTCGCGTTTTTGAGGGAGTTTGGTGTGAGTGTCTTTCGGGTTAGAACGGCTGTCAGTCTGGGATACTCGCCGCCTGCCTGCGGTTGGTGTTTTCCAGCGTCACCACCCTTTGGCCATCAGACCTCCTGTCGCCGGTCAATGCTGTGGTGGCTGACGGCGCTGCCCTAGTTTCTCTGATGAGTTTCTTCTTCTTTCTTGTTGTTTTGTTTCCGCATTCAGGTTTTTCTTTTATTGCCGCTACTTTTCTCCACCGTTTCTGCTGGTGGTTGTCTGCCTGCTGTGGTGTTGTTTCTCCTGCTACCGGTGTCCGGCCATCGATGTTTGCCACCTGCCCTCTGTCGTGTAGGTTGTGGTTGTGGTGGGTGTTGCGGATTTTTGGAGGCGTGGAGGTAGGCTGCTTTACACTGGTTGTTGATCACCGCCGGAGTGGGTGGTGTGTTGGTGGTCAGTTGGGCTGTCCTCTGGCCGCTGTTTGGCCTTATTTACGGGTGCCTTGTCTGCTTTGAGCCTCTTGTTGCTTGTGTGGTTGTCTGTGTGGTGATTTTCGTTCGGGTGGTAGTTTGGTGGCCATATCTTTTTTTTTGTGCAGGTCGGGTGTGGGGTTTTGCTTCTTCCTTCATGCCCGAGCTTGTGCGGTACCATTGTCCTTTTTCGGGTCTTCATGGGTGTCGGGATGGTTTCGGTAAGGGCCTTACAAAGGCAGCTTGGCAGAAACATTTACAGGTCCGCCATTGTCATGACGGTGCGTTGGAACTCTTAATGATAGTTTGACTATTTATTCCAATGCCGAGAGTTCTTTGAGACGGATGGGGCTCTGGTTGTGTGGGGTGTGTTTTATGACCCGTACTATTAGAGTAAGATGTCGGCATAGTCGGGGTGATTTTGTGATGCATCCGGAGTGTGTTGATGGCCTTTACACCTTCCCTATTCATGGTATTCCGAGACCTTTGGCTCCTTCTACTTCGGTTTCTTCTGATGATAGTGTAGAGCTCGTTCAGTGGTCTATATCTTCGCTGGATCGTTTATTGTCTTTAGGCCTTCGCACCGTGAAATCTATTCCTCCTAAGTGCCGTCTTGGGTTTGCTCGGGCTTTGAAAGGGTCCTTGGATGCGGTGTTTGATGCCCCTAGTGATCTCTCCCGTTGGGTTCGTCTGCTTGTTCTACCACTTTGTTTGCTCAAGAATTTCGCTCCTCGGAGTAATCATGAGTGTCGGACTGCTATTCGGCGTCAGCATCAGGAGGAGAGTATTTCTAGGGCTATCCTTACTTGGGGGGCACTGGGGGGGGGGGTTGCAGTTGTTACAGGAGTGTTTTGATGAGGGTCCTTCTTCATTTTCTGTGGATGAGGATCTGGATTTTAGTGAGCTTAACCTCCGCCAATGTCGGCGGAAGATTTCTGATGGCCATTATACTGCTGTTGTACGGGTGCTTTCTTCCTCTAGGGTCGCCCCCTACTCCGATGCCACTCTCGTGGCCCTGCGTGAGAAGCATCCTGTCGCCCCGCCTCCTTCATTGCCTCCTCTGTCTGGGGATCATCATCCTCTGGTCGTTTCTTCGGCTGTGGTCTTGGATATGATTCGGAGCTTCCCTCGTGGTACTTCCTGTGGGAGGGATGATTTTCGTGCCCAGCACCTTATGGATTGTTTGAGTGGCGCTGTTGTGGCTATCTCCGATGATTTGATCACTTCTATTACTAGGGTGGTTAATCTTTTTCTTGAGGGCCGGTGTCCTCTTCCTCTGGGTGAGTACATTGCCAGCGCCCCTCTTATGCCACTCGTTAAACCGGGTGGTGGGGTTCGTCATATTGTTGTTGGTACGGTCTAGAGATGGCTTGTCTCTAAGGTTGGTGCTTCTATGGTTGGTCCGTCTTTATCTTCTTATTTTGATGGGCTTCAGTTCGGGGTGGGTGTGTCCGGTGGAGGAGAGGCTATCTTGCATGCCTTGAACCAGCTCATTGAGGATCAGGGGGCTCAGGTGGGGCTTTCTATGTTCTTTGGTTGATTTCGAATGCGTTCAACCTTGTTGATCGTTCGACCATGCTTCAGGAGGTCCGCCGTCGTTGCCCGGCTCTCTCCCGTTGGGTGGAGTTTTGTTATTCCAGACCAGCCCGCCTTTTTTATGGGGAGCACTGCTTGTGGTCTTGTCAGGGTGTTCAGCAGGGTGATCCATTGGGCCCTTTGCTTTTCGCTTTGGTTTTGCGTCCGTTAGTTTGCAAGATCCGGGACACTTTTGACCTCACTTTGTAGGCGTGGTACTTAGATGATGGCACCATCGTGGGTGATACTTTGGAGGTGGGGAAGGTCTTGGATTTGATTATGGTGGATGGCCCTCTTTTTGGATTGCATCTTAATGTCTCCAAGACGGAGGTCTTTTGGCCTGTTGAGGATCCTCGGAGTCGACGTCCGGGGGTTTTCCCCCCTTCTATTTCTCGTCCATCGCGTGGTGTTACTGTTTTGGGTGGACCTGTCAGTGCTTGTTCTGATTTTAGTAGTGAGATTGTGGCGACGAGAGTAACCAAGACCATTGAGCTAATGGATTTGGTTGCGAGGATTGAGGACCCCCAATGTGAGTTGCTACTTCTTCGAGCTTGTACTGGTATTTCCAAGCTTTACTTCTCACTTCGTACTTGCTCCCCTAGTGTTTTTGGGTCTGTCCATCTTCCTTTTGATGTCGCTCTGCGTTCTAGTTTGGAACGTATTGTCACCGCGTCAGGGCCGGGTTTTGGGGATTGGCAGTGGCGCCTTGCTACATTCCCTTTTCAGCTTGGTGGTCTTGTTGTCTATGCGGCGGGAGATGTTTTATTTTATGCTTTTATTGCGTCCCGCTTGAAGTCTGCTGGTTTGCAGGCTAAGCTCCTCGGCCCTTCTGGTATTGTAGCTGCTGGCCCTGCTTTTGATGATGTCGCGCGGTGTTTTTTTGTGACTACGAGGATCGGTGTTTTAGGAAACCCTAGTGAAAATTGCTTTCGCCCCAAACTTATGAAGAAATTGGCGGACATTTATTTCGCGACGGTTCTTTCTTTGCCTCAAAGTCATTTTCTCTTTGACGCCACGCCGCATTGCTTTATGGCGGTCTCGGCAGGTTCTCACTTTGCTCTGATTGGTTGTGTGCGGTTCCTATCTCGGGGTTGGGTCAGACTATGAACGGGAGGACTTACCGTTGTGTGCTGGGGTATCGTCTAGGTGTTCCGTTATTCGCGGTATCTAGGCCCTATCCGGCTTGCTCTTGGGTTTTTGCTGAGGATGTTTTTGGGGACCACGCTGTTTCTTGTACTGGTACTGTGGGCGTTAAACATCGGCATAGCCTTGTCTGGGACACTCTTTTCGACATCTGCTATAGATCTGGTATTACTGCGGGAAAGGAGGTTGATATCGGTTTGGTTGATGGACATGGTGGCTCTCTTCGTCCTGCGGATTTATTCCTTTCTTCTTGGGACAGGGGGCGTGATGTGTGCGTTGACTTGACAGGTTCTTCTCCTTTGACTCAGACTGGAATGGCGGATTTTGTGCCTGGCCGGGTTGTCGTTGATGCTGCTCAGCGAAAGTGTGCTAAGTATGGGGATTTGTGCGCGGTGGCGGGTTACGGTTTCCTTCCTTTCTCTTTCTCTTCACTTGGGGAGCTGGGTTCGGATGCTGTTGCCTTGCTCAAGCGGATCCAGAAATTCTTGGTATCTCAGGATGCGGGGGCTCGGGTGGCCGCTTACATTTTTACTAGACTTAGCTTTGCTATTGCTAAGGGTGTGGGAGCCCAGATTGTATCTCGGCTCCCCACCAATTTCATGTAAACTTTTATTTTTATTTTAATGAAAGCTGCGCGCATTTTATAATAATAATAATAATAATAATAATAATAATAATAATAATAATAATAATAATAATAATAATAATAATAATAATAATAATAATAATAATAATAATAATAATAAAAACGTTATTTGAATTAGATTGTAAGAGAGTAAGTAGGTGTGTTGTGTTGTCGAAATCGGGTTGGTCCGAAATAAAATAGCTTTACAAGAGAAATGCGACGATCTTTGCTAGACGGAAATATGTCTATGACTTAAGACGGAAATATTATTATTATCACCTATTATTAATATCCGAGTATCCAACTATATATATATATATATATATATATATATATATATATATATATATATATATATATATATATATATATATATATATATATATATATATAATAACCTTTAATATATTACTTTTATAAGTCATGTTTAAAATGAAATTAATGAAATTAAATAATTCAAAAATATAAAATAAAATAATTGAACGGTTAAATAAATTATAAATGTCAAAATGAGAAATTCGTGGGTGTTACAATCACCCCACCTTTTAAAAAGTTTCGTCCTCGAAACTTGAAAGTAGAACATGAAAGGTTATAAAGATAAAGCCGGACTTTTTTTTTTAAATCGGTAACTAAAATATTAAAAGGTTTGTCAGTGTATGAATCAAAATTCCTTCAAAACTCTCAAGTAAAAATTTTCAACGGTACCAGATTCTCGTCAAAGGAACGGAAGAGTTCTCGTTGCGCATTCAAGAACGCTAACATCCCAAATCAAAGACAAGGTTAAAACAAAATCATTTGCCGATAAGCGTAGAACAAGTTATTAGACGTCTCAAATAACGAGTTCTAACATCCCATCAACGTCAAAACCAAAAGAAAATGATGATCCACTTAAATTTTCTTTTGAAAAAGCCAAATTGAAAGTAAAGTATACATTTTCAAACTCTAAAAGTAGTCAAGTTTTTGAAAGTGCAACACTAAACTTCGACGAAGAATAAAAAAAATAAGCCAAAATAGAATTCGGGCAGAACGAAAAGCATCTCGGATATCACGATCACGAAAGGAGCACAACGAAACGAGAGAGAAGGGTATGAAAGACAAAGCTTATGATCAAAGAGGAGGGGAAAACTAGGCAACAAGGAACGCCATTCGCAAAACTTTCCAATAACGTCACCCAACTCGATTTCTCGGGTACCTTCCATAGCTCTCGAGGTCTAAGCCACTATGGCAAACTACATCCAAAACCACTTATGAGCCAATTCTCAAGACAAACTTATACTCGGCGATCATAACTTAGCTATTTACCAACTTAGGAGCCTTACAAACACCTCCCATAAAATCAAGGTCCAAACCACTAACGTCACAAATCTAGGAGTCTCTCAACCTAGTAGAATGTTCTTTGCACTTTCTAACGTCCCAAATCAAAATCTCGTTATACACTCTAAATCACAAGTATAAGCGATTATATTCACCAAACAATACATGCTACCCACCTCAAGGCAATGGGTTAACCACTCAAATTTCAAGCTTACATATCTCAATGTTCACTAACCTTACCTAATCACAACATTTCACATCCTTAAACATTATACCTCAAGAGGGGAGAATTACAAGATCCCAAGTAGAATTATACCATGCATAGGGCTAAGAGACAACCATCCAAATCATCTAACCCAACTAAGTTAGAAATCCATTGAGCCCAACTTATAATATCATCCCACAAACACCGTAAAGTGAATACCCCAATGAGAATCCAGTAATTAGTACAACTCTCGCCTAACAAATTCCTTAGGTGACCATTAGAACACTCACAAGAGTCTACCGACTACACTTACCTCATGCTCAACTAGAACTTCCAAGTAACACTCACATCACCAATCCCCTAAACATGAAGCTATCGAGAGGGTACACTACCACTTCTATTAGGGCTCTATCAAAATTCTAATTCCCATATTGCACGGTCAAAAGCACATACAAATTCTCACACCCAATTCCGACAAACTCAAAGCTAAAAAATCCCCAAAACACACTCCACTCCTCCGCAACGTAGACAACAAGGGGATAAAGGGTAACCACGGGATAAGGAACGATAAGGGATTTCAAAAAGGAACGTATGAGAATGACAAGTTACGAAACTAAAAGAGTCAGATTCAAATGATGACGGCTAACAAGAAGTAAGAGATACTAGAGTTAGGGAGATATTTGAGGCAAGGAGAGGAAAAGTAAACTTACGTATAAAGGTAAGTTCCACAAAGCGTTAGTCTCACATATAACTCAAAACTTATGCGCACTCGATTCCACAATTCAATTACACTCTCCGACAATATCACTACTCACCACTAATGGATATGGCTCGGTTTAAGACAATTTCCTCAAAATCAATTTAACTCAATCAAGGTGACCTTTCCACAAAACAAGGGGAGGTTTCCACAAGGGGTCTCATAAGAAGAGAAGGTACCAAGGCTAAGTCGGAAAGAAGAATAAAGAGTTACCAAGGTGTGAGAAAAGAGGAATTGGAGAAGCAAACAAGTATCCGGATTAGAAGATTAATGCAAGATACACTAATAACGGAAAGAATCTTCGGTAAAGTAGAAACATTCTTCAAAATGTAGAACAAATATTCAATCTTCGGCAATAGGCACCAAATCTTGATCACCATACGGGTAAGCTCATGGTTTGTTGATCCCAGGCACAAGAAAAATAATTATTGACAATCAACAAACATGTTAGAACCTAACAAAAAGCAAACACACTACAGACTACCACCTTAGGTCCTTACGTCTACCCATCTCTCATTCATTATTCAAGGTCAAGTTCAAATTTAAATTTGAGATACACGTGTGTGCGTCGGGAGCAACATAGGCTCTGATACCAACTGTGAATCCCCGTGTTAATGCGGAAAATATAGCTTATAAAATGAAGCGGAAATTAGGACATTTTTTGAAGCTTTTAAAGTTTAAAGCGCGGGTTCATTAAAACCTAAAATATAAATAGAGAATGTGGAAGTAAAGATTTAAATTATACAAACGTGATAGTCAAGGTGAGGGAAAATATATCCCTCGAATGACAAATGATAAAAGGTGAGTCTAAGCAATTCTACTAAACCGACTACTAGTCCAAGGTGCTCGCTAGCTCACACGTCTAAACCCCACAAATGCATCTTCACAAACCTGTCATTCATGTAAACAAGAAAGCCACAGTCAGTGGGGAGTAACTCAGGGTTCTCCCAGCCACATTATGTTAAAATAAACGTAACAAGGAACTCAGTTAAGCAAGGCGTAGAAAATAATGGTAATCAACGTGAATGAATAAATGCCATTGAATAAAACTTGCCAATTGACTAAAAATAATTAAAGTGACTAATATTAGCAAAACATAAATTCATCCAATTCTGTCAGACATTTGAATAAGAAAAGGCGAGTAACTGTTAAATAATTATGGACACGCATCCCAAGTAAAAATAACATATGCAACCATCCATAATGCAAGACATTTATCACTCTTAGACTATCATTTCCCCGGGTAAGACTACGATAATAATACGGTCCTAGTCTAAATCTTGCATCTACACGCGCAAAACGAGGAAACTTAGTGAAACCCGAACCCTAAGGAGGGACGGCAGACAGGAAAATGGAGGAAAGCGGAGACCTTTCGTACCTCGAAAGATGAAGAACAGAAATGAGAAGCTAATGGCGTAAAGATTAGCAAAAATGGTTGAGGAATGAAGTCGGGATCTCGGGTTGAAGGTGGGCGATTTAATGGCGTTGCTGAGGTTTGCTGCTACTGCTTCTTATTGTTGCTGTTGTGATGTTTTTCGAAAAGAGGAAAGTGTGGGTGTGAGGTGGAGTGAGGGACGGGTGGTGTACCAATAATAATAATAATAATAATAATAATAATAATAATAATAATAATAATAATAATAATAATAATAATAATAATAATAATAATAATAATAATAATAATAATAATAATAATAATAATAATAATAATATATATATAATAACCTTTAATATATTACTTTTATAAGTCATGTTTAAAATGAAATTAATGAAATTAAATAATTCAAAAATATAAAATAAAATAATTGAACGGTTAAATAAATTATAAATGTCCAAATGAGAAATTCACGGGTGTTACATCTCCTCCGCATGTCGTGGTTGATAATGATAAGTCTAGACAGGCTAGCAAAAGAAAGAGACAGGATGAGTTCTGAAGGAGTTGGAGCTGTTGGTGAAGGTGTGAGCGAGGTCAGGGAGGTCAGGGCCAGCCTTGCTGATATACAGTTTGCTAAGGAGCAGATCCAGGCTCATTCCTTCTTGGTTGATGATCCTTACTATGTGTATCAGGCTGAGGAATTGTCTACTCAGGCAGTATCTGCTATGTATCGTTCCAGGGACTGTGCTGCTAATTTGGTTGGTATGCTGCATGAGGTATGATTCTTTTTTCCTTTGTTTTATTTTGCTTACTCGTTTTCTTCCCCTACTCGCCTGATTCGTGATTTCCTTGTAGAATATAAATAATATGCTGAGGGGCGCCTGTGATCTGAAGTCTTCAAACGCCAAGAATAATACCTTGGACTGGGAGGTCCAGTGCCTGAAGAAGAATGCTGAATCTTTGAAGACTGAATTGGTAGTGTTGAAAGGAGATAATGAGGCTATGAAGAAGGAGAATGAGCCAGGCAAGGCCTAATTGGTTGTTGAAACATCCAAGCTGGGGTCTGCCCAGAATGCTATAAAATCCATCCAGGCTAAACTTGCTACTGTCCAGGATTAGTTGAAGGCTAAAAAGCAGGCTATTCAGGATCTCTTGAAGGCAAATGAAGAGTTGGCTGTTGAGAGGGATACGGTGCAGAGCAGGTAAAAGATGCTACTTTGTATTTCTTTGGCAAGGGTCGTGTTGATGCTATGAAGGAGCCTATTGAGATCAGGCCGTACTGGAACCCGGAGCAGGAAATGGCTGACCTTAGTGCTACATATCCTGACCTTTACAAACTGCATGCTGATGATGAGGTCAATTCTCCTCCAACTAAAGACAAGAGCGATATGGCTGATGAGGATGAGGATGACGAAGAGGATGAGGCTGCTGATGAAGGCATAAGTTCTGCTACTGCCTCCAGGGCAGGTTGATAGTTTTATCCAGGATAACTTTTTTGGCCTATCCGGGGGGAGGAGTTCCCTGGACAAACTTTGAATTTCATTCTAGCCGGTCTTTGTCCCATCCAGGGGGGATGTTCCCTGAAAAAACTTTGTCTTTGCTCTTCTCTAATTAAAAATGCAATTGAAGTTGCTTTTTGATTTCCACGGTGTGCTCAGTCTGGTTAGATAATGCATGTTAAGATAATGCAATTTGAAGTATTCTCTTGTTAAGATAATGCCTGTCAGGAGGGCTTATGGCCCCCCTCAGTCCGTTTAGGGACTTGTGGCCCTCAGCCTGTCTGGAGGACTTTTTTTAGTAGGAAGGATAGTTGCCTATCAGTAGGGATGGCAGTCCCACCTTTACCCTGTGGATATCCATCCACCCGAAATTAAATGGATGGGATATAGATGACGGATTTTTTTCAAATTTAGGGTAAGATATGGATATGGGTGAATTTAGGGTGGGATATGGATTATCGTATCTCACCCGCTTAACCACCTTGTGTATATCCGAAATTAATATTTATAATTAATTTTTTATTAAGTTAATAATTATTTAAGTCATTAATGATTTCCCTTCGAAAGTATATTTTTTTTAATCAGAAATTTCCTTAATTTTGATATCATACTGTTATTTAGGGAAAGTAAAACTTGTGTTTATGTGGATATTGTTATTTTCACTAATCAAAGTAACTTACTTTTGTTAGTTTAATCAATAATATAATGCGTTGGTGGTTTCTTTGTAGTTGGCGTGGCGTATTTGTATGGTCATTTGCTTAATTACTTTGCAAAGACACTTTGTTGTTGGATATATGCTGGGTTGCTATTTCCTAACAAGTATTGTTACTTGAACTAGGTATGCCTTTTAATTTTATCGCCACAATTTTTTTACGATATATTATCTTTAAATTTTATAAGTTGTGAAAATATCCAACGGGTACCCGCTCCCACCCGCTTCACCCGGTGGATATGGATATGGATAGATGAAAAAATATTAAATGGATGAGAGTGGGAGATATTCCAGGATCTAGGGATTATTCCTCCGTGCAGGGTCTGGAGTCTGTAAGCTCCCTGCCCTACTATTGAGTCAATCAGGTAAGGTCCTTCCCATGTAGGGGTAAGTTTGCTGGCATTCTTGTCTTTTATATTTGGGAAGACTTTTCATAGGACTAGGTCCCCTTCCCTGAATACTTTGATGTTTAAGTTTTTATTATAGCTTCCGGCTACCGTTTGTTGGTAGGAAGTTATTCTGATTTTGACTGCATCTATCAGCTCTTTAGCTAGGGTCAAGCTATCTTGCATCAACGGTTGGTTCTCCTCAATAGTATTTAGGCTGCACCTGGTAGTTGGTACATGGATCTCTGCTGAAATTACTGCTTCACAGCCATAGACCAGGAAGTAAGGTGTCTGGCCTGTTGATGTTTTAGGTGTAGTCCTGTCAGCCCAGAGAACTAGAGGGAGTTTTTCGGCCCATATGCCTTTTCTTTGCTTTAGCTTCTTCTTTGGGCAGCTAATTACCACTTTCTTGCTGGATTCAGCCTGGCCATTGGCTTTTGAATAGCCTGGTGTGGAGGTCACCATATTAATATTCCATTGTGCATAGAAAGCTATTGTTCTTTTTCATACAAATTGTGTGCCATTGTCACAAACTATTTCTGAGGGGATGCCATATTGGCATATGATATGGATGGTCAGAGGCTGAAATGGAATGTAATAGCTCAAATGGTTGATGAATGAACGGGGAGTGAAGTTGACAGGCTTCACATTTCAAGCTATAAGCTAGGCAGTCAGCCCTTAATGTTGGCCAGAAGTAGCCTGTCCTTAGAACTTTGCTTCCCAGGCTTCTGCCTCCTTTGTGGTTTCCACAGTATCCGTCATGTATGTCCTCAATAACTTGTTTGGCCTCATGTGGTTCTAGGCATCGCAGGTAGGGTCCAGCTTGAGACTTTTTAAACAATGTGTTATTTATGATGGTGTAAGTAGAAGCTTTAATTTTAAGGGCCCTTGCTTCATGCCTGTCTTGGGGTAAAATCCCCTGCAAGAACCAATCATAGTATAGTTTGGTCCAGGAGTTCGTGTCCTCAATGATGGGACAAGTTTGGCCAGGCCTTGGAATGGTTGGTTCAAGCAGGTGAACAATGGTTCTCTTATCAAATATAGCAGGGCCGAAATTTGATCCCAGGCTGGCTAGGGCATCAGCCTGGGTGTTTATGTCTCTTGGTATCTGATCAATGTCAAATGAACTAAAATTTTTGCAAAGGTCTTTGACATATTCTAGATATAGAATCATTTTTGAATCATTTGCAGCATAGGTTCCTTTAACTTGATTTGAAATTAAAAGTGAGTCAGTTTTTACCTTAAGATTTTGCACGCCAAGATCTATACATACCTTGAGTCCAGCTATCAGGGCTTCATATTCAGCTTCATTGTTTGTTGCTTTAAATTTACAACTGACAGCCTGAGCTATTAAAACCCCTTGTGGTGATTTTAGTACTATTCCTAGGCCATTTCCTCTCATATTGGTTGCTCCATCTACATGTAAGGTCTAGTTCTGGCCAGATTTTTGGGTGTTTATTTGGTTGACCTCCTTTATGAGGTCTGGTTCTAGGTTGGGACTTAAATAAGCCCAAAGTCTGCTAAAGCCTGGGATTTTATTGTTGTCCTAGGTTCAAAAGTTATGTCTTAAGTACTAAGTTGTACTGACCACTTTGCCATTCTGCCTGAAAGTCCAGGTTTTCTGAGGACAGATTTTATAGGTAGATTAGTCCTGACTATTATTGGGTGACTCTCAAAGTAAGGTTTGAGGTTTGTGCAGGATACAACTAATGCAAGTACATATTTTTCAAGTAATATATTCCTTGTTTCTGCATCCAAGAGACTTTTATTTACATAATATTCGGGATGTTGTTGGCCTACAATCTCCTTGACTAGGACCCCACTTACTGCTGTCTCCGTGACTGACAGGTAGACTGTTCTCCTTTGTTAGGTTTGGCCAATAATGGTGGAGTAGCCAGGTAAGTCTTCAGCTCTTGGAAGGCTGTTTCATGTTCAGGCATCCATTGGAATGACTTGTTCTTTCTGAGAAGGTCATAGAATGACCTGCATCTTTCAGATGACCTGGATATGAATCTGTTCAGAGCTCCAACTCTTCCTGTCAATCTCTAAATATCTTTGACAGACTTAGGAGAATCTAACTCCAGGATGGCTTTTATTTGTTCTGGGCTGGCTTCAGTCCCAATTTTTGTCACCATGTACCCAAAGAATTTGCCTGATGACACTCCAAAGTGGCATTTGGAGGGATTGAGTTTCATATTAAATTCTTCCATGATTTTAAAGGCTACTTCCAGGTCCTTCACATGAGCTTTAACCTTTTTTATTTGACCACCATGTCGTCTATGTAGACTTCCATTATGTCGCCAATTTGGTCTTTGAACATTATATTAACTAGGCGTTGGTAGGTTGCCCCTGCATTCTTCAGGCCAAAGGGTATTGTTGTGTAGCAATATATGCCTCTTTGCGTGATGAATGCAGTGTTTTCCTGATCAGCTGGATGCATTTTGATTTGGTTTAATCCACTTGAGGCATCCTTGAATGTCATTAGCTCATGCCCATTTGTAGCATCTACCATTGCATTAATGTCAGGAAGTGGGAATGGATCTTTTGGGCAGGCATTGTTGAGATCCGTGTAGTCTACACAGACTCTCTATTTGCCTTTCTTCTTTTGTACCATGACCACATTGGCGAGCCATTCATGGTACATTACTTCCCTGAACATTCCCATGTCTAGGAGTTTGTCCACGTCTTCGTTAATGATTGTATTGCGTTCAGGGGCAAATTTCCTCATTTTCTGTTATACAGGCTTGAAAGAAGTGTCAATATTGAATTTATGGGTAATTATATTAGCATCAATACCAGTCATATCAAAGTGTGACCAGGCAAAACATGTAGACTTATTTTTGAGAAAGCTTACGAGTTCTGGTCTGACGTTATCAGGGACTTTAGATCCCAACAGTATATATCTGCCAGGGTACTCATGGTCTAGTATTACTTGATCTGTTTCCATTTGAGTATGTGCTACATAAGTGCTCCTGACAGGGTACTGTAATTGTTAGGTGAGTGACTTACCTGCCTTTGAAGGTTTTAATAATTCAGTGTAACATTCTGGGGCAGATTTTTGTTCACCTTTGATGGTTGCTATTCCCCATTCTATTGGTATTTTGACGCACTGGTGGTAGGTTGAAGGAATGGCTCTGACATTATGGATCCAGGGCCTGCCTAAGATTGCATTGTAGGATGAGAGGTAGTCTAGGACTCCAATTCTTTCATATGATGAGACTCCTTTAACGTAGGTTGGCAGGTAGATCTCCACTAGAGTGTTCTTGGTTTCACCACTGAATCCTACCAAGACATTTGACTTCTTTATGATCTGGTCCTCATTAATATTCATGGCTAGTTAGGCTACAAATCTCAGATCCTCCATTGATGAATTTGACTTCATAGATTGGTGGTGTTGGGGAAAGATCACGTTGTGGTCTTTCCTGATCCTTCCTTGATCCGTTGTCATCCTTCTTCTTTGACGACATTAGATCCTTCAAGTAACCCTTCTTTAGTAGGTAAGCCAATTGTCTGAGTAGACCCAGGCATTCCTCCGTGATGTGTCCTACGTCCATGTGAAACTCGCACCGCCTTGCTGTGTCTTTCTTGGAGTTGGGATTGTCCGTCTTTTTGGGCCACTTGACAATGTCTCCCATGTTGTCAAACCTTTTGATGAGACCTGCAGTATCAACGGAGAAGTTATATTCTTGAATAGGTGGATAAGTATAGGAGTTACCTCATTGCTCATGAATATAGTTCACTTCTGATCTGTCAGGTCTGGTGTAGGGAGATGGCCTAGAACTGATTCCCCTGTGATTAGAGCTTTTCCTGCTAGATCTTTTGTAACCTGAAACACTGTTTGTGGTTTCTAATTTGAAACTTTTATCTTCTTCTAGCCTGATGTAGCGAAGTGCCTTTGCCTGGACAAGGTTTTATGGTCAGCTCGTCATAGAGATCGATGTCCAATGGTAGCCCCTGCCTGAATGCTTCGACAGCTGTTCCAACATCACATCTGGGGATTGAAACTTTCTCTTTGTTGAATCTGGTCAGGAATGCTCTGATTGTTTCGTCAGGCTTTTGTTTGATTCTATACAGGTCACTGGGTCTCTTCTCGGTCTCCATGCAAAGGACTTGATGCTCCCATTTGGTAGGTTTATGTACCATTAAAGGGCAGGCCCGATCAGGGTTGTGCCAAAGCCTTTTCACATACACAATTGTCGTAGCTCACTGGGTATAGAGGCTGCCAACATTCTCGGTTTGTAGTACACAACATGGTTTTGAGGATCTGTGGTTCCATCATAGGTCCTCATTGATGGTACCACAAACTTTTTAGGTAGATTTATCTTGGCTATCTCGTCCACAAAAGGGGAATCAGCATAGCTTTCAGGGTTAGCTTCCTCAATGCTTGTGGGTATTCTAGGGATCTTCTCAAATTTCTCACGGAGTTTTTGGATCTCCTGGACCATGGCCATCATTATGGTTACATTGTTTTGATCTCGGGTAGTCTCTCCATTTGAGGTTTCTTCTGAGTCTGAATCAAGATCTCCTGCTTTGGTTTTTGATGGAGTTGGAGTACCAAAGTTGGAGAAATCAATATTCCTGATGATTAAAGAAAATGGTGTTCCAGGCTGGATCTTCAATTTTGAGCCTGAGGCTTTATCCCCCAGCTTTTGTTTCAGGTTGGACTCTGATTCTTTCAGTTTCTTGACTTTAGCTTCAGCCTGGGCCACTTTTTTCTTCAGTTGTTCTATTTCCAGTAGTTGTTGCTTGGCGGCAGACAGTTGTTGTTCTACACTGTCTCCAGTCATTTTTGAAAGAGTTTTTCTTTTCTTTGGGGTTGGGTTTTGATTATTTTTGAGCTATATGCCCAACGGTGGGAGCCAATTGTTTTAGCAAGATTTTACACAGAATTAATGTCTTGCCATGGGATTATTTTGCAGGGTGATCTAACTCAATTCACAATGCCTGACTAGTACGGTAAATAAGTAAAGATTAAACAATAAATTAAAAGACAGAGATTTATACGTGGAAAACTCTGGGAATAAGGGAAAAAACCACGGGCACCAAGCCAGGAGAGATTGTTACTATAGTTTCTGTATCCTGACAGAGAATCAGTGTATCAGGCTATTTATAAGTACGAATGCTAGTGAAATTGCTTAGAATGTATACAACAAAATAAGAATAAGTGAGTGAATAGATCATGATCCTTGTAGATACCCAGTATCTGTTGAGACTCCAACAAACACCCGATAATTATCGGACTACAACATGCTTTGGAATCGCGGCGTTTGATCGACAGTTCGTGTACAACTTTACGTCGGAAAACTTAAAACGATTTCAAAAATAAAACATTTCAAAACTTTTCAAAAGTACCTGGAGTGTTTAATGCACGACGACGGGGTTGCAATGACACTAACTAGAGTCAAAACCGACACCTGACCAAAAACCGACTCAAAAATTCAAATCCCGACTCCAACAACGAGTCAAACCGAGTCAACCACCAAAAACAAATCATTCAAAGCCTTCTATACTAAGATTTCCCGGATTCATGAAGGGTCAAGTGCCAAACATATGACTACAAATCCTAGGATAGAACAAATCATGATTGCATTTGTGTGAAAGTGACAGGACAACTCGAAGACGTGCGACGTGGCTCGCGCCTCTTTGAGCAGCCCAAGTGGCCACGTCGCTCAAAACTCACACAACCACTCATTCTCCTATAAATACCCCTCAAATGCCCCCATTTAAGAACTGACGCGAGTGTCCGCCCCCTCTTTTCTCCCTTAAAATTCTCGACTCGACTTCCTAAGTCACAATCCGTCGCGTATTTACGACCTACCGATCGTAAATACAAGCCTTACACAATGTTTGGTACCGTCATCGTGCATTAAATCACTTGACCGACCACTTCGACCACTACACCGTCACTAAACTTAATAAAACACTCTTTTTACTTACCAAAACGGTTTTAAACCGAGTCTTTTTCCGACCAAACGAGTTGTTACACTTACGTCGATTTCTCTCCATAACCAAACATGTAAGTATGAGGGTGTAAAAATCCTTCTTTTATCATGTCTTTACTTGTTTTATGACTATAACATGCTAAAAAATGCGTAATACGATCCAAAACATAGGATAGACAAGCCAAAACTGAGTTTTGGCCTGAGACAGGAGCCCCTTGTTATGCACAGAGGCTCGCGCCTCAATGGGGTGTCCAGGTCAGACTCTACCGTGTTTGTTCTCGTCTTTCACCTTTAATCTATTTTCATATTTGTAATCAGTTTTTACTATTCCGAATGTTTTCAAACTCTTTTATTTATTTTTACAAGTTTTAACCAAGAAACATTTTTCACCCTTGGTTCTTAATACCATGACGGTTTAATCCGTGTTTCGGTGATAATATTTGGTTAAAAACATTTAAAAGGTATTTTAAAACCTTTTATTTCATTCCTTTACATTTTTAAAACAAACATATTAGTCACCAATACAAAGTGTCTTCCTTGGTTCTACATACCACGCCGGATTTTAACCCGGGTACGATGATGAGTATCGACTAATTATATTCAAATGAACTTAAAACAATCAGTTCATAATTATTTCAAAGTTATTCATGTCAAGCTCATAAAGTCGAACCCAACATCGAATATCGTCAAAACAATGATGATTATTCAAGTCTCGTTCCTCAAATCAGCACAAATACGACCTAAACGGTCCTTTCAAACCAAGACGGGTTCAAATACCCATTTTTCAATGCGTTTTATAAACGTTTTTCAAATGGTCAGAGCACGGCATATAACCGTTGACTAACCCGCACCAAAACATGCCTTTTCTTTCTCATTTTCAAATCCAGGGGAGGCCCCCTTACACCGCCAGCATGCTCGCGCCTCATATGGACGTCTGGCACAGGGCCTGTTTCCTTTCCAGCATTAGTCTATGACGATCCCGACTCTGGCTAACCCGGACATAGGACGGATCAGATGACTACTTGCTCATTCAAAAATCATATTTGCAAAATGCCCTACTAAGACAAATGGATCACGTTATGCACCATAAACCTAATACGGTAAATGGGTGTTTAATTTCCGTCTTGCATGCAAATCAACCATAAATCCAACTCGACATCTTATACTTGATACTTGGATTAAATCAAACGACTTAGAAAGCTCTCACATGTTAGGTTTAAATTATTGGATGCGCATTCATGCATTTAAACCGTTTTAACAACTTTTGCATTCAACCAACCCAGATCGATCAGGAGAGGCCGCTACCGCGGGCGGGATTGGGTGTCTGATTAAAGGGCTTCCCAATACATACCTTCACCTCTTACTCAGAAACTTTGGATAGTGGACGACCTTATCCAGGGCGTACGAGAGTCATTCTAGAGATAGGATGCTAAAGAGGGACGATTCCTTATCTTTAGTACCTATGTCAAACACTGATTTGTGCTTCGTTTGACCGAGGTATAAAGTGGATTCGAACAGGTTCCAAGCATCCCACAAATGCTTGATGGCGACTTCGAACATCTCTAATCGTTTCGAGACCCTTGCCGAGACGAAACCGACCGATCTAAAACGATCCGGTCGAAAGCATTTTTACGCCGCCGAGCGTGGCTTTCAAAAGACCGCTGTATGTCCACAGATTGGCTGGGCTTGCAGGTGGGCCATGTCTACAGATTGGCGACTCCGCTGGAGAAAACTAGGGCACTTACGTATTTGTGATCCCTAGACGGTGAGACTCGAATGAGGTCTTGGTTGGAATGCATTAATTGATATTACGGTCACGGTCGGGTTCCTTGTCCGGGCCCATAACCTAACCATTTTCGACCAATTGGCTCATCTCGTCGGCGTGAGTTTTCTCATCCCCGCATTTCGAATCCCGATTGAGTTAAGCATACCATTGACGTTACACATTTCTATTTCGTCAAAGAGCTTTCATCACTTTCGAGCACGAGGCTAGGGCACCTTCCTTACACATTTTGTTTGGATTGGTATCCCTCTCGCAAATCGGGGTTTGATTGCTTGGTGTGTAACCCACCCTTTTAAGCCAAAACCCGTGTCAGTATTATGCATAATATAATGAAACTGTGAGTGCTTATGTGCTACTTGATCATAAGTCCTTCCGTGTCATTTTCAAACTTTCAAAAACACGTTTTTGCGCCGTTATAATGGCCGTTTCAAACCTCGTCTTTCGCCGACCGTTGCACGCCTTTCTAGGCCGTTGTAATGACGATTTTAAAACTCGGTTTTTATAACCATTTCAACACGCCTTTCTAGGCCGTCGTAATGACGATTTTCAAACTCGGTTTTTATAACCATATCGACACGCCTTTCTAGGCCGTCGTAATGACGATTTTCAACCCGGTTTCTATAACCATTTCAACACGCCTTTCTAGGCCGTCGTAATGACGATTTTCAAACCCGGTTTTTATAACCATTTCAACACGTAATGACGATTTCAACCCAGTTTTTATAACCATTTCAACACGCCTTTCTAGGCCGTCGTAATGACGATTTTCAACCCGGTTTCTATAACCATTTCAACAAGCCTTTCTAGACCGTCGTAATGACGATTTTCAACCCGGTTTCTATAACCATTTCAACACGCCTTTCTAGGCCGTCATAATGACGATTTTCAAACTAGTTTTTTACAACCATTGCAAAACACCTTTTTACGCCGTTATAATCGCCGCGTCTAGACACGGATTTTAACCCGTTTCACGCCGACAATGGCTCTTTCAAAACCCGAGAAAAGCACACACCCTTTTCTCGAGACACTTTCGAGATCCCGAGGACCATGCACCGTCCCCGAGACCTTTTCAAACATTTCAAACCCTATTTTCAAAACATACAATTTTGAATTTAAAAAAAAAACCGTCTTGGGAAACATTACATTATTTTCCTAGCCGACTCAAACTCAAAACCGTCTTTTGCAAATAAACTTAAGACAACCCTTTCAGCTGACCGACTTGCGGAGACCCCTGTCTTCGAAAGCCGTCCATAAAGCGACAAATGAATCTTTTAAAAATTTCTATTTTCAAAAATTTCAGTCCACCATTCCAATTCCGCCTCGTGTCTATCGAGTCGAAGCAAACGTACTTATGGTTCTTTACTTATGAGTCGTCTCACCACGAGACTCGTCCAATGGCGTCACGCCACTACATTGGACGCGTGTCAAAAGTTCGGTCAACACCGTCACGTCATAAATCGAGTCAGCACCGAGGAACCACACACGGTCACCCTCGTCTTGTTGAGTCTAATCTTTGTCTTGTCCTTTGTGTTGTCTGCGCTCAGTCTTTGAGCCGTGTTGGATTGAGTTGTAATGTGAGCCGTTTTTCTGGCTCAGAGCCATGGCCCTGTCTTCAACTTCGTCTGTCAACAACAACAGCAACAGTGATAACAACAGAGATGTCACAACTGCTCAGCTAGCCAGCTTGCTCACTGCTCTTAAGGTCACTCTGGATCGTGTCGAGACCAGTATCGACACCCTAGAAAACAAGGAAACTGGAGAACATAATTCTCCACCTCTGACTGAAACCGAGAAGAGGCTAAAGCTCATGGAAGAACATCTCCTAGCCCGGGGTAACAATATCCATCTTGAGAACAACCGAAGGTTTGAACCTGTTGGGGATCAACTACCTGACAAGTTTACCATGACTGATGTGCCCAAGTTCAAAGGAGTGGAAGACCCACTCATTCATATCCGTGCCTTTAAAGGCTACATGGCCATAAAAGGGGTTAAACTGGAACTTTTCACCCGGATCTTTCCGTCCTCTTTGGAACCGATCCCTCGCCAATGGTACTACTCCCTTGATCCGAAGAACCTTACTACTTGGGATGAGGTCGCAGTTGAATTTGCCAAGCAATATGCCGACAATGTTGAAATCCAACCCAATACCCGTACTCTTGAGGTCCTAACCCAGAACGACAAGGAGGGATTCACTGAGTTCTTAACCCGTTGGAGGAGGGTAAGTACTCAGCTGGTCAGCCAGCCGAGTGAATCAACCTTGGTGGAAAAGTTTGTCAACAATCTCCGTCCAGTGTATGCCAACCTACTGAAGTACCAGTGTGGGAAATAATCTGTATACTTCCCTTAAAATGAAGGATTATAACGAATTTAATGATGACGATAACTAGTCATAAATTAAAATACATAAACAAAAGTATATAGGAATTAGAAATAACCTTCGGTCCTAGCAAAAACGAAATCGATCCAAATTTTCTTTAAAATTTAGGTTATTTTGTGTTTTTTCTGATGAGAGAGGAGGCTAGGTTAGAATTAGGTTAAAAGAGAAGTCGAAAAAATAAACTCCTTACTCCCTCATATAACCGAATGGAGGAGTATGTTTAGGAAGATATTTTTTTCTTTCTTTTCCTCTAAT
Source organism: Silene latifolia (assembly GCF_048544455.1). Classification (NCBI taxonomy): domain Eukaryota; kingdom Viridiplantae; phylum Streptophyta; class Magnoliopsida; order Caryophyllales; family Caryophyllaceae; genus Silene; species Silene latifolia. The sequence continues at coordinate 55,627,148 of NC_133530.1, forward strand.
TCGGCCATTTACCGAAAATAAAGAGATAATTTATCTTATTTTCGGTTAACACAAAAAAATGTATAAAATGTGTAAATTGTCATCTAGTGAGGATCGAACCCATGACCTCTTGGTTTGTGTACCCTCACTATTACCACTATGACACATTCAACTTGTTGATATTAAATATAACCGATTACATTTAATTACGAATTAACAGATTAATTCGTCCAAGCTAACATTACATACATTTAATTAAATATAACTTATTATATTTAATTTACGAATTCACAGTTAATTCGTCTCAACTAATATTATTTAATCTTCATTAAATAATTGTCTCATCAACACATTGACTTACTGTTTAGTCATATTAGGCATCAATGTGATCATATTTCTATAACCACATCTCTCGAACACATCTTATAGGTGTGACCTTTAGGGACCAGTTGATCACCGCCATCTGTGTGATAATAACGTCAAACTTTCTAGCAAGCCAACCGTTATTAGGTAAACGTTAATCAACTGATTAAATATACGAAGTATACCCTTGTGAACCTGTAAGAGATTTACAAATGTTATCACACTAATTTGTGGAGGACACAAGCTCCAACAAACTCCCACTTGTCCTCACAAGTGTATATACGATAACCGATTCTCATATCCTAAAATTTCTCCCACTCAATGTAAAACAATTTGCAAATCCGTATTCACAAAGGTCGTATTTTACAAGCGATCATCATCAAGAGTGGTTTCCCCGACTAGAGAGTAACTTAACTGATAAACGAATCAACATTCGAGCATGGCCATGCATTTCAGTTATAACTCCTCGAGTGGCCCTGAGAAATAACTATACCTGATAAGGGTTGGATATTTTCCTCAACTCGAATCCTGCAGATGTAAGCACAGTATGAAATGACCCAGAAAAAATCTACTTAGCCTCCAGTTACGGCAGACCGTGAGAAAGAAACCAAAGCCACCCAAAAACTGCCTTAATCTCAAGAGACAGTCGATAGTCAAAAGAATCGACTCTAGGAACACAATGGATGTCCTATCCACGACCTGGCACCGAATGTTTTTAAACATTTAGGACTCCATTATGTTGTCACAAAAAGTTGTCCTACGAGGTATCGTTATAATCTCGCATCTGTGATCGATCAGTCAACCGTTTGACTTATGGTTCGTTGAACCCACCATCAATCGACTGCACAATATAATAGCCGGATTTATCATCTCACATTGGCGATTACGGACCAAAACAAATATAATGTAATTCAGTTCACTTTGTGGCGTTCAATGTTGTCAATACAATCCACATGAAAAACAAAATATTATAATAAAACGATGAAGTTATAAATAGTATATGAAAAAGATAATGTATCAAATCCATAATCAAGTACTACAACTCAGGAACACGTTTAATTCCCATGGAAATGACGTGTCCTACATGCTTATCATAATTCAACGATTCAAGAGTAGAATCTGCTACAACACACTAAGAGTGAAGATGAACCGGACTGAGATCTGTTTGGAAGCTAGCATCTGCGTAACCGGTTGCGCATAGCTTAGTATCTCCTCCATAAGTCAATACCCAATCCTTAGTCCTCCGTAGGTTCCTGGATTCTTTTGGTACCGACTCGTCATACTCAATGCATGTGCCACATCTGGACGTGTGCATATCATGGCATACATGATTGATCCTATAGTTGATGCATAAGGAACACGATTCATGCGTTCAACCCCTTCAGGCGTCGTGGGTGACTGAGACTTCCTCAACTGCATCCCAGACGTCATTGGAAGGTTCCCCTTCTTGGAGTTGGTCATGCTGAACCTCTCAAGAATCTTATCCAAATAAGACTCCTGACTAAGTGATAACGTCCGTCGTGATCTATCTCGGTAGATACGGATTCCCAAAATGCGCTGTGCCTCACCCAGATCTTTCATCTGGAAATGGTTCTTCAACCATTATTTAACCGAAGATAGGAGAGGAATGTCATTCCCAATCAAGAGTATGTCATCGACATACAATATCAAGAATACAATCTTGCTCCCACTCGACTTGATATATAAGCATGGTTCCTCGACCGATCGAGTGAAACCATACTCTTTTATCACCTGGTCGAAACGATGATTCCAACTCCGAGAAGCTTGCTTAAGTCCATAAATGGAGCGCTTAAGCTTGCATACTTTCTTAGGATGTTCAGGATCTATGAAACCTTCGGGTTGCACCATGTACAACTCTTCCTCCAAATAACTGTTTAAGAAGGCGGTTTTCACATCCATTTGCCAAATTTCATAATCATGAAATGCGGCAATCGCTAAGATTATCCGAATGGAATGTAGCATGACTACAGGTGCAAAAATTTCATCATAATACAATCCGTGCACTTGAGTGAAACCTTTTGCCACAAGTCGTTCCTTATAGGTATCTGGTTGCGCGTCTACATAACGTTTTATCTTATAAAGCCATTTGCACTGTAGAGGTTTTACCTTATTAGGTAAATCAACTAGATCCCACACGTCATTTTCATACATGGAGTCCATCTCGGATTGCATGGCTTCGAGCCATAGCTTTGAGTCGGAACAGGTCATAGCACCTTTATAGGTAACGGGTTCATTACTCTCTAAGAGTAAAACGTCATTCTCCTCGACCATACCAATGTATCTGTCCGGAGGATGAGAGACTCTACCCGACCTCCTAGGTTCCTCAGGAATATTAACCGTATCATCAGTTGGAGGAACATCTTCCTCCATCCGTTCCTCGGTTGTTGGTTCTGGAACCTTCGACAGCTCGAAGGTTCTATTACTCGTCTTGTTCTCGAGAAATTCTTTCTCTAAGAACGTCGCACTAGCCGCAACAAAAACTCGATGTTCGGTAGGCGAATAGAAGTAATGACCAAATGTTCCTTTTGGATAACCTATAAAGTATGTCTTGACCGATCGCGGGCCGAGCTTATCCTCGTGTCTCCACGTGACATAAGCCTCGGAGCCCCAAACCCGAATAAAGGACAAGTTAGGGACCGTTCCCTTCCACTTTTCATATGGAGTCTTGTCGACAGCTTTAGTCGGACTTCGGTTAAGTATAAGAGCAGCTGACAAAAGAGCAAAACCCCATAATGAATCAGGCACTACCGTTTCACTAATCATGGATCGAACCATATCAAGTAAGGTTCGATTTCTCCGTTCGGACACACCATTTAATTGAGGTGTTCCAGGTGGAGTTAACTGTAGAACGATTCCACAATCTTTAAGGTGTTGATCAAACTCATTTGAAAGATATTCGCCACCCCGATCTGAACGGAGTGCTTTAACCTTTCTACCCAGTTGGTTCTCAACCCTGTTCTGGTATTCCTTGAATTTCTCAAAGGACTCACTTTTATGCTTCATTAAGTAGACATATCCGTATCTACTCAAATCGTCCGTGAAAGTGATAAAATATCTATAGCCATCTCTAGCGGTAATTGATATAGGTCCACATACGTCAGTATGTATGAGTCCTAATAGGTCACTAGCGCGCATTCGAACACCTTTGAAGGAAATTCGAGTCATCTTGCCAATGAGACATGATTCACACGTGCCATATGTAGAAAAATCGAATGCGGGAATAGTCCCATTATCGACGAGTTTCTTCACGCGTTTCTCATTTATGTGTCCCATTCGACAATGCCATAGATAGGTTTGATCTTTGTCACCAACCTTTAACTTCTTATTATTCATGTGTAATACTTCCGTGGTTTGATCTAAGATGTAAATTCCATTCATGGAAACTGCTTTGCCATAAATCATTTCATAAAAAGAAAATACAGCTATTATCCTTTATTAAAAATGCAAAACCGTCTATATCAAGTACGGAAATAGAAATACTGTTCTTAGATAAACTGGGTACATAGTAACAGTTATAAAATAACTCAAAACCACTAGGGAGTTGGATTACGTATGTTCCCTTCGAGACTGCAGCAACTCGTGCTCTATTCCCGACTCGCAGGTCCACATCACCCTTTTCGAGAGGTATGATGTTCTTTAGGCCCTGCAAATGATTACACAGATGAGAACCACAACCAGTATCAAGTACCCAAGTTCCGAAACATGCATGGTTAATCTCAATCATATGAATATAAGATGACATACCAACAGGAACGATGCGGCCTGCTTTGATGTCCTCACGGTACACGGGACAGTTCCTCCTCCAATGTCCAGTCTTGTGACAATGGTGGCACTCTATATCACCGCCCTTGCTCTTTGTCTTGCCCTGTGAGCCACTAGGCTCACCAGGTGCACTCTTACCGTTTCCTGGCTTTTTAAACTTTGGCTTACCTACAACTAGGTCACCATGAGCCTTGCCCTTACCTTTACCCTTGTTTGAAATCATGAGAACATCCTGCTTCATGCTCCCACTCAATTTCATATCCTTCTCGGTCTGTACGAGAAGGGAGTGTAGCTCATGAGGACTCTTTTTCAAGTCATTCATATAGTAGTTCGCTCTGAAAAGGGCAAAACCATCATGAAGAGAATGAAGCATTCGGTCAATGACAATGCTCTCACTGATTTTACAATTAAGAGCCTCCAGCTTCTCGGCATTCTCAATCATGTGAAGAATGTGTGGGCTAACCGGTTGGCCCTTCTGGAGTTTCGCATCAAAGAAGCGATAGGTATGCTCATATGTAACGATTCTCGGTGCTTTTGAGAACTCGTTAGTAAGCGTGGTGAAAATCTTGTTTGCACCTTGGGCAATGAAGCGTCTCTGCAAATTGGTTTCCATTGCAAATATGAGTACGTTCTTTATCGCACCCGCTTCCATAACGAAGTCATTATAAGCGACTGACTCGTTGACTCTTGCATTGGGGCCTGGGTTGACCGGTATTGGCTCAATTAAGTACTTGAGTTTACCGTCAGCAATGGCAGCATTCCGTAGTGCCGCCTCCCAGTCCGCAATGTTGGACCGTCGTTTTTCAGACGTGTGGACTGATTCATCTGGTCCATAAAAATTTTAAGCCAGGACGCGCGATCAAGTGTGGCACTAGGCATTGGGATTGCGTTATTTCCAGCCATTTAGTTGTAACAGTATTATCAAAATATACGTGTTCTACACTCCGAGAAGAAGAATAAAAATAATAAGCATGTGCATCGTTTATATTTTTAAGTCTAATGAACTACTGTCATAACGCGAAGACTCAAATCATTTATATAATTGACCTCCCTCAAGAATTATATAAATGATCCCAAGACTCAATTCTCTGTAAATTGATAAGCTAACCTTTTAGCTAATTCTACCGTTAGAATTCTTGGTCGATAAATTTCTTTAAATTCTATCTTTAGTCCATCATAATCACGAGAAACTCTTCGGACTATGATGTTGAGGTAAACTAAGTCAACACAACTACTTACCCAACGTAGAAGGGGTCATATTATGCCTACCGACGAAAAAGGGATTCATAGTTGTTTGCCCTTATAAAGTCTAATCTCAATTTCCGTTTTAGAGGAAGATCCCATCAACTTTATTTTAATTCATTTTAAGTGAACTAATATCTAGCATGCGAGAATGAATAAATTAAGGTGATGGCTTAATAAGTCTGTGACATCTGTATGTCCATGAAAACTAACATACAACCTATATGAGTCAATTTTCATGCATTTTAGTAGTAAGTGGTTTGGTTTTAGGCGGAATATGATGCATAAACTAACATGTGGATGAAAAGCAATAAGAATGAAAAACGTAAAAACAGTAAAAGTCCTAGTGTGGCCTATCCTATCAAAATGAACAATAAATACAAGTTTGGAATCCTCCTTGGACCCGAGAAGCTTGTCTTGATGTTCCATCTTGATCCATGTAGCGGGAGTGAGCTCCAATCTCCATCTTTAGTCTTCTTTTGAAAATTACGATAAATAAAATTTACATAATAAACCTATTTATTACATTCTAATTTCAAAACCCAAAAACTAAAGAAAAATAAAGGAGATTCGATATCTCATAATTACATTAAAAATTATGTTTCCTTCATTACGAAAACATAATTTGACTAAGGCCACACTAAGTATTACAACTGATTGCAAAAATATGTAAATAAAATTCATTCAATCGATTCATTCAACAAAATTAAAATAAAATGCATCAACTAAAATAAATTAAACATACATGACACAATTCCTTAATTATGTTGATTAATTTATCCAAACCACCTATTTAAATCAAATTAAGTGACAATTCCTCAATTAATCACATTAATTTCATCCTTAATCCATATTAAACTTGTAATATGAATTCAATCCGTCAAAATTTTAAACTGCTTTAAAATAATTCGGTATCTTTTAATTGTGAACCGTTTCACAATAACTAATTTGCCAAAACAAAACAAAAATTTCTTTAAAATTTATCTTGGTAAAACAACGAAACAACCAAAATAAATAAAAAAACTATTTCGGTTTTACAGCTTAAACCGAAAAAAAATACAATTTTTTTTTATTTTTTTTTATAATCTGTCCAGCACGTGAACAGTAACAAAAACAAAATTTTTTTTTTTTTTACTTTTCTCTCGGCTGGATAGACAAAACAACAAAAAAAACAGCTCGTTTTTATTTCTTTCTTCTTGCGGTTTTTCTGTAAAAACCATAACAAAACAAATTTTTTTTTTTTTTTATTCTGGCCACTGTGAACAGTAACCACGTGAACAGTAACAGGAAAAAAAATTTTTCTTTTCTCGGATGCTTTTCAAATCGGCATAAACAAAAACAGCCGTAAAAAAAACTTTAATCGGTTTTTCAGGAGAAACCGAAAGAAAAAAACAGAAATTTTTTTTTTTTAAAGTACTGTTTATCCGTGAACAGTAACGGAAACGAAAAAAAAAAAAATTCAACGGCTCAAAAAAAATCCAGCCGATTACCTTTTTTTTTTCGCAAACCCTAATTATTGTTTACAAACAATTTTATGAAAATCATCAAAATTAAAATTCGTGGCCTTTGCTCTGATACCACTTGTGGGAAATAATCTGTATACTTCCCTTAAAATGAAGAATTATAACGAATTTAATGATGACGATAACTAGTCATAAATTAAAATACATAAACAAAAGTATAGAGGAATTAGAAATAACCTTCGGTCCTAGCAAAAACGGCCTAAGAACAATATCAAAGTAGATATTCTCCTATCAGTTGCACCCAAGATGATATGAGATATGTCCTTTGATTATGCTAGAAATCGATCCAAATTTTCTGTAAAATTTAGGTTATTTTGTGTTTTTTCTGATGAGAGAGGAGGCTAGGTTAGAATTAGGTTAAAAGAGATGTTGAAAAAATAAACTCCTTACTCCCTCATATAACCGAATGGAGGAGTATGTTTAGGAAGATATTTTTTTCTTTCTTTTCCTCTAATTCGGCCCATTTACCGAAAATAAAGAGATAATTTCTCTTATTTTCGGTTAACACAAAAAAATGTATAAAATGTGTAAATTGTCATCTAGTGAGGATCGAACCCATGACCTCTTGGTTTGTGTACCCTCACTATTACCACTATGACACATTCAACTTGTTGATATTAAATATAACCGATTATATTTAATTACGAATTAACTGATTAATTCGTCCAAGCTAACATTACATACATTTAATTAAATATAACTTATTATATTTAATTTACGAATTCACAGTTAATTCGTCTCAACTAATATTATTTAATCTTCATTAAATAATTGTCTCATCAACACATTGACTAACTGTTTAGTCATATTAGGCTTAAATGTGATCATATTTCTATAACCACATCTCTCAAACACATCCTATAGGTGTGACCTTTAGGGACCAGTTGATCACCGCCATCTGTATGATAATAACGTCAAACTTTCTAGCAAGCCAACCGTTATTAGGTAAACGTTAATCAACTGATTAAATATACGAAGTATACCCTTGTGAACCTGTAAGAGATTTACAAATGTTATCACACTAATTTGTGGAGGACACAAGCTCCAACAACCAGAACATTAAGACCTTCCAGGATCTGCAAATCCTGGGGACGCGCATTGAAGATGACCTCCGGAAGGGTGTCTTGGCCAAGACCACTGGCAGAAGCTACCAAGGATCCACCTCAATCGGATCTCGCCCTTATGGCCAGATGAACAATATCGTTAAGGTCAACCTCGTTGAACCATCCGCTAAGAGAGCTGAGCACCCCAAGAGAGTGTTCACTAATCTAAGGTCAGCTTATGCAAGTGCCCTGAAAAGGCTCATGGACCAGGGGAAGTTACAACCAATCGGACCCGCCCCGGATCCGACCGATGCTAAGAAATCCCGCTTTTGGAACCCCAATGCCTACTGTAAGTACCATCAAGGAAAAGGGGATGATACGGAAACCTGCTTCAAACTCAAACACATCATCCAAGACATGATTGAGAAGGGGGAATTGCCTTTACCCCCGCCGACTAAGCCAAATAATAAAACAAACCCTCTCAGAATCCACGCTATCTCCAACGATGAGCCAACTTTGGACTGCTCTCATCTCATCCTGCCACTCGATGACGAGGTGAATGCCCTGGAGAAGGATGCCTCGGACGGGGTATTTGTGTTCAGTGCCACCACTATGCTCACCATGTTCCAACAGGTTGAGGAAGCCATAGCCAGTCTCTCCGAGAGGATCACCCGACTTGACGATGCCTACCGCCGACTTATCTTCAATCCTCCACCACCACGCCTGAGGGAGAGTCCCCCGAGCGCCCAAAACTACCCTCACCAGGATGGATTGCTCCCGCGACCATTCTAGCATGCACCTCACGATAATCACCCTCACAAAAACTACCCTCACAAAAATATCCCTCACAAAAACTGCCCACCAAGGAATACCCCTCCAAGGTGCCTTCGAGATCCCGAAATCAATGGCATCTGGAGAGATGATGTTGAAGATGTTGATATTGTTCCAGGGAAAATGAAACAGGCGAAAGAGATTGGTCACCTTACCCGGTCCGGATGCCCCTATCAGAACCCGAACAATCCAACGGTCGCTCCAACAACGAACGTCCAAGTCGTCCCGGTCATGGACACTAAACCAAAAGCTCCTGAGAATTCAATCCTCAAGCAGTTTCAGAAGGCAAAAGCCGAAATCTCAATCTGGCAACTGATTGCGACATCCTTCGAGCATCGGCAGGCTCTACTACAAGCCCTGGGAAAATTAACTGTGCCCTCTACATCCTCCCCTGAAGAAATAGTAGCACACATGACAAGGGACGCCCCTAACTTGAACAACCCGGTCGTCTTCTCTGACGAGGATATCCCTCCCTTCGGAGCCAATCATAACCTTGCCCTGTACATTACCGTACAATGTCTCAAGAAGAATGTTCCCATGGTCCTTGTGGATGACGGATCCGCAGTGAATGTCATTCCCCTCAAGACTGCTCACAAGCTGGGTATTAAGGAAGCTGATTTGGTCCTGACAAATCAAGGAGTACGCGCCTACGACGACACTCGTCGCAAGGTCGCGGGGCTTATCACTTTAACTGTCGTAACCGGACCACTGGAAAGGCAAACCAGTTTTCAGGTGGTCGACATCGACGCCTCCTTCAATATGCTCCTGGGATGTCCCTGGATACACGCCGTCAAGGCAGTTACCTCAACTCTCCACCAGAAGATCAGGGTCCCCTTAAACGGGAAAACAATCACAATTCCTGCTATCATGAGAAGGGGAATAGCCTCCCAAGCCGTTGAGGAGGATGACAATGAAATGTGGGGATTCCAAGCCGTGAGTGCCATAACTAATGAGTTAACACCCTCTGATTGTGATCCGTTTGCCAACCTCACAGTCAACCGCATTCTGATGCACCAGGAGATGAACCTCCTTGAAACAGGCCAAGGTCCCCAACATCCCCTTCGGGCTGGGCTATGAACCAACCGATGAAGATATCCAGCAGATGAACCTCCTAGTTCGAAAGCGCAAGATGCACGTGTGGGAAATATCGGTATATTTCATCAAGAAAATTTCGGACTATAACGAAATTATTAAATATGAAATTGCTAGTCATAAACGAATTGCATAAACAAAAGAATAGAGATTTAGAATTAACCTTTGGTCCTAGCAATTTGGCCTAAGAACAAATATCGAGATCGATATTCTCCTAATCATTGCACCCAAAATGCTTCGAGAAATGCCCTTGTTCTTGCTAGAAAGAGATCCCTAAAATTTTTAATTATTTTTAGGGTTTTGATGAGAGTATTAGGTCAAAAATTAAGTGAGAAAAATGATCCACCTTTCTCTCCTCTTAACCGTGTAAAAGAGAGAATTAAAGGAAGATATTTTCTTCTTATTTTTCTTCCTCAAAACCGTGTAACAACCAAAGCAAATAAGGAGAAAAATCTTCTTATTTTTGGTTGTTATTATCTTGTATAAAATGTGTATAATTATGAATCGTCATATATGTCGTCACGTATTAATAAGTCAACACACAACAGTTTGTAGTCGATTTATTAATACCGGTCTGTCAACATTTATTATGACAATTTCGCATAATATATACATTAACTATAAATATAGCATATTTATAATTTGCTTAATTAAATATAACCGTTTACGTTTAATTACGAATTAACATCTTAATTCGTTTAAGATAACATTATATACATTAATTTAAATATAACAGTTTATATTCAATTTACGAATTAACAATTAATTCGTCTCAGCTAATATTATTTAATTGTATTAAATAATCGTCTCATCATCACATTGACTAGCTTTTTAGTCAAATACATGGACTAACCTTTTAGTCATATAAGGCATCAATGTGATTATATTTTCATATAATCACATATTTCAAACACATCCTTTAGGTGTGACTTTTAGGGACCAGTTGATCACCGCCATCAGTACGATAATAATGTCAAACTTCTAGCAAGCCAACCGTTATTAGTAAACGTTAATCAACTGATAAAATACTAAGTATACCCTGTGAACCTATAATAGATTTATACACGTTATCACATTAACTGTGGAGGACACTAGCTCCAACAATCTCCCACTTGTCCTCACAAGTGTATGTGCGATAACCGATTTTCATATCCTTAATTTCTCCCACTCAATGTAAAACAATTTGCAAAATCCGTATTCAGAAAGGTCGTATTTTACAAGTGATCAATATCAAGAGTAGTTTTCCCGACTAGAGAGTAACTTAACTGATAAACGAATCATCATTCGAGCATGGCCATGAATTTCAGTTACAACTCCTCAAGTGGCCCTGAGAAATAACTAAACCTAATAAAGGTTGGATATTTTCTTCAACTCGAATCCTGCATATATAAGCACGGTATGAAATGACCCAGTAAAAATCTACTTAGCCTCCTGTTACGGTCGACCATGAGAAAGAAACCAAAGTCACCCAAAAACTGCCTTAATCTCAAGAGACAGTCGATAGTCAAAAGAATCGACTCTAGGAACACAATGGACGTCCAATCCACGACCTGGCACCGAATGTTTTTAAACATTTAGGACTCCATTACGTTGTCACAATGTCCTACGAGGTATCGTTATAACTCGCATCTGTGATCGATCAGCCAACCGTTTGACTTATGGCTCGTTGAACCCACCATCAATCAACTTCACAAAATAATAGCTAGAGTTATCAGCTCATGTAGGCGATTACGGACCAAAACAAATATAATGTAATTCAGTTCACTTTGTGGCGTTCAAATTTGTCGTACAATCCACATGAAAAACAAAATATGAAATAATACGATGAAGTTATAAATAGCATATGAAAAGAAAATGTATCGAATTCATAAGCAACTAGTACAACTCAGGAACACGTTTAATTCCCATGGAAATAACGTGCCCTTCATGCTTATCATATTTCAATGGTTTAGTGAGAGGGTCCGCGATGTTGTCATCCGAAGCAATCTTGTCAATCACTATCTCCTCTTGCTCAACGTAATCACGGATCAGGTGAGCCTTCCGATGTATATGTCTAGACTTATTGCTAGACTTAGGCTCCTTGGCCTAGAAGATGGCACCTCTATTGTCACAATAGATGGTGATTGGGTCATTCGAACTAGGAACTATGGTTAGTCCTTGTAAGAATTGACGCATCCATATAGCTTCCTTTGCTACTTCTGAAGCGGCATAGTACTCGGATTTAGTAGTAGAATCTGCTACAACTTCCTGTTTGGAACTCTTCCAGCTGACCGCAGCAGATTAAGAGTAAAGACGAATCCAGACTGAGATTTCAAATCATCTCGATCCGTTTGGAAGCTAGCATCTGCGTAACCGATTGCACCTAGCTTAGTATCTCCTCCATAAGTCAATACCCAATCCTTAGTCCTCCGTAGGTACTTAAGGATGTTTTTAACAGCAATCCAGTGTGTTTCACCTTGATTGCCTTGGTACCGACTCGAAATACTCAATGCATATGCCACGTCTAGACGTGTGCATATCATGGCATACATGATTAATCCTATGGCTGATGCATAAGGAACTCGACTCATGCGTTCAACTCCATCCGGTGTCGTGGGTGACTGAGACTTGCTCAAATGCATCCCAGAAGTCATTCGAAGGTTCCCCTTCTTGGAGTTGGTCATGCTGAACCTTTCAAGAATCTTATCTAAATAAGACTCCTGACTCAGTGATAACATCCGTCGTGATCTATCTCGATAGATACGGATTCCCAATATGCATTGTGCCTCACCCAGATCTTTGATCTGGAAATGGTTCTTCAACCATCCTTTTACCGAAGATAAGAGAGGAGTGTCATTCCCAATCAAGAGTATGTCATCGATATACAATAACAAGAAAACAATCTTGCCCCCACTCGACTTGATATTTAAGCATGGTTCCTCGACCGATCGAGTGAAACCATACTCTTTTATCACCTGGTCGAAAGGATGATTCCAACTCCGAGAAGCTTGCTTAAGTCCATAAATGGAACGTTTAAGCTTGCTCACTTTCTTAGGATTTTCAGGATCTATGAAACCTTCGGATTGTACCATGTACAACTCCTCCTCCAAATAACCGTTTAAGAAGGCGGTTTTCACATCTATTTGCCAAATTTCATAATCATGAAAAGCGGCAATCGCTAAGATTATCCGAATGGAACGCAGCATAAATACGGGTGCAAAAATTTCATCATAATGCAATCCGTGCACTTGAGTCAAACCTTTTGCTACTAGTCGTGCTTTATAGATATCTGGTTGCCCGTCTACAGAATGCTTTATTTTGTAAAGCCATTTGCACTGTAGAGGTCTTACCTTGTTAGTTAAATCAACAAGATCCCATACGTCATTCTCATACATGGAGTCCATCTCGGATTGCATGGCTTCAAGCCATAGCTTAGAGTCGGAACAGGTCATGGCACCTATATAGGTAGCGAGTTCATTACTCTCTAGGAGTAAAACGTCATTTTCCTCGACCATACCAATGTATTTGTCTGGAGGATTAGAGACTCTACCCGACCTCCTAGGTTCCTGAGGAATGTTAACCGTATCATTAGTTGAAGGAACATCTTCCTCCATATGTTCCTCGGTTGTTGGTTCTTGAATCTCCGACAGATCGAAGGTTCTATTACTTGACTTGTTCTCGAGAAAATCTTTCTCTAAGAACTTCGCACTAGCCGCAACAAAAACTCAATGTTCAGTAGGCGAATAGAAGTAATGACCAAACATTCCTTTTGGATAACCAACAAAGTATGTCTTGACCGATCGCGGGCCGAGCTTATCCTCGTGTCTCCACTTGAGATAAGCCTCGCAACCCCAAACCCGAATAAAGGACAAGTTAGGGACCGTTCCCTTCCACATTTCATATGAAGTCTTGTCGACAGCTTTAGACGGACTTCGGTTAAGTATAAGAGCAGCTGACAAAAGAGCAAACCCCATAACGAATCAGGTACTACCGTGTGACTCATCATGGATCGAACCATATCAAGTAGTGTTCGATTTCTCCATTCGGACACACCATTTAATTGAGGTGTTCCAGGTGGAGTTAACTGTAAAACTATTCCACAGTCTTTAAGGTGTTGATCAAACTCATTTGAAAGATATTCGCCACCCCGATCTGAACGGAGTGCTTTAACCTTTCTTCCCAGTTGGTTCTCAACCTTATTCTGGTATTCCTTGAATTTTTCAAAAGACTCACTTTTATGCTTCATTAAGTAGACATATCCGTATCTACTCAAATCATCCGTGAAAGTGATAAAATATCTATATCCGTCTCTTGCGGTGATTGACATAGGTCCACATACATCAGTATGTATGATTCCTAATAGGTCATTAGCGCGCATTCCAACACCTTTGAAGGAAATTCGAGTCATTTTGCCGATAAGACATGATTCACACGTGCCAAACGATGAGAAATCAAATGTGGGGATAGTCCCATTCTCAATGAGTTTCTTTACACGTTTTTCATTTATGTGTCCCATTCAACAATGCCATAGATAAGTTTGATCTTTGTCACCTGTAACACCCCGGCCCAAACCGGGTCGGGAGCGATTACTTATGATAGCTCACTAGGCAGTGTACATGGCCCACAGATCAACACGGGTCCTTTACAGCGTATTTTGTCCTCACTAATGCGCATCCCGGAAACCTTCCCAGGAGGTCACCCATCCTAAGACTACTCCCAGTCAAGCACTCTTAACTTTGGAGTTCTTTCGCATGGATGACCATAAAACAAAGTGCACTTTGTTGATATGAGTAGTACTTCCAATCCCTTTAAGCACTAGTCATTTAAGCCTATCACTGCACCTCTTCAATTACCGTGGGGTGTTACATAACCTTTAATTTTTTATTATTCACATGTAATATATCTGTGGTTTGATCTAAGATATAAATTCCATTCATGGAAACTGCTTTGCCATAAACCATTTCATTAAAAGAGAAAATACAGCTATTGTCCTTTATTGAAAATAAAACACCGTCTTTATCAAGTACGGAAACAGAAATAATATTCTTAGATAAACTGGGGACATAGTAACAGGTATATAAATATAACTCAAAACCACTCGGGAGCTGGATTACGTATGTTCCCTTTGAGACTGCAGCAACTCTTGCTCCATTCCCGACTCGCAGGTCCACATCACCATTTGCGAGAGGTGCGATGTTTTTTAGGCCCTGCAAATGATTACACAGATGAGAACCACGACCAGTATCAAGTACCCAAGTTCCGAAACTTGCATGGATAATCTCAATCATATGAATATAAGATGACATACCAACAGGAGTGACACGGCCTGCTTTTATGTCCTCACGGTACACGGGGCAGTTCCTCTTCCAATGCCCAGTCTTGTGACAATGGTGGCACTCAACGTTACCGTCCTTGCTCTTTGCCTTGCCTTGTGAGCCACTAGTCTCACCAGGCCCACTCTTACCGTTTCCTGACTTCTTAAACTTTGGCTTTCCTACAGTTAGGTCGCCGTGAGCTTTGCCCTTACCCTTATTGGAAATCATGAGAACATCTTGCTTCATGCTCCCACTTAATTTCATATTCTTTTCGGTCTGTACGAGAAGTGAGTGTAGCTCATGAAGACTTTTCTTCATGTCATTCATGTAGTAATTTGCCCTGAAGAGGGCAAAACCATCATGAAGTGAATGAAGCATACGGTCAATGACTATGCTCTCACTGATTTTGCAATCAAGTGCCTCCAGTTTCTCGACGTTCTTAATCATGTTAAGAATGTGTGGGCTAACCGGTTGGCCCATCTGGAGTTTTGCATTAAAGAAGCGACAAGTATGCTCATAAGTAACGATTCTCGGTGCTTTTGAGAACTCATTAGTGAACGTGGTGAAAATCTTGTTTGCACCTTGGGCAATGAAGCGTCTTTGCAAATTGGTTTCCATTGCAAAAATGAGTACGTTCTTTATCGCACCCGCTTCCATGACGAAATCACTATAAGCAAGTGACTCGTTAGCTCTAGCATTGGGGCCTGGGTTTGGCGGTATTGGCTCGATTAATCTTTTGAAGCTTACCGTCAGCAATGGCGACATTCCGTAATGATGCCTCCCAGTCCGCAAAGTTGGACCCGTCATTCTTGATCGTGTGGGTGACTCATGTGGTCCATGAAAGTTTTGAGCCAGGACTCGCGTGCAAGTGTGGCACTTGGCATAGGGATATCATTATTTCCACCATTTGTTGTAAAAATGTATTATCAATATAAAACGAATTCTACACTGCGAAAAGAAGAAGAAAAATATAATAAGCATACTCATCGTCATGATTTAAGTCTAATGCAAAAACTGTTATAATGCGAAGACTCAAGCATTTATACAATTGACCTCCCTCAAGAATTATATAAATGATCCCAAGACTCAATTATCTGTAAATTGATAAGCCAACCTCTTGGCTAATTCTACTTTTAGAATTCTTGGTTGATAAATTTATGTAAATTCTATCTATAGTCCATCATAATCACGAGAAACTCTTCGGATTATAATGTTGAGGTAAAAAAAGTCAACACAAACAACTTACCCAACGTAGAAGGGGTCACATGGAGAGTAAGGTCCTATATGCCTACCGACGAAGAAGGGATTCATAGTTGTTTGGCCTTATAAAGACTAGTCTCAATTTTATTTTAGAGGAAGATCCCATCAACTTTATTTTAAATCATTTTAAGTGAACTAATATCTAGCATGCGAGAATGAAAAAACTAAGATGATGGCTTAAAAAGTGTGACATCTTTATGTCCATGATAACTAACATCCAAACTATATGAGTCAATTTTCATGCATTTAAGTAGGTGGTTTGGTTTAGGCGGAATATGATGCACTAACTATCATGCGATGAAAAGCAACAAGAATGGAAAAACGTAAAACAAAAATAAAGTCCTAGTGTGGCCTATCTACCGAAATGAACATAAATACAACTTTGGAATCCATCCTTGGACCCGAGAAGCTTGTCTTGATGTTCCATCTTGGTCCATGTAGCGGGAGTGAGCAATCCAATCTCCATCTTTAGTCTTCTCAAAATTACAATAAAAATTACAAAATAAACCTATGTACATTCTAATTTCCAAAAACATAATACTAAAGAAAACCAAAGGAGATTCGAGATCTCAAAATTACATCAAGACTATGTTTCCATCATTACGAAAACATAAACAACTAAGGCCACACTAGGTAATACAAATTACAAACGATTGCAAAAATACGTAAATAAACCATTCAACAATTCATACAACTAAATAAAATGCACAACTATAAATTAATCATTCAAGACATAATTCCTTAATTATGTAGAGTAATTTATCCAAACCACCTATTTTAAAATGATCAAAATTATGTGACAATTCCTCAATTACTCACAATAATTCCAATCATAATACATATTAACTTGTAATATGAATTAATCTAACATTATTTTAAACCACTTTAAAATAATTTGGGTATCTAAAATTTGTGAACTTTTTCACAGCAAACAATCATACATTATAGATATAATGTATAATAATAATTGGCCAAAACCCAAAAACAAAAAGAAAAAAACAGATTTTTTTTTTTAAATGCTCACGGCATTCTGCAAAAAAAAAAAACAGTTTTTTTTTCTTTTTCTCTTGTGCTCTCGGCATTCACCTAAAACTGAAAAACAGGTGGTTTTTTTTTTCCTTTCGAAAACATACCCTTTTAGATGAACAAATTTGTTTAATGTTGCTACTAGAACAAGATTGGCATAATCATCAACATTTAATTTAAACATAGATCCAAACTAGATGATTCAATTTAACCTCTTAAAATGAATATCTAAATTATGATTAAATCGATTATCCGAATATTTGATTCATCACAATTGATTTGAACATTATTAATTAATGAATCATGATTCTAAACAACAATTTAAAACCATGTATGCCAAAACTATATAGCAAAAACAAATGAATATCATCAATCAAAAACAATTTCCATTTAAATTTTAATTTAATTCTTATTAAATCAAAACATCTACAAATTTATCATATTATCATCTTAACATATTAAAACAACAATATCAATAAATCAAAATGGAAATAAAACATCAAAATAAAAATAAAAATAAAAACATTTCGGCGGGAAAAAAATGGGGCGGCCGAAATTTTTTTTCTTCAAATTTTTTTTTGTTTAACTAATTTATGAAAATCAAATAAAATAATTTCGTGGCCGAAGCTCTGATACCACTTGTGGGAAATATCGGTATATTTCATCAAGAAAATTTCGGATTATAACGAAATTATGAAATATGAAATTGTTAGTTATAAACGAATTGCATAAACAAAAGAATAGAGATTTAGAATGAACCTTTGGTCCTAGCAATTTGGCCTAAGAACAAATATCGAGATCGATATTCTCCTAATCGTTGCACCCAAAATGCTTTGAGAAATGCCCTTGTTCTTGCTAGAAAGAGATCCCTAAAATTGTTAATTATTTTTAGGGTTTTGATGAGAGTATTAGGTCAAAAATTAAGTGAGAAAAATGATCCACCTTTCTCTCCTCTTAACCGTGTAAAAGAGAGAATTAAGGGAAGATATTTTTTTTCTTATTTTTCTTCCTCAAAACCGTGTAACAACCAAAGCAAATAAGGAGAAAAATCTTCTTATTTTTGGTTGTTATTATCTTGTATAAAATGTGTATAATTATGAATCGTCATATATGTCGTCACGTATTAATAAGTCCACACACAACAGTTTGTAGTCGATTTATTAATACCGGTCTGTCAACATTTATTACGACAATTTCGCATAATATATACATTAACTATAAATATAGCATATTTATAACTTGCTTAATTAAATATAACCGTTTACGTTTAATTACGAATTAACATCTTAATTCGTTTAAGCTAACATTATATACATTAATTTAAATATAACAGTTTATATTCAATTTACGAATTAACAATTAATTCGTCTCAGCTAATATTATTTAATTGTATTAAATAATCGTCTCATCATCACATTGACTAACTTTTTAGTCAAATACATGGACTAACCTTTTAGTCATATAAGACATCAATGTGATTATATTTTCATATAATCACATCTCTCAAACACATCCTTTAGGTGTGACTTTTAGGGACCAGTTGATCACCGCCATCAGTATGATAATAATGTCAAACTTCTAGCAAACCAACCGTTATTAGTAAACGTTAATCAACTGATAAAATACTAAGTATACCCTATGAACCTATAAGAGATTTATACACGTTATCACACTAACTGTGGAGGACACTAGCTCGAACAGCACGGGGTTATCCTCCGTCCCTATCACCTGACCCTCAATGGATACTTTGTCCCAGAGGGAGAGTCCGAGCTCTACCATGGCTTTCTGGAGCCGATCTATGACTCTGTGACTAAGACCAGGTACCCGGGTGTGGAAGTATTCCAGGACTGCTACTTCATCCCTGACAATACCGAAGCTGCATCATCTGAGTCTAAGCCGTCCTCATGCCTCGACAAACAAGCTATCAGTCTCCTCTTTAGAGAGGACAACATCAAGCGCCTCGACTATAAGGACATTATCAACATCGTCCTAAAGGACAATCAATTTGACCCAACCGCCTTGATCTCCGACACTGACCCGGAGAAAGCTGCACAGGGCTTGAGGAAGACCGTCAAGTGGACCGATCACCGAGGCCGCATTCTCAAGATCACAATTGGAGAAGGCCCTATGTTCAAAGAGGGAAGTGAAGAAGAACTTGAATCTGAGTCTGAATCGAAGTCAGAGTCTGTCATAACTCCTAACACTCCTGATGTCCCAGTCAAGGTCCCCTTTCCACTGTTTTATCACAAAGTCGTGGCTGATTCAGAGGTTGAGTCTACTAGAGTCCTCCCCACTCCAATGAAAGGTGACAACCTGGAGCCTGTTCCAGGGGCCACCTCCTCTACTATGTCGCCTATGACTGACCATGAGATGTCTATCCTCTCCGAGCTTTTCGCTCGTGTCAGCCTAATGAACGCTAAGTTTGCTTATGACTCGTCTCAATTTAACTGCATTGCAATTCTGAATGACTATGAGGAATTTGACTTGAGTGACTACCCACCCCACCTAGCCAAAGAACTTGACAAACAGGAAACCAGGACCCCCATAATTGAGGAGATCGAACCTATTAATGTAAGAACCGACAATACACCTCAAGAACTTAGGATAGGGATAACCCTTGACCCCTCGAAAAAACGACAGTTCATTGACCTCCTTCACGAATACAAGGACGGGTTCGCCTAGTCCTACAGAGATATGCCTGGGATTGACAGGGAAATCGCAGAGCACCGGATACCCATTAAGCCCGGAGCCAAACCCGTGAAACAAAAACTGCGTCGGATGTGTCCTGAATGGGCCCTGAAAATCAAGGAAGAAGTAGACAAACAGTTCAAGTCTGGTTTCATCAAAGTGTCTGAGTACTCTGACTAGATAGCCAACATTGTTCCTGTACCAAAGAAAGACGGGAGAATTCGGGTTTGCGTCGACTTTAGGGATCTGAACAAGGCGAGTCCAAAGGACGACTTCCCTTTGCCACATGTCGACATTCTGGTGGACAATACTGTCGAGCACGCTCTCCTATCATTCATGGATGGGTATGCTGGGTACAACCAGATCAAAATGGTTGAGGAAGACATGCACAAGACCGCATTCACTACACACTGGGGTACCTATTGCTACACGGTCATGCCTTTCGGTCTCATCAACGCCGGAGCAACCTATCAAAGAACCGCTACCACTCTCCTACATGATATGATGCACAAGGAGGTAGAGGTATATGTCGATGACATGATTGTCAAATCAAGAAAACGAGACGGCCACATCAGCGCCCTTCGAAAGTTCTTCGCTCGTCTGCGGAAATACAACGTGAGACTAAATCCTCAGAAATGTGCATTCGGGGTCACCTCCGGAAAGCTCTTAGGACATGTCGTGAGCAAGAGAGGCATTGAGATTGAACCAACCAAAATCAAAGCCCTTCAACAAATGCCACGACCTAAGAACGAGAATGAGATTCGGGGAATTCTCGGTCAGGTTCAATACATCAGCCGCTTCATAGCCACGCTCACACGATTTATGAACCAATATTCAAGAAACTTCGCGCCTCCGATCACACCGATGGGACGACGACTGCTAAAAGGCCTTCGACAGGATAAAGGAGATTATTTCCAAACCTCCTGTCCTCATGCCACCTCAACAAGGGATTCCTTTCTCCCTATACCTGACTATTACCGACACAGCCATGGGAGCAATGCTAGCACAAACAGTCGAGGGTGAAGAACGAGCCATCTACTACATCAGCAAAAAGTTCATTGAGTACGAGACAAGGTACACCCAACTGGAGAAGACATGCCTTGTCCTAGTACGGTCAACAAAGAAGCTGCGGCATTACATGCTCAGCTACACGGTCCACATCTATTCCAAGATGGACCCGGTCAAATACATCTTCGAGAAACCCGTACTAAATGGAAGGCTGTCTAGATGGACACTCATGCTGTCCGAATTCGATCTCAAGTTTGTACCCCTCAAGGTTATCAAGGGAAGGGTAGTCGCTGATTTCCTGGCAGAAAATCCCGTCAACGATGATCCAACGACCGATACATGGTCACTTCCTGACGAAGACATCCTTTGTGCCGACACCGACGCATGGGACCTATACTTCGACGGGGCGTCAAATCTGAGAGGCTTCGGGGTAGGAATCCTTCTAATATCACCAGAGGGAGAACATGTTCCGATGTCGGTCAAGCTAGACTTCACCGTCACCAACAATGCCGCTGAATATGAAGCATGCCTCATCGGCCTACAAGCAGCCATCACACTTGGCATCCAGAGACTGAGGGTCCACGGCGATTCCTCACTCATCATCAATCAGGTGTCCGGATCATGGAAAATCCGAAGTGACAGCTTAGCTCCCTACCGGGCGAAAATTAATCAAGAGGCCGAGTTCTTCGACCAAATCGACCACTTCCACTTGCCACGAGAGGAAAATCAATTTGCTGATGCGTTGGGAAAACTTGTCGCGCTCGTCAACATACCTAACGATATGACATCAATGCCCCTATGTGTCGAGAGGAGGAGCGAGCCAGCTCATATTTGTACCATCAACAACGACGAGGAAAACCATGCCGAACCTTGGTACCAAGCCATCCTCAACTACAAAACCAAAATTGAATTCCCTCCCAACTCTGATCAAAGAGGACAACGAGCCATCGGTTTACTTGCATCACAATTTGTGATGAACCAAAATCAACTATACAAAAAAATATCCCAAGGGATTCTTCTCCTTTGCTTGACCATCACAAAGCCAAAAAAGTCATGGGAGAGGTCCACGACAGAGACTGTGGCCCTCACATGAGTGCAATGATGCTTACCCGGAAGATCATGCGGCTAGGTTACTACTGGACCACCATGGAAGCCGATTGCCATAACTACGTCAAACATTGACACAATTGCCAAATCTTCGCCAACATACAACACATACCACCATCCCTTTTATACACCATGACATCACCCTGGCCTTTCTCAACCTGGGGCATCGACATCATCGGCAAAGTCAACCCGGTAGGCACTAAAGGGCATTGCTTCATCCTCGTTGCCATCGACTATTTCACCAAATGGGTGGAAGCGCAATCATATGCAGTCTTGACCGCCAAACAAGTGGCCAAGTTCATCCAAAACAACATCATCTGCCGATATGGGGTACCCCATGAAATCATCAGCGATCAAGGCTTTCACTTCGGGGCGGAAACTCATGCCTTGCTGGTGTTTTAGCAGGATTTTCCCTGTAAGGATCCGCCTGATGATTAAGTAGCGTAGGTATCTAGTTCCAATATTTTAGACAAAAGTATAAGTTAATGAATGAAAAATATGAAGAATGAATAATATTGTTTATATTCCTTGGATAAATTGAACAATAATATGGGAATAAGAGATTGAATACACGACAAGATAATTGATAAATTGTATGTATCTGATTTGTTTTTCGTCGTTCTCTCTACAAGCATTCCTCCATGCTATTTATAACCTTTCTATCTAACGTTATGCTCCATCCAACGTTCATTTTGGTTGTTAGAATCGTTTCCTGATTAATAGGGCACATTCCCTATTAATCCGGTTGACCTGTTCCTCCTCAACAACTTCCTATTCTTCTCCTTTTGCACGTTGTGATTTATGGGAGTAGCATATTCTCGTGCTTGGACTTAGTCTTCCATGAGAATAGGACATATGCATAACTGTCCTACCTGTCTGCTGATTAATTCATCCTGCTGGAGAGTTCCATCAGGCTACTCTATGCTTGTTATCAGGTCTTTCCTCTTGGGTCTGATAGCTTGCTTATCCTCTAGTGTTCTTTGCCTGTAAAACAATAATTGTATTTGCCTGGACTTTGGTTGCCCCAATCAGCCTAATTGTGCCAGGCTAGACTGAAGTCAGACCAGGCTAATTTGGGACTAACAATTGCCCCTTGACATTTTACCCGTGCTGGATCAGGCCAGGGGTGAGATGTCAATTTACCGGGCTCAAAAAATACAAAGAATCACAGTAATTCAATGACTCTCAGACTTCTATTGACCGTTAAACACTGCAACGGCTAGCTTGATGATGTCATGTTGACAGTTTTGCAATTTCTAGGGTTTTCACACCGTTATTTTGCCCCTATAAATACGGTATTGAAGGTGAGTTTATTCTTCACCAAAATTCTTCTACCTCTCCTACTATATTCTCTCTGAAACTCTTCCTTAGTTTCCCAGAAATTAAAGCTTACCTTGCTGCCTGTAATTCTTCGAAAATTTTGTTAGTTTTCACAAAAGTCTTTATGTTTAAAAAACACTAAAAAGTATGGGAGCCAAAAACGCCCTGCTCCTCAGAAGGCTGCAGCTGATGCTGAACCAACAGAGACTCATGAAGAGGAGGTGGTTGAGGTTGATCCTCCTGCTCGTACCATAGCATTCAAGTATCAGGATTCTATTTTCTCTTCTCTCCGGTCACTTGAATCTTCTTTTTCTGAAGAGAATCTGCTAAAAACAAACTATGACGGGATTTTAAGGGAGAAAAAATTAATTCCTGACTCAGCCGAGGTTTGGATTCCTGATTCTTGTCCGGTCAGGGCTAATTGGACATCACCAGGCTAGTTCTGCATTTATGAGTGGGCGTTCAAGGCTGGTTGTAAGTTGCCTTTTACTCCTCTAATGATTGATACTATCCGAGCTATGGAGGTGTCCCCCTTCCAAATTATGCCAATGGTTTGGAAACTTGTCCATTCCGTTGAGAACTTATGTGCTAAACATAAACTTACAATTACTGTCAATGATATCAAGGAAGTATATCATCTGAATAATCATTCTACTGGTCGTTTTAATTTAAGGATTAGGTCCAAAATGTCTCCATTAATCACTAACCTGGATTCGGGAGACGATAAAGGCTGGGCGAAGACTTATTTATTCATCCGGACTGGTAGCTTGGGGTCTGGCCTGGACTATCTAAGATATCCTCCTTTGGAGAGTGGTAGGTTTCCTGTATTCCTGATTCATATATATTTTAATCTATACAAATTTGAAGCATTAAATTTTACCTGAGTATTTTGGGGATGTTTGCAGCGCCTGACTGGAATTTTGATCCTCTTGACGAGGAATCTGTTTCAAGAATATAGGCTTTTCTTGCCCTTCCCGAGGAAGAGAGAACTTGGCCTGGTAGTATGGGTAGAGACTTGTTGCCTCGGTATATGAGGCCTAAGCTGAGTAAAGTTAAAGTGCCCAAAGGCAAGCTTACCTCTTCTGCTCTTTCCTGTACGTCTTCTTTTTATTTTTGTGTTGACTGTTTTCTTCCTGTTACTTGTTTCCTGCTATTTATATGTGTCTTCTTTTGTTTGTTCAGTGTATAGGTCTTACGCTGCTTTGGCTAGCTTTGATCTTTGCCGATTTGAAGGCTGGGGTTGCTAGAATTTCTGAGCAATCCATGACTCAAGAGGCTACTGGTAGTGGGAGTGACAAGACTCTCAATATCTTAGTTTCTGATGTTCAGCCTCATAAGGAACCGCCCAAGCTTGTGTCTGCAGAAGTTGTCCAGCCTTTCAAGAGAAGAAGAGAGGTTGTTACTGCTGACGAAAAGGGGGAAGAAAGGGAGCCTATCCATGCTCAGCCAATTAGGAGCATCAGGGGGGTGCCTGCTCAGTTTGGTGATATGGATGCTGCTCGGGCACAGATAGATGACTTTTCTGCCAATATCAGCGGCCACCTTTTGTCTGACAATGTTCTTGAATCTTCTACTAAGGTTGTGGCTCTCCTGTCCTCCCTTATGGCAAACGCTGCTGCTCTTACTTCTCAAGCCAAAGAGGTTGGTTGCAAAGGGTTTATTACCATTATTATTTTACTTTTTGTATTGTTTTTTTTATATTTTTTTTATATTTTTTGATTAACTAGTTTCACTTTTATCCCCCTTCAGCGCTTGGATGCTGGGTTGATCACTCCTTGTCAGCTTAGGGATGCCCGGACTAGAATCATCGGCTTGGAAGAAAAGTTGGACCAGGTTAATCATGAGTTACATACGTTCAGGGGTAATGAGTCAGTACTTCAGTCTCAGCCAGGGAGGCGTCTAAAGCTGCTCAGGCTTGCGAGGTAGCTGCAAAAAATGCTGAGAAGGTAGCCAGGAAATAGTTCGAAGCTGTAAAGGGAGAGCTTAAAGCTGTCAGAAGAGAGTTGGCTGCTGAGAAGCAGGCGATGCAGGATCAGCTGAAGAAAAATGAAGATCTTGGTGCTGAAAAGGAGCTGGTGGAGGCACGGCTTGCTGATGCTGCCCAATATTTCTTTGGGAAAGGTCGGGTTGATGCTATAAGGGATCCTAAATCTGACAGGGCTAAGTGGGATCCAGATCAGGACAAGGCAGCTTTGGATACCCAGTATCCTGACTTGGCCAATATGGGTAATGAAGAGGAAGTAGACTCTCCTCCTTCCAAGAAAAAATCTGCTGATCAGGAAATGTTAGAGGGTTGTGGGTCTGTTTCTGATTCAAAACCTGTTTAGACTTTTGTTTTTATTTTGGCCCATCCATGGGGGATGTTCCTGGAATGGATAATTATTTCTTTTGGGTAATTTTAGGTAGGTCCTATTCAGGGTGGATGTTCCTGGAATGAATATTTTGTTTGACCTTTAAATAATCGATCTTTGGTAGTTCTTTGATATTATTTTGTGTTTTGGGATATAGTTGAATAAGGCATATTTGTGGTATCGGATGTGTACTGGATCGGGCCAGTTATTCGACTGGATCAGGCTAGGTTTCCTTGCACTGGATCTGGCCAGGCTTTTGTGTTATGGGCGGGGTTATTGCCTGTTTGGAGGGCTTACGAACCATGCCTGTCTGGAGGGCTTACGACCCATTTTGTTTATTTGAACTGAGCTCGGTATTTCAAGGCCTACTTTTGCAACTGAAAGTTGGGTATTTTTTGCATATGAGTAATATGTATGCCAGTGGAATGACCCTCAATCTTGAAAATTTCTTTAAGTAAGGTGTGGTGTGAATTTGACGCATGCAGTAATTTAACAAATATTAAAGATTCTATTTGGTAAGAGAAGAAACAAGAATGAGAATATTGACAAGTATTCAGGCAAATAATAAGAAGAATCATATAGGATATTTATTCATATAATGGCAAGTATCATACATGTAGTTGCATATCAGGCCAAGCAAAAAGGGTAAAGTAAAGATTTTTACCTGGGCTGATGGATGTATTTTATATGTGAAATAGTTTTAAGTGTGTAACATTCCAAGCTCTAGGGATCATCTCGCCGTCCAGGGTTTGTAGCCTGTAAGCGCCCTGACCGACTATTGAGTCGATCAGGTAGGGGCCTTCCAGGTTGGAGCCAGTTTGCCTGCGTTTTTCTCCTTTGTATTTGGAAAAACTTTTCTGAGAACAAGGTCTCCTATTCTGAATACTCTGGCTTTAACAGTCATATTGTAGCTTTTGGCCACTGTTTGTTGATAGGCTGCCATTCTAATGTTGGCTGCATCTCTCAGTTCTTCTGTTAAGTCCAGGTTGTCCTCCATTAGAGGTGCGTTGCTTGTTACTGTATTCAGACTGCATCTGGCAAATGGGATGTCAACTTCTGCTGGGATTACTGTTTCACATCCATAGACCATGGAGTAGGGGGTTTGGTCTGTAGATATTTTAGGCGTGGTCCGGTCAGCCTAGGGGACCAAGGGGAGTTCTTCAGCCCATCTGCCTTTCCTTTTCTTTAGCTTCTTCTTCAGGCAACTGATTATTACTTTGTTGCTGGATTCTGCCTGACCATTGGCTTTTGGATAACCTGGTGTGGAGGTTACCAGGTTAATATTCCATTGTGCACAGAAAGATGTTGTTCTTTTTTCCTACGAATTGTGTGCCATTATCACACACTATTTCTGAGGGTATGCCATATCTGCATATGATGTTACGTTTGATAAATGCTATGACATCCTTCTCTTTAACTTGCCTGTATGAATCAGCCTCTATCCATTTGAAGAAGTAGTCAGTCATTGCTAGCATGAAAACTTTTTGCCCAGGTGCTTGAGGTAATTTTCCTACTATATCCATGCCCCATTTCATAAATGGCCAGGGGGCGGAGATGGAATGCAGCTCCTCAGATGGTTGGTGGATGTATGGTCCATGAATTTGGCAGGCTTCGCATTTAGAGCTGAATTCCAGGCAGCCGGCCCTCAGTGTAGGCCAAAAGTAGCCTGTTCTGAGTACTTTGCTTGCTAGGCTTCTGCCGCCTTTATGATTATCACATTGTCCTTCATGGATTTCTGATAGTATCTGTTCAGCTTCCTGTGGTTTCAGGTATCTGAGGTATGGTCCTGCCTGCGATTTCTTTAAAAGCACATTATTAATAAGTATACGAAGCATGGTTCCAGGCATCTGAGGTATGGTCCAGGCATCTGAGGTATAATAGGATTCCTTGTTGGAGCCAATCGTAGTAGGGTTTTGTCCATGAATTGGCGACATATATTGGGAAAGTTTCATCTTGTTTATTTATTGCAGGTTCTAATAAATGTATGATGGGGATTTTATCAAAATCAGGGGGACTGAAATTGGATCCTAGGCCGGCTAGGGCATCGGCCTGGGTATTCAAGTCCCTGGGTATTTGATCAATATTAAAATAATGAAACTTGCTTTTTAAATTTTGGACAACTTCTAGATAAAGCATCATTTTTGAGTCTTTTGCGGTATAGACTCCATTTACTTGATTTGAAATAAGAAGGGGATCAGTACGTACCTTTAGATTTTGTACACCAAGGTCAATACATACCTTTAATCCAGCTATTAGGGCTTCATATTCAGCTTCATTGTTGGTGGCTTCAAATGCACAACTTATAGCCTGTACTATCTTATCCCCCTGTGGCGATTTTAGTACCACGCCTAGGCCAGTACCCCTCATGTTGGCTGCACCATCGACAAACAAGGTCCATTCTAGGTCTGTCTGGTCATTAGTCAGTCTGTTTACTTCTTTTATCAGGTCAGGTTCTAGGGAGGGACTTAAATCAACCACAAAGTCTGCTAGTGCTTGTGATTTAATTGTTGTCCTAGGTTCAAAGGTTATGTTGAAAGTGCTTAACTGGACTGATAATTTGCACATTCATCCGGACAGTTCTGGTTTCCTAAGTACAGACTTAATAGGAAGTTTGGTCCTGACTATTATAGGGTGACTTTCAAAGTATGGTCTTAATTTAGTGCAACTCATAATTAAAGGTAAAACATATTTTTCAAGTAGGCCATACCTGATATCTGCATCTAGTAGACTTTTACTTACGTAGTAGACAGGGTGTTGATGTCCATCCATTTCTTTGACCAAAACTGCGCTGACCGCAGTCTCAGTGACTGACAGGTATACTGTCAGGCGTTCGCCTTTGACTGGTTTTGCCAGCAAGGGTAGAGAGGATAGATATGCTTTCAGATCTTCAAAGGCAGCCTGGTGATCAGTAGTCCATTGGAAATCTTTATTCTTCCTGAGAAAATTGATTTGATACGTGCATTTTATATAGTCTTTTAGCCTAATTTGTGCGCGTATCTTTATGCTTTTATCGTGGTTTTATGCTACGAAATGCCCCGTATATGCTACTTTGGTGTATCTTGTCTTAATTGCAGGAATGGACCATAAAGTAGTGAAATCAGGCCATTTACCGTCCGTTTAGCATGCATTTGGAGAAAGAGTAGATTTGGAGCGGGAAATGTTGCTGTCTTGGGATGCGTGAAGGTGTTCCGGGAGCTAAAAGGACATGTCAAAGTCAAACTAACGAGAATTATGAGCTGCTGGAGTCAAGATCGACTCGATCGAGCACTTAACTAGTCGATCGAGTGGTTTTAGGTCATGAAATAAGTCGATCGAGCGCCAAAATTTGATACTGTCGTTTCTGTACCAAAAATAAATACCTAAGTTACTACTAACAGAAGTCAGCGGTAAGTAGGGTCGATCTCCACAGGGAGGCTATTTTGCTAATTAACTGTTTAATTCAGTGTGTCGGGTTGTCACAGAGATGAGGGTTTAAATTGTTTAAATTGAAGTAAACTAACAAAAAGGTAAGAGAGAAATAAACGCAAGAAGTTAACAGAGGAGAAGAGAGTATGCTAGGAGTCGGTCCACCGTGGCAACTATACTATCGGGAATACTGAGGCGATTAGACTACTGATAAGAAGAGCTATGGTCGTCACCTTTCGGTCCTTAAACCGCCCTAGAGCGTAAATAGCTTAGCTTTCGCCCTCACTACAATACCCTATTGTAATTAAGCAAGCCTTCCCTTCCAATCTTTCGATCCAGGTCGGGGTTAACTACTTTTATAATTGGTCTCCTGCATGCATACATTCAACCTGATAACAATTAAATTGCCTAATACAATTCTTATCGCCAGACTAATCTATTCAAGTCAATTAAAACATGCTACCACGGCTTCCCTAATCCTAACATACTAGGGGAAATTAGCTACGCATGATTAAGTAAAGAAAATACATAATAAAGAAAGGAGGAAAAACAAACATTAAATAAAAAGAAGGAAAGGAAGAGAAGGAATTACTGGAATTAGATCCGAAATTAAAGTAACAGTAGCAAAAGTAGCAGTAACAAAGTATATGGGATGATAAGAGAGGAGAAGCCCCCTAATTATGTCGACCTCCTATCCTATTTATAAGAAAAATAGGATTATTAACCTAATTGCGGAAAATAAAGCTTAAAAGCCCAGCCCGTCAAGGATTGTTGCTCGATCGAGCACTTAAGGCTCTCGATCGAGTGATATTCCTTAGCATTCCTCTCGATCGAGAACAATTCCTCTCGATCGAAGACTTCTTTCCCTTTAATCACTCGATCGAGAAGAAGTAGCTCTCGATCGAGCAAATGGGCTCTCGATCGAATAGAAATAGTTCTCGATCGAGCACTTCTCAGCGCGTAATTCCTGCTTCGCGCACTGAACTTCAAACGGCTGCCATTCCTTCGTTACTTGGACAAATAGGGCGTGGTTGGTGGCGTTGGAAAGCTAAGAGGATACGCTTTCACCTCCAACTGGAATCACCTTAATAACTGTTGTAGAAATTGAGATATGGCTCTTACAAGCAGGAACTAGCAAATTGAAGCACTCTCTTGGCTCGCCTAACTTCCTTACTCCAATGCGCATCTCAAAATAGTACTTTCCAAGCTCCGACTCAACTCATCTCCTAAATGCATGCGTAGGGACATGTTTTAGGCTTGATTCCGCATCTCTAAGCTCATTCCTGCAATTAATACAAGAACTTTCAAAGTATGCAATTCGGGGCATATTCGTAGCATAAAACCACGATAAAAGCATAGAAATACGTGCATAAAATAGGCTAAAAAGGCTATACAAAATGCACGTATCAAATCTCCCCAAACCAAACCTTTACTCGTCCCCGAGTAAACTAAAATGCAACTAAAAGAACGGAAAAAAATAACTCAGAGCTAGCTACAAATGCCCACTTAAGCCAATTTAATGCAAGCAAACTAACACTTATAGCTAAACAGTCAAATGCAAACGAGTTATAGGATGTTTATAATAAAGCTGAACCGTCGACCTTGCAAGACCTTAAATAATGGACTCTCACGGGTCACTCTTCTCTCATGAAGCAAAGGGTGAACATATATATGTAAAAGAGAGAAAGAGGAATAGTCGCTCACCTAGACTACGACCCACATAAACATGCATGCAACTAATATGATAGACAATTCTATCTACCGTACACACATTCCAACCAAACGAGGTCCTGTCACAGCCGAGGGCTTACAAAAATATGGTAAAGTGAGGCAATGGGTAAGAAAAGGCAAAACAATTATGGGAATGTGGAGGTATAGGTGATCAAGCTAGTACCTAAACAGAACCATATGGGACATATCCATTTCCAACTCAATTATAGAATAAAGCACATGCCCTTCATTTGGCATAAAACTCACCAAACCGAACCAAACATACTCCTCAAATGATATAAGATAGAACATAGGAGCAGAAACCAACTCATAATTAAACATCTTTTTCTTTTTCTTTTTTCTTTTCTATTATTTTTTTTCGGTCTCTTCTTCTTTTCTTTTTTCGAATTCCTTTTTTTTTCATTCAACTTCTTTTTTTTTCTTTTTCACGTCTTTTTCATCATCCTCCTTTTCTTCATAAGTTACCAACTCCGAATCAATAGATGCAAGCCAAACTTGATACAATAGACAATATACCGCAGAACAATCTAAACTAGCTTGACAAGGCAGGCTGAATTTGGAATGTAGCTAAGGGTCAACAGGCAAATTTGGCTAATGTGGAGTTAAATGGGTAAAAATGAAAGAAAGGGAAATTGTAAGCACCTCCCTGCATGTGACACCAACCACTAACCCGAATGTATGACGGCAAAAAACAATTGAATTTCATATACGTGCAAATTGATGTTACATGATATGCAAGGAGTAACTACTCACAATCCTACATGAAACTGGTCATAAATGACACCAGTTTATAAGGCTCTAAATCTTAGAAATTATAAGTAGGTTGCCAAAATCTCAGGTCAAGTCTATATGTTCAGCTAAATTAAACATTAACTCGTAGATTATGCAAGAGACAAAGCTAAAAGATAATTGTTTAATGCAAGGCTTAAGCAAAAAGACAATTATAGTGCAATTTCATCATAGAGATCTACCGTTCCGACTCAACCTATATGCTAAAATAAACGTGAAATTTTGGAAATTTTCAACAATTTTTCAAATTTTTATGGAATTTTTTGAATTTTTATGAAATAAATAACAATGCAAACAGAAAATTAAACGTGATAACTGAAATGCAGTAAAAACAACATGCAGACACAGATATGGATGCATAACCTCCCCAAACCAAACCGTACAATGCCCCCATTGTACCAAAACATGGAAAGGAAACGCAAACTAAAAGAGAAAAAAGAGTAAATGCGGAAAAACTGACAAGATAGCGCGAATAAGGGGACCTCCCCAAACCGACCATTAACATGGGAGGTTGCTAAAGGCCCGAAAACCGTCTCAGGAAGCTAATCCAAGTCAACACGCGAAAAGGCATCCAAAAACTACTCGATCGAAGGGAATTGTGGTCGATCGAGTAGTTCCTCATCTTGCAGGTGAAATCGACAGCAACAGCGCTCGATCGAGTAGAAAATCCACTCGATCGAGTGACCCTCAATGTAATTCCTGCAAAACGCAATTAAAACAGCCCGCAACTAACAAAAACAAGCTTAACTGAGACCGTCTATGGTATAAAAACCATTTATTACAACTTAAGGTAAATAAAAAGCAAAATTAAAATCGTCGGGTTGCCTCCCGGGTAGCGCTAGCTTCAGTCAGGTCCCAGCTCGACCTTCTTTTCTTCGAGCCTCTCTCATAGTCACAATCAAAACAGCTCAAAGCGCGCAGCATCAGATCATACATCTGCGCATGTGCTACACAAAAGCATAAGTAGCACAAAAGCGGATTACAGAAATAGGAAATAAAAATGTTTAACTTTTTAAGTCGTACAAATTTCCTATGAGCGCTCCTAAATTTATCCACATAATAGAGGAGCGCGGGAGCAATCGTCAATAAAGTATGGCCCCGTTTCAGATTAACGAACTTGAAATGGTAAGGACGGTGAAAAATCGTTAAATTACGCGTCCACATGTGAGAGGGTATAACATTAAAAGAGATGGCACGAGTCAAACGAGGCAATATACTATTAAAACAAACAATAATTAAATTATCGTTTACTACCTCAGGTTGGTCGCTCTCAATGACGGAATCATAGATAAAAGAGTTTATTACCTCTTCCGTGCTAGGAGCAATTACCGTCTCAGCTGCTTCTTCATCAACCTCCTCAGTGGAATCCATCCCGTAAATCGCAGCTTCAAGCGTATCCGACTCGGCTGTGAATAAGGGAGGTTCACCGTAACTATCATCATCGTCAGGATCGTCATCCAAAATGAACCCAAGTGACGATTTAAAGCTCCCAATGGCCAATTCAGTCGATCGAGCAGAATAATCACTCGATCGACCACTTTCCTCCCGCATCTCACTCGATCGAGTAACAAAATCACTCGATCGATAACTATCCTCCTGTATTTCACTCGATCGAGAAGAGATATTGCTCGATCGAGGACTTTCTTCCTGTACAGCGCTGATATCCTCGCATAAACTCTGGAAATACGATAGAAATTCGTCATCCGAAATATAGAAATCATTTTCAGCATTGGGTAATGCGGGTTCTTCATGGGAAAAACCGATCTTGGTCAAGTACACCTCTTCTGGTTGCCGATTATCCAACCCAGCTGTTAACCGAGCGATTTCAGACTGCAGCTCAGTGACTTGAGCACCCATATATCTATCATATTCTAGAATTAAGGATTTCAGCTCCGCGATTTCTTTTTTCTGTATATCATGAGGATCCTGTTGCGGTGGCCATTGATGGGGTGGATGTGGCGGCACAACTACAGTGCATTGTGCTCAAGAACACCACATCCCCAAGATTTCTTCCTTTCCCAACTAGCAGGTCTTTCAGCTTGGGCTTCAAACTGAGCAATTAGTCGGGAGACAGATGTCATCTTGGCAAGAGGGATCGAAGGTACTCAAGCCTTCCCTTCGATAATCTCCCTCAGTAGCCTGTTTAATACACCTGCTCAGCCCGCAACCGCACCTCTCGTGCTACTGGTGTCTCCTCCGCTCTATCCCATATTTTTTGAGGAGATTGTGCTTTGAGTCTAGTGAGTTTTGTGCCAAGTGAAGGGCACTTGTACTTAGTCTTTCAGTCAGTTGAGATCCGGATGGTTTTATTATGGTCATGTTAGGAACTAGCTTGACGCTTTCACCTCCACTTTTCCATAATTTGATTTGCCTTTTCTCACCTGAACCTCACTATTCCCATATTATTTGCAAACCCTCGGCTGTGACGGACATTATCGGTTGGAATTTGTGCATTAGTACTTGAATTGTCTTTCATTTTTTGTTGCATGCATGTTATGTAGGTCGCAGTTAGGTGAGTGACTGTCTTTTCTTCTCTCTTCTACATACTACATTTGCCCTTTGCTTCATGAGATAAGAGTGACCACGTGAGAGTCCAGTTTTGTTGGTCTTGCAAGGTCGATAGGTCAGCTTTATTTCTGAACAGCTTAAAATTCATTTGCGTATTGACTGCTTGGCTTTAACTGTTGATTATTGTTGCATTAAATCGGTTCAAGTAGACAAGTTGAGCTAGCTCTGAGTTATCATTTCCGTTTCATTAGTTTAGTTTTGAGTTTACTCAAGGGCGAGTAAAGGTTTGGTTTGGGGAGATTTCATACGTGCCTAATGTATAGTCTTTTTAGCCTATTTCAGCACGTATTTCTATGCATTTCTATACTATTTTTATCGTATTTTGCCCCGAATTGGCTACCTTGGTGTATTTTGTCCTTTTTGTAGGAATAATCGCGAAAGTAGTGGAACCATACTCCTTTCTGTCCTTTTTGCATGCATTTAGAAGAGACGGAATTGTCCCAGAGTGAGATACTGCATTTGGAAGCGTCATGGCACGCATTACGAGATACTTGGGTGAAGACGTGAGCTGAAATGAAGACATAGTCACTCGATCGAGCTGTTTACCAGTCGATCGAGTGGTTTCTATACCCCCTGATGCTCGATCGAGAGGTTTTGATCGATCGAGTAAGCCGCACAAGACCAAGTCCTCGATCGAGTAACTTTGTTGGTCGATCGGGTGACTTTATTTGAGAAGTTGGTCGATCGAGTGGTTTAATCCACTCGATCGAGTGGTTTCGACATTATGGGCTTTTAATCAGTCCGTGTTTTATTTATTTTTGCATAAACTCTTTGTTTGTTTGGCTATTTAACCTATGATTTACTAGGTTATTAGCATCTCTTTCTTTTGGACTATCTCATAGACTATCAAACTTTTCTTTGTAAACCTTGCTACGTTACTTTGCTTTTCTCCTTTGCTACTTTACTTTGGATTATTATTGCTCGGATCCCATTGTTCTTTACGCTTGATTCGCACCGATTGTAATCCTTTCTCTCCCTTATTTAATAATAATCATTTGTTTGCTTTAATTTCTCATTTTGTGTTCTTATTTCCCCTTGCCCTAATTTTCATTCCGCAATTTGTTGTTCATTCATTATGTTCTCTTTGGTAAATTATTTGTCATTAGTTTAATCGCCGATATGAGTAGCTAAATTCCCTTCATGTTGGGATTAGGGAATCTGCGGTAGAAAGATGACGATTTAGTAGATGAATTAGACGAATTGATCACGAGATTCTGTCACTATAGCAATTTAAGCGTAATTTCCGACCTAGTTGAGTGCACGCTTCTATGTCACCCATTAAACTGGCTAAAATTAATCCTGGATCGAAAGATTGGACTAAATAGGCCTGCTATAAACAGTAGACTACCCTAATGAGGACGAAAGTTAAGTTAGTGGTATTTTAGGATAGAAAGTGGACCGAAAGGACCTTTTAACATCCGTCTCACATTAGTTAAATCCGAGTCATTTACCGAGTTATTGGACTACCGTAGTGAACCGAAATCCCGGCATGTCCCTCTCTTCTTGATAGTTTAATCATATTTTATTGCCTTTATTAATCTTTGCCTTTTTTCTCTTCCCTTCAGACTTTGTAGTTTAGAACGAAATTCAAACAACCCCCAATTGTTACCATAGGATTAGAAATAGACATCTATAGTTGCATTACCTCCCTGTGGATTCGATACTTGACTTCCTCTGCTACATTTTAGTTGAGACCGTTAGGTTTTATCTTTGATAGGGTTGCGATAGCCGTGTCAAATTACAAAATTTGATACTGTCGTTTCTGTACCAAAAATAAACCTAAAAACAACTAACAGAAGCTAGCAGCAAGTAGGGTCGATCTCCACAGGGAGGCTATTTTGCTAATTATCTATTTAACTCAGTCTGTCAGGATGTCACAGAAATGGGGGTTTAAATGTGATTTTCTAAACTAATAAGAGTAAGGAAAAGAGAATAAGAGAAAGGGATTAAAAGAGATATAGAGAAAAACTAAGACAAACGGTTCACCATAATCATCCGGTCAAGTAATCTAGGTCTCAGGTCAATGCAAATACGGTCTAAGGGGTAACGAACGTCACCTTTCGGTCCTTAATTCACCCTAAAGTGTAAACAGCTTAACTTTCGCCCTCACTGCAATACTCTATTGTTCGCTACTAGTCTCGCCTCTTCTAACCTTTCGGTCCATGTCGAGGATCACTAAGAAATAAATGCCTAATTGTGTCAACTCAATCAGACGGATACAATTAACTGCAGCATTTAACCAACAAAGACAATACTGGCATTAACCCGATAAATCGATTACTCTCCCAAAATTTGATACTGTCGTTTCTGTACCAAAAATAAACCTAAAAACAACTAACAGAAGCTAGCAGCAAGTAGGATCGATCTCCACAGGGAGGCTATTTTGCTAATTATCTATTTAACTCAGTCTGTCAGGATGTCACAGAAATGGGGGTTTAAATGTGATTTTCTAAACTAATAAGAGTAAGGAAAAGAGAATAAGAGAAAGGGATTAAACAGATATAGAGAAATAGCTAAGACAAACGGTTCACCATAATCATCCGGTCAAGTAATCTAGGTCTCAGGTCAATGCAAATACGGTCTAAGGGGTAACGAACGTCACCTTTCGGTCCTTAATTCACCCTAAAGTGTAAACAGCTTAACTTTCGCCCTCACTGCAATACTCTATTGTTCGCTACTAGTCTCGCCTCTTCCAACCTTTCGGTCCAGGTCGAGGATCACTAAGAAATAAACGCCTAATTGTGTCAACTCAATCAGACGGATACAATTAAGCTATGACATTTAACCAACAAAGACAATACCGGCATTAACCCGATAAATCGATTACTCTCCCTTCATAATTATGGATCCCCTATAGTCTTAGCATATGAAAATTAGCTACTCATTATCATTGAATTAACAACAACAATAAATAAATAATTGAAACTAAACATAATGATAAAACTGATAAGGATTGAATGAAAGCAATTATGATAATAAATAAGGGAGGAAGGAATTCAAGCAATAAAAATGATTAAAAGATTAAAGAAGAACAATAGTACCAATACAATCCGAATCTGAGTAGCAAAAGTATAAGGAAGAATAAAATCCCAAAGAACAGTAACCTAAGGTAGAAATGAAATTGAACGAGAGAAGAGAAGAGAAATACAATTGATCCGAAAAATAGAGAAAATGAAGAACAAAGCAGTCGTCCTTTCCCTCTACTGACTCCAGGGAATGAATGATATGCTATTAGGTCTAAACTACTCTTATTTATACTAAGTAGTATTATTATTAATCTAATTATTCTCGACTAAAATCTTCTCGCTGTAGCTAGTACTCGATCGACCATATATCTACTCGATCGAGTACTTTTCCTGCTTTGCGCACTGAACTTCAAACGGCTGCCATTTCTTCGTTACTTGGGCAAATAGGGCGATTCCGGTGGCGTTGGAAAGCTAAGAGGACAAACTTTCATCTCCAATTGGAATAACCTGAATATCAGTTGTAGAACTCGAGATATGGCTCTCCAAAGTAGGCACTAGCAATTTGAAGTTCTTCCCTTGCTCGCCTAGCTATCTTTCCTCTTTGCGCATCCCAAAATAGCTACATTCCCGCTCCAAATTCACTCTTCCTCCAAATGCATGCTAAACGGACGGTAAAAGGCTCAATTTAGCTCCTCTTCGGTTAATTCCTGCAAATTACATAAAACGAACCAAAGTAGGATATTCGGGGGTATTTGTAGCTAGATGCTACATAAATAGTACAGAAATGCGTGTAAAAATGAGGTAAAAACCTTATATAAAAGACACGCATCAAATCTCCCCAAACCAAACTTTTGCTTGTCCCCAAGCAAATATGAATGCAACTAAGAAACAACAGTGGAACGGGACCAACGCATCAGCTACAAATCACCCACTAAAACCAATTTAATGCAATAACTGACAGAGTGGCAAATGAGAAGTGCAAACGAGTTAAATCAATGTTTCGAACTTACTGAACCGTCGACCTTGCAAGATTCAAAAGATTCGGACTCTCACGGGTCGCTCGTCACTCAAAATTAGGCACAAGGTGAGTATATATGTGAAAGATAGGAAGTAGTAAAGACACTCACCTAGCTCGACCTATAAGAACATGCATGCAGTTAACATGAATAAAGTCTCTACAACCGTACATATGCATTCCAACCATACTAATGACCAAGACACATGCCGAGGACTTACATTTGGGTAAGTGAGGTAATGGGTAAGAAGGGGCTAAAATGAATTTGGATATGTGGGGTTAATAGCCAGGCTAGCAACAACGAATCCAAAAATAAACTGCATCCCAACTTCGTACTCAATATAGCAAGATGAAACGGTGCAAAACTATGCACTAAACTCACAAAACACCAAGAATCGTCAACTCCCCATAAGATATGAATAAGACATGGGAGTGAAAAACATTAACCAGTTTCTTTTTCACATGATTTTTTTTCTTTTTCTTTTCTTATTTCAATTTTTTTTTTCGCTCTCTTTTTTTTCTCTTTTCATTTCTTTTTTTCTTCAATAATTCTTTCATTCCCTTCAATTTTTCCACCATCTTCTGAAATCAGATATAATAACCATATTGCAATAAAACATTCCAATAATTACTCGTCACTAGCTCCGCTAGGGTAGGAAGTATTATAGAAAGTAGTTAATAGGGCAAAAAGGCAATTTGGCTATGTGGGGTTCATGGGTAGATTGAAATAAAGGAAACTGCCTCTCCTAACATGTGTCACCATCCACAGACCGAATGCATACAGGTATTAAGAAGACTAGACTCATGCTTATGCAAACTAATGTTACATGCCTTAAAGAGAGTACTACTCACATCCTAAATGAAACCGGTCATGAATGTCACCAGTTATAAAGCTCTAACCTCAGAATGTAATGTAGCTTGCCGACACAATGAATCAAGTCTATTCGTTCAGATAAGAGAGAAACAAAAACTCATAGATTATGCACATAATCATGCCAACTAAATGTCAAGAATATGCAGGGCTCAAGTAAGGGTTCAA
Source organism: Silene latifolia (assembly GCF_048544455.1). Classification (NCBI taxonomy): domain Eukaryota; kingdom Viridiplantae; phylum Streptophyta; class Magnoliopsida; order Caryophyllales; family Caryophyllaceae; genus Silene; species Silene latifolia. Next base: position 55,666,571 of record NC_133530.1, read on the forward strand.
AGTAGCGTCAATGTTCAAACGTTCCGACTCAAATTAAACATGAAAATTTTTGAAATTTTTTGGAATTTTATGATTTTTTGGAATTAATTAAAACAGCAATGCATGCGGAAATAAATAAACGTGCAAGCAGAAATGCAGGAAACATGCAGACACAGATATGGATGCATACCTCCCCAAACCAAACCGTACAATGCCCTCATTGTACCAAAAATAGGGAAAGAAATGCAAACTGAAGAGGAGAGGATAAATGGAGTCGGAAAAACTTACAAAACGTCATAAGGAGGGACCTCCCCAAACCGACCATGAACATGGGAGGTCAAAGAAAGTCAAACAGTAGCTTCATAGACGTAAAACAACTGCTAAAAGTCAAAACTACTCGATCGAGCACTTGGAACAGCTCGATCGAGTGAACTGGTGCTTGGAAGGACTCGATCGAGTAGAAAACCACTCGATCGAGTAAGCATGATTTTGGTTTTGGTCGATCGAGGACAATATCACTCGATCGAGTGAAAACTGCCTCAAAAAAAAAATGCTCGATCGAGCACAAAACCATTCGATCGAGTACTTGACCTGCAAAACACGCATTTAAAGCAAGGAAATACATGGGAAGTTCGTAAAACAGCGTATAAAGTTCAACAATAAGCTAAGGAAAAATAAATAGTTCAACAAAAGTACAATAAAACAGTCCGGGCTGCCTCCCGGATCATCCAACAACACAAATCAGTTGCCTACAACTAGGCCTCCGATTGTACGTGTAGCCAAAGAATCGTCAGCGGACATCCGGCCTCCACAACTTGGCAATGTAAGAATAGCGACTTCCCACAAAGCATCGGGTCCCAATCTATCACCTCATCAAGCGACTTTTTCCTAGACGGTGTAGCTTTATCAACACCTCCTCCTGGGTCGTCTATCCAGCGAGTTCAGTTCGGACTTAGAGCACCCATCTCGCCTCTCGGGTCCGTGAACTTGTCAAGACCTGTAAAAAGAGAAACAAAGCAGTGTTCCTCCTATTCGCTCCCAGAATGGGGCAGAGGTGTTACAACAACAGCGACAATATGTGACTCAGAAGGACTATCAGACGGTATATCAAAGGACTCTTCATGAGGGACTTCCTCACATGGCGTGATGTGCATGGGTTCCCTAGGGTCATCAGACTTAGTAAAAACCAAGTCCTCCCCTCCGACCTGAAAGGTAAGTGTCCCAACCCCGACATCGATAATTGCGCCAGCAGTGCACAAAAATGGTCTTCCTAAAATAACGGGAATGTTACGGTCCTCGGGTATATTTAAGACAATAAAATCTACGGGAATAAAGAAATTCCCGATCCTAACAGATACATCATGTAGAGCTCCTTTGACCCGAACATAAGAATGGTCACTAGTGAACAATCGTTTTTTAGCGCGTGTGAACTTAGTCAACCCAAATTTGAAGGCAAGAGACAAAGGTAAAACGCTAATACTAGCTCCTAGGTCACATAAAGCACTATCAATTGAATGGGTCCCTATTGAACATGGTATAGAAAAACGACACGGGTCGAGACATTTTGGGCGGGGTCCCATTTCGAAGAAGTGCACTACACTCTTGATCATAGCAACATTCATTACCGTCTTAACATCACTAATATCCTTCTTAGACCAATTAATTTGACCAATAAATTCAGAATAAGAGGGTACCTGGGCAATCATCGCTTCGTAGTGATCAGCGACATTGAGATCTCGGATACGGTCCAGGAATGCACGGTGTGGTAGCAATTGTTGTGGATAAGGAACTTGAACAGAATAGGAGTTGACTATATGTTCCTTTTTATCGTCATTAGAAATAGGCATTATTGACGTATCAGTGCTGTCCATAGCAAGGCAATTCGATCGAGGTATCACAGTACTCAATCGAGAGCTTTCTTCACTCATATTGCTCGATCGAACAGTTCATTCATTATCTTAGTTTATCATGCTATTCCTTCGTTACTTGGACAAATAGGGCGTGGTTGGTGGCGTTGGAAAGCTAAGAGGATAAGCTTTCACCTCCAACTGGAATCACCTTAATAACTGTTGTAGAACTCGAGATATGGCTCTTACAAGCAGGAACTAGCAAATTGAAGCACTCTCTTGGCTCGCCTAACTTCCTTACTCCAATGCGCATCTCAAAATAGTACTTTCCAAGCTCCGACTCAACTCATCTCCTAAATGCATGCGTAGGGACATGTTTTAGGCTTGATTCCGCATCTCTAAGCTCATTCCTGCAATTAATACAAGAACTTCCAAAGTATGCAATTCGGGGCATATTCGTAGCATAAAACCACGATAAAAGCATAGAAATACGTGCATAAAATAGGCTAAAAAGGCTATACAAAATGCACGTATCAAATCTCCCAAAACCAAACCTTTACTCGTCCCCGAGTAAACTAAAATGCAACTAAAGGAACGGAAAAAAATAACTCAGAGCTAGCTACAAATGCCCACTTAAGCCAATTTAATGCAAGCAAACTAACACTTATAGCTAAACAGTCAAATGCAAACGAGTTATAGGATGTTTATAATAAAGCTGAACCGTCGACCTTGCAAGACCTTAAATAATGGACTCTCACGGGTCACTCTTCTCTCATGAAGCAAAGGGTGAACATATATATGTAAAAGAGAGAAAGAGGAATAGTCGCTCACCTAGACTACGACCCACATAAACATGCATGCAACTAATATGATAGACAATTCTAGCTACCGTACACACATTCCAACCAAACGAGGTCCTGTCACAGTCGAGGGCTTACAAAAATATGGTAAAGTGAGGCAATGGGTATGAAAAGGCAAAACAATTATGGGAATGTGGAGGTATAGGTGATCAAGCTAGTAACTAAACAGAACCATATGGGACATATCCATTTCCAACTCAATTATAGAATAAAGCACATGCCCTTCATTTGGCATAAAACTCACCAAACCGAACCAAACATACTCCTCAAATGATATAAGATAGAACATAGGAGCAGAAACCGGCTCATAATTAAACATCTTTTTCTTTTTCTTTTTTCTTTTCTATTATTTTTTTCGGTCTCTTCTTCTTTTCTTTTTTCGAATTCCTTTTTTTTTCATTCAACTTCTTTTTTTTTTCTTTTTCACGTCTTTTTCATCATCCTCCTTTTCTTCATAAGTTATTAACTCCGAATCAATAGATGCAAGCCAAACTTGATACAATAGACAATATACCGCAGAACAATCTAAACTAGCTTGACAAGGCAGGCTGAATTTGGAATGTAGCTAAGGGTCAACAGGCAAATTTGGCTAATGTGGAGTTAAATGGGTAAAAATGAAAGAAAGGGAAATTGTAAGCACCTCCCTGCATGTGACACCAACCACTAACCCGAATGTATGACGACAAAAAGCAATTGAATTTCATATACGTGCAAATTGATGTTACATGATATGCAAGGAGTAACTACTCACAATCCTACATGAAACTGGTCATAAATGACACCAGTTTATGAGGCTCTAAATCTTAGAAATTATAAGTAGGTTGCCAAAATCTCAGGTCAAGTCTATATGTTCAGCTAAATTAAACATTAACTCGTAGATTATGCAAGAGACAAAGCTAAAAGATAATTGTTTAATGCAAGGCTTAAGCAAAAAGACAATTATAGTGCAATTTCATCATAGAGATCTACCGTTCCGACTCAACCTATATGCTAAAATAAACGTGAAATTTTTGAAATTTTCAACAATTTTTCAAATTTTTATGGAATTTTTTGAATTTTTATGAAATAAATAACAATGCAAACAGAAAATTAAACGTGATAACTGAAATGCAGTAAAAACAACATGCAGACACAGATATGGATGCATAACCTCCCCAAACCAAACCGTACAATGCCCCCATTGTACCAAAACATGGAAAGGAAACGCAAACTAAAAGATAAAAAAGAGTAAATGCGGAAAAACTCACAAGATAGCACGAATAAGGGGACCTCCCCAAACCGACCATGAACATGGGAGGTTGCTAAAGGCCCGAAAACCGTCTCAGGAAGCTAATCCAAGTCAACACGCGAAAAGGCATCCAAAAACTACTCGATCGAAGGGAATTGTGGTCGATCGAGTAGTTCCTCATCTTGCAGGTGAAATCGACAGCAACATCGCTCGATCGAGTAGAAAATCCACTCGATCGAGTGACCCTCAATTTAATTCCTGCAAAACGCAATTAAAACAGCCCGCAACTAACAAAAACAAGCTTAACTGAGACCGTCTATGGTATAAAAACCATTTATTACAACTTAAGGTAAATAAAAAGCAAAATTAAAATCGCCGGGTTGCCTCCCGGGTAGCGCTAGCTTCAGTCAGGTCCCAGCTCGACCTTCTTTTCTTCGAGCCTCTCTAATAGTCACAATCAAAACAGCTCAAAGCGCGCAGCATCAGATCATACATCTGCGCATGTGCTACACAAAAGCATAAGTAGCACAAAAGCGGATTACAGAAATAGGAAAGAAAAATGTTTAACTTTTTAAGTCGTACAAATTTCCTATGAGCGCTCCTAAATTTATCCACATAATAGAGGAGCGCGGGAGCAATTAACGATAATCTAGGGCTCCATCTCAGATTAACAATTTTAAAATGATAAGGACGTTAAAAAGTTGATAGTTTAAACGTCCACATGAGAGGGGGTATAGCATTAAAGGAAGAAGCATGAATCAAACGAGGCAATATGCTATTAAAACAAACAATAATAAGATTATCGTCTACTACCTCAGGTTGGTCGCTCTCAACAACGAAATCACTGACAAAGGAATGCATTACCTCATCCGTGCTAGGATCAAGTACCGACTCAGCTGTTTCTTCATCAACCTCTTCAGTGGAATCCATCCCGTAAATCGCAGCTTCAAGTGTATCCGACTCGGCTGTGAATAAGGGAGACTCACCATATCCTTTATCATCATCAAAATCGTCATCTAAATCAAACCCATATGACGAATCAAGGCTCCCAATGGCCAAATCAGTCGATCGAGCAAAATAATCACTCGATCGACCAACTTCCTCCTGAATTCCACTCGATCGAGTGGAAATATCACTCGATCGACCAACTTCCTCCTGAATTCAACTCGATCGAGTGGAAATATCACTCGATCGAGCACTTTCTCCTGGAAAATCACTCGATCGACTAATATTAGTCACTCGATCGAGTGATTCCTCCGGTACAGGGCTGAAATCTTCGTGTAAGCTAGTGAAATATGATAGAAACTCGTCGTCGGAGTCATAAAAGTCATCCTCAGCATTGGGTAACATGGTTTCCTCAGGGGAAAGACCGCTCTCAGCAAGGTATACCTCTTCTTCTTGCATCTCAGCTGCTAACTGAGCAACTACAGACTCGAGCTCCTTAACTCGCGAGTAGAATTGTCTATCATAATCTTGCTGAGCTTGCATTTGAGATGCAATTGTCTCCAATAAAGATCTCAGCTCCGCAAATTCTTCTTCTTGTATATCGGGAGGATCTTGTTGCGGTGGCCATTGATAGGATGGATGTGGCGGCACAACTACAGCTGCATTGTGCTCAGCAGTACCACATCCCCAAGGTCTCACTAGCAAAATAGCCAATTTAATGCAAGCCAATTTAATTAAATAGTTACTACTAACAGAAGTCAGCGGTAAGTAGGGTCGATCTCCACAGGGAGGCTATTTTGCTAATTAACTGTTTAATTCAGTCTGTCGGGTTGTCAAAGAGATGAGGGTTTAAATTGTTTAAATTGAACTAAACTAACAAAAAGGTAAGAGAGAAATAAACGCAAGAAGTTAACAGAGGAGAAGAGAGTATGCTAGGAGTCGGTCCACCGTGGCAACTATACTATCGGGAATACTGAGGCGATTAGACTACTGATAAGAAGAGCTATGGTCGTCACCTTTCGGTCCTTAAACCGCCCTAAAGCGTAAATAGCTTAGCTTTCGCCCTCACTACAATACCCTATTGTAATTAAGCAAGCCTTCCCTTCCAATCTTTCGATCCAGGTCGGGGTTAACCACTTTTATAATTGGTCTCCTGCATGCATACATTCAACCTGATAACAATTAAATTGCCTAATACAATTCTTATCGCCAGACTAATCTATTCAAGTCAATTAAAACATGCTACCACGGCTTCCCTAATCCTAACATACTAGGGAAAATTAGCTACGCATGATTAAGTAAAGAAAATACATAATAAAGAAAGGAGGAAAAACAAACATTAAATAAAAAGAAGGAAAGGAAGAGAAGGAATTACTGGAATTAGATCCGAAATTAAAGTAACAGTAGCAAAAGTAGCAGTAACAAAGTATATGGGATGATAAGAGAGGAGAAGCCCCCTCATTATGTCGACCTCCTATCCTATTTATAAGAAAAATAGGATTATTAACCTAAATGCGGAAAATAAAGCTTAAAAGCCCAGCCCGTCAAGGATTGTTGCTCGATCGAGCACTTAAGGCTCTCGATCGAGTGATATTCCTTAGCATTCCTCTCGATCGAGAACAATTCCTCTCGATCTAAGACTTCTTTCCCTTTAATCACTCGATCGAGAAGAAGTAGCTCTCGATCGAGCAAATGGGCTCTCGATCGAATAGAAATCGTTCTCGATCGAGCACTTCTCGACGCGTAATTCCGCTTCGCGAAGACTGAACTTCAAACGGCTGCCATTCCTTCGTTACTTGGACAAATAGGGCGTGGTTGGTGGCGTTGGAAAGTTAAGAGGATAAGCTTTCACCTCAAACTAGAATCACCTTATTAACTGTTGTAGAACTCGAGATATGACTCTTACAAGCAGGAACTAGCAAATTGAAGCACTCTCTTGGCTCGCCTAACTTCCTTACTCCAATGCGCATCTCAAAATAGTACTTTCCAAGCTCCGACTCAACTCATCTCCTAAATGCATGCGTAGGGACATGTTTTAGGCTTGATTCCGCATCTCTAAGCTCATTCCTGCAATTAATACAAGAACTTCCAAAGTATGCAATTCGGGGCATATTCGTAGCATAAAACCACGATAAAAGCATAGAAATACGTGCATAAAATAGGCTAAAAAGGCTATACAAAATGCACGTATCAAATCTCCCCAAACCAACAATTTAATTTCGATCGAGAGCTTTTTCTGCTGATTTTACTCGATCGAGTGAAATTTCTACTCGATCGAGTACCCTACTTGCCGCTGACTTCTGTTAGTTGTAACTTAGGTATTTATTTTTGGTACCTGACGACGGTATCAAATTTTGGCGCCGTTGCCGGGGAGGCAATTGTTCAAATTATTAGTTGCTTTATTTTTAGTCCTTTTCAGTCTAAGGGACACCCGTTCCTTGGACTATTCTTATTTTCTGTTGTAGTTTCTTCTTATGCGCAGGTCGCAAGGTGGTCCACTACTACCATTCGATCCAGAGATTGAAAGATCTTTGCACGTAAAGAGGAGATTGTTTCAAGATCAACAGTTAGAGGAAGAGTCTAGTTCTCGTTCCAACTTTTACGAGAACGAACTGTTCGAGGACAACCCACCGTCTTCTCCAGTTTCTAATTCATCGGTTGAAACCGTTATTTTTCTAGACTTTCCCGAAATGGCCGAAGAAGCGACCATTGCGGTCATTCCGAACCCACAGTGAGGATCTTTACAAAGGGTTCGAGCTTCCGGGGAAGCTTGAAATTCGAGCGAAACCTTCTTACCTCAATATGGTTGAGAAGAATCGATTCGGTGGGGCTGCAAACGAGGATGCAGCGAAGCACATGGAGACTTTTATTGATTATGCTTGCTCCATACCCCCACCTCTTTGGCGTGACGGTGATCGGATAAAAGAAACCTTATTCATCTTCTCACTCCGCGATCTTTGCGAGGGAGTGGTATAGGGATTTGGACCGAACTGCTCACGCCATAACTGATTGGAATTCATTGGCTTTAGCGTTCTATAAGAAGTACTTTTCTGCATCAAGGACTATTGCCATTAGAGCTCAGATAACGAGCTTCAAACAAGGGCCTGACGAGAACTTTCACGAGGCATGGACTCGATTTAAGAAGCTAGTGCGAACCATACCGCACCATGGTTTCGAAAAGTGGAGTCTATGCAATCATTTCTATAATGGATTGTATGACGATCAGAGGGCCATTTTGGATGCTGCAGCCAATGGCCGATTTGCTGAAAACTTGGGAGCAACCAAACGGTGGAAGATCATAGATGATTTGGCCATCCATAATGCTGAATATGGGAACTCGAGAGGAAATCAAAGAAGAGTTGCTGAGTCTTCTTCTGTCGCTGCACTTGAAGCCCTCACTGCAAGGTTTGACAAGTATGAGCTAGGAGGAGTTTCCAAGGGGGGCATGTACCAGGTTAATGCTGTGACAGACGGTCCTTTCGTCTGTAGAAGATGTGGGGGAGAGGGACATGTCTCAGATCATTGTCCCAGTCCTTTTGAGCAATGCGCTGCCTTTCAACATTACAGGCAGAACAACACTTATTACGAGCCAAACGTCCATCCCAATTTGAGGTGGAGTAGTCAGAATGTGCTCAATCCCACTGCTCCTCCAACCCAGCAGCCGTATATTCCTCCACACAAGAATCAACAGGGCTATCAGAAGCCTCCTTCCTTCAACCCTCCTAACCAAGGTGCATCATCTTCTAGTGGGGTGAGTGAATTGAGTGAGCTTAAGTCCATGATGCAAGCCATATCGAAGCAATTGCAGCTGAATGATCAACAAAATCAACAGCAAATCGCGTCACATAAGGCACATGAGACTCAAGTTGCCCAACTTGCTGCAAATCAATCCTCGAGGAAGCCGGGTCAATTACCGACTCAAAATGAGAAGAATCCCCACGAGACGGTAAACCTGATAGAATTGAGAAGCGGTTTTTCTTATGAGGGACCAGAAGTGAAGAAATCAGACCCTAGGGAAGCCATTACTGATGGTGAACGATTATCTTTGTCAAGAAAAAAGGGCTCACGACAAAGGAACTACTCGATCGACTGAAGACTGGTGTTCGATCGAGTAGCATTGAGGATGATAGTGGTCGATCGAGCGGTTTTTCTGCTCGATCGAGTGACCAGGAAAGTGCAGTTGGTCGATCGAGTGGAACTGTTACTCGATCGACTGATTTTGATGAGGAAACTGCTCGATCGAGTGAGCATATTGTTCGATCGAGTGATATTGATGACGAGAAGCTTATTCGAGAGCCTGCTAGTGCTCGTTTAAGCGAGAAATCACCGGAAAGACCTCGTTCTAGAGGTAAGAAGCGTCCAAAGGATACCGAACTTGCACCAGAAGACACTTTGGAAGCGAGAAACAAGGGGCTCGAGATACCAATCACGGTTCCCTTCCCGAGGCGGCTGCAGAATACCAAAGTTAATCAACAGTTTGGCAAATTTGTTGAACTTTTGAAGAGCTTGGAAGTCTCGCACCGTTCATTGAATTCTTGACTAAGGTACCCTCTTATTTAAAGTTTATGAAAGAAATTTTAGCACGTAAGAGGACTATTAATGACAACGAGACCGTAGCTTTGATCGAGGTGGGGTCACCCTATTTCAAAATAAGTTACCCCTAAGCAATCGACCGGGTAGTTTTTCGATTAGTGTCGTCGTATCGGTATGCGATTGATTGATAATGCGCTATGCGATTTAGGCGCTAGTGTAAGTGTCTTACCTTTGTCTCTGGCTAAGAGACTTGGTTTGACAAAACCGAGTTGCACCAACATGATCGGATCAGATGGCCGACCGTAGTCTATCACGGCCATTAGGTATAGTAGAGGACGTACCTGTTCAGATCGGGAAGTTCTTTATTCCCGTTGATTTTGTCGTCTTAGACATCCCCGAAGATGCATACACCCCTATCATTTTAGGGAGACCATTTTTGTCCACTGCCCGTGCAGTTATAGACGTCAGGGGGAAGACTTTGACCTTTGAGGTAGGGGATGAGGAGCGATTTTTCATCGGTCAAGTTCCGGAGAGCTCCCATGCAAGCTCAGCCTTGCAATTCTCTCTCTTCTATTGTTCCTATTATTGACACTCCAGATGAAAATTTGGAGAATATTGCTGTCATTGTTAACCCTCCGCCTCAAATTGAGAGCAAGAAGGAGGAAAGTTCGTCTGTTTTCCTTGCCGCAGGTACAGATGAAAGCAAGAAAGGAGCTGTCAATGGACGTTGTGCAACTTTTGTCAATCAAACTGGAGCTAAGGATGCCAAAGAAGACGACAGAGGAGAGAGAACGAAGAAAGTTCGAACCTACGTGGATTGGAACTACAGCCCTCCTACTGTTGCAAATAGTGACTCAAGCTCATGGAAACTGAAGAGGTTGGTCAGTATTGCTGAGGTGACGTCCTCCAGTCAGAAGCCCACGAAGGGGCTACTGAAATTTGATGAGAACTAAACGGGGAAATGCCCCGTGTAACACCTTGTAATAGAAAATTTTTGAATTTCTTTTAACTTTGCTTTATTACGTTTTAATTAGGACAATTAGTTTAGACAATTTTTAGCATAGGCATAAGACCATAGACTGTGTTTTGCGTTTTTGGTATTTTTGGGAAATCTTTCCACTTGTTTTATGCAGGTTTGGGGAAGTTTCACGCAATTCAAGGAGGAAAAGACGAATTCAGAGAGCCTACGAGAAGAAGTCCTCGATCGAGTACTTTTTGTACTCGATCGAGTGGAAATATGGTCGATCGAGTAGTCTGTTTACTCGATCGAGAAAAGCCAAAGAGGAACAGGTCGATCGAGGGGATTTTTACTCAATCGAGCAACGGGGACATCAAAAGTCCTCGATCGAGTGAGTTAAAACCACTCGATCGAGTGGCGTGAACAGGACACGGGAGTTTTCTACAACTTAAACTCTTATTTCCTTTTCTAATCCATTTCTATCCCTAATTCCGTCTAACCCCCTCCCTAATTGCGATTTTCACTCCCCCAAATCCCCAATTTTCTTGCCCAAATCACCAATTCCGTCACCTACATTTCATTCCTTGTATATTAATATTCAAAAGCCCCTTAATTTTCCTTCTATTTGTTTCCTTTTTCGCGGTTTTTAAAGGGATTTAGGGTTTGCGGGTTTTTCGATTAAAATCCGCCTTTGTTGCTTGTCTACTTGAGGATTAATTACTTTTGTAGGTTCATCATCATCAAGTAAGTGTTTCATCCACCCTCTATGCATTTCTATACTATTTTTATCGTATTTTGCCCCGAATTGGCTACCTTGGTGTATTTTGTCCTTTTTGTAGGAATAATCGCGAAAGTAGTGGAACCATACTCCTTTCTGTCCTTTTTGCATGCATTTAGAAGAGACGGAATTGTCCCAGAGTGAGATACTGCATTTGGAAGCGTCATGGCACGCATTACGAGATACTTGGGTGAGGACGTGAGCTGAAATGAAGACATAGTCACTCGATCGAGCTGTTTACCAGTCGATCGAGTGGTTTCTATACCCCCTGATGCTCGATCGAGAGGTTTCCCAGTCGATCGAGTAAGCTGCACAAGACCAAGTCCTCGATCGAGTAACCTGTTGGTCGATCGAGTGACTTTTGCTGAGAAGTTGGTCGATCGAGTGGTTTAATCCACTCGATCGAGTGGTTTCGACATTATGGGCTTTTAATCAGTCCGTGTTTTATTTATTTCCGCATAAACTCTTTGTTTGTTTGGCTATTTAACCTATGATTTACTAGGTTATTAGCATCTCTTTCTTTTGGACTATCTCATAGACTATCAAACTTTTCACTTTGTAAAACCTTGCTACGTTACTTTGCTTTTCTCCCTTTGCTACTTTACTTTGGATTATTATTGCTCGGATCCCATTGTTCTTTACGCCGGATTCGCACTGATTTTAATCCTTTCTCTCCCTTATTTAATAATAATCATTTGTTTGCTTTAATTTCTCATTTTGTGTTCTTATTTCCCCTTGCCCTAATTTTCATTACTGCAATTTGTTGTTCATTCATTATGTTCTTTGCTGGTAAATTATTTGCTATTAGTTTAATCGCCGATATGAGTAGCTAAATTCCCTTCATGTTGGGATTAGGGAATCTGCGGTAGAAAGATGACGATTTAGTAGATGAATTAGACGAATTGATCACGAGATTCTGTCACTATAGCAATTTAACTGTAATTTCCGACCTAGTTGAGTGCACGCTTCTATGTCACCCATTAAACTGGCTAAAATTAATCCTGGATCGAAAGATTGGACTAAATAGGCCTGCTATAAACAGTAGACTACCCTAATGAGGACGAAAGTTAAGTTAGTGGTATTTTAGGATAGAAAGTGGACCGAAAGGACCTTTTAACATCCGTCTCACATTAGTTCATCTGAGTCATTTACCGCTGAGTTATTGGACTACCGTAGTGAACCGAAATCCCGGCATGTCCCTCTCTTCTTGATAGTTTAATCATATTTTATTGCCTTTATTACTCTTTGCCTTTTTTCTCTTCCCTTCAGACTTTGTAGTTTAGAACGAAATTCAAACAACCCCCAATTGTTACCATAGGATTAGAAATAGACAGCTATAGTTGCATTACCTCCCTGTGGATTCGATACTCGACTGCCTCTGCTACATTTTAGTTGAGACCGTTAGGTTTTATCTTTGATAGGGTTGCGATAGCCGTGTCAAATTTTGGCGCCGTTGCGGGGAGGCCAGGCAGGTTTTATCTGTTTTTTATTTAGTTTATTTCTTGTCTCAAGGAGCTTCGGTTCCTTGAGACCGTTATTATGTCTTTCGTTCTTCTCTTTCGCAGAAGAGAACGAAATTTTGGTACTTGTTTAGCCAGGTTTTGGAGTGGCTCGAGCCCAGGACGAGATGCATTTTCGAACTCCAATTGTCTTTGGACTATCTTAGGGGTATGAATGACCCTACGCGAGCATACCTAGAATCTATTGGTAAGTGGGATTTGAAGGAATCCCGTAAATGAGGTATTAGAATTCTTTGATTGGTTTCTTCTTTGAATCTCTTAAACCCAACTTTTCTCTTCATGTTGACTCAAATGAGGGGGTGGGTGAGACCTTAGAAACCAATCTAGGAAGTGCTGACGGAGACATAGAGGAGACCACTAGCGTGGTTGACAATCCTTTTTATGAGGATAGTTTAGAACCCCTTTATGATTCTTGCACTGATAGTGAGGGTGATTTGAAGGCTCTCTTTGAGAATCTCCATCTTGACGAGTCTAGCGATAAGGAGAGTGAGGAGGTAGATTTAGACAGTCTTGAGGTCAAATGGGATACTTATGATGATATAGATGATGAGCCTATTATAGAGGACCCGATTGACCCAATTGACTTTACAACCCCTTGCATCTGGGATGATTATCCACCTTCACCTTTAGCTGACCAGACTCCTTCACCTCACAGTTCTTACCTGTCTGAGCATTTAAATTCTACTCGCGTTATTTTTAAGTTGAATGCTCCTGAGCTGCTTTATTTTCCACCTGCAGTTATTTTGAGTTTTTATATTCCGCCCTTAGCTGGAGGGCAGAATTATCTTGTGAATGATTTTGGGAGCTGTCATAGGAAATTCGTTAGGCTTAAACGATCTTGCATTTCAATTTCCTATGCTATTACTATATTATGGTGCTACTTACAGTTTTGTGTAGCACATGCGCAGCTATTTGACAGGTTGGTGCGAGCTTTGAGTTGCTTTGATTGGGTTCAATTAGAGTAGTTGGCTGAAAAAAAAGGTCGAGTGAGACTGTGCGAAACTAGCGCTACCCGGGAGGCAACCCGGAGATTTATTTTTAGTTGTTTTTCAAACATTGCATTTTATTTCAGTTGTGTGTAATAATTGGTCTTCGTACCATAGACTATATCAGTATGCTTGCTTTGTTAGTTTTGCGGGCAATTTTTACTGCGTTTTGCAGGAATACACTGGAGATTACTCGATCGAGTACTTTTTGTACTCGATCGAGAGCTTTTTCTGCTGATTTTACTCGATCGAGTGAAATTTCAACTCGATCGAGTACCTGCAAAAAAAAAAAAAAAAAAAAAAAAAAAAATTTTTTTTACTCGATCGACCACTATTCCACTCGATCGACCACTATTCCTCTCGATCGAGCTGTTTTGGACGCCCATTGCTTGGATTAGCTTCTTGTGACGATGTTTCGGAGCTATTAGTGACCTCCCATGTTGCTGGCTGGTTTGGGGAGGTCCCTTATTCGCGCAATCTTGTGAGCTTTCCGTATTTACTCTCTTTCTCTTTTAGTTTGCATTTCCTTTCCATGTTTTGGTACAATGAGGACATTGTACGGTTTGGTTTGGGGAGGTTATGCATCCATATCTGTGTCTGCATCTTGTTTTTATTGCATTTCTGTTATCACGTTTAATTTCAGTATGCATTGTTGTTTATTTTCATAAAAATCAAAATCTCGTAAAAATTGAAAATTTTCAAAAATTCAAAAAAATATTCACGTTTATTTTTGCATATAGGTTGAGTCGGAACGGTAGATTTCCGTGATGAAATTGCACTTTAACTTGTCTTTTTACTTGAGCCTTACACTTTATTGACAGTTATTAGCTGAGTCTTGCGCATATCTACGAGTTTTTGTTCAAACATTTAGCTGACTGTTTAGACTTGACCTGATAAATTGGCAACCTACTCTATAAATTCTGAGTTTTAGAGCCTTATAATTGGTGACATTCATGACCGGTTTACATAGGAATTGAGAGTAGTACTCCTTACATAACATGTTTATTACTTTTGCACATTTATGAAATTCGATTTCTTGTCAATTGCATACATTCGGGTTTGTGGTCGGTGTCACATGCAGGGAGGTGCTTGCAAATTTCCCTTTCCTTATATTTTTCACCCATTTAGCTCCACATTAGCCAAAACTTGCCTTTTTGACCCATTAGCTACATTCCAAATTAAGCCTGCCTAGTCAAGCTAGTTTAGTATGTTCTTTTGTGGTATGATTTTCCGTCTGCAGTTTGGCTCATATCTCATTGTATGGAGTTGGTGTAAATAAAGGAAGGAGAAAAGAAAAAAAGAATTGAAAAAAGAAAAAAAAAGGAAGAAAAACGTGAAAGAAAAGAAAAAAAATGAAAAAAAAAAAATGAAAAAAATGAGGAATTCACGTGTACAGTGAACAAAAGAAAAAGAAAGAAAAGGTTGGAAAAAGTTTGATTTGGTTGTTGTGATTCATTTAGACGGTATTAAAAAAGGGAAGTTTGTGACCGTCTGACTCCTACACTCTTATTCTATATTTTTGAGGAGATTGTGTTTGAGTTTAGTGAGCTTTGTGCCAAATGAAGGGCACTTGTGTTTATTTTACTGTCAGTTGAGATTCGGATGGTCTTATATGGCCTTGTTTAGGAACTAGCTTGACGCTTTACCTTCACATTTCCATAATTTGTTTTGCCTTTTCTCACCTGAACCTCACTTTCCCATATCATTTGTAAGCCCTCAGCTGTGACGGACATTGTTGGTTGGAATGTATGAGTAGTACTTGAATCGTCTATCATTTTTGTTGCATGCATGTTATGTAGGTCGCAGTCTAGGTGAGTGACTGTTTTCTCTTTCTCTCTTATACATATACTTTCACCCTTTGCTTCATGAGAGAAGAGTGACCACGTGAGAGTCCGATGTTGTTGGTCTTGCAAGGTCGATAGGTCAGCTTTATTTATGGACATCTTATAATTCGTTTGCGTATTGACCATTGTAGCTGTAAATGTTGATTTTAGCTTGCATTAAACTGGTTCAAGTAGACAAGTTAAGCTAGCTCTGAGTTATCATTTCCGTTCCATTAGTTGCATTTTAGTTTACTCGAGGACGAGTAAAGGTTTGGTTTGGGGAGATTTGATACGTGCATTTTATATAGTCCTTTTAGGCCTTTTTATGCACGTATTTCTATGTTATTATCGTAGTTTATGCTACGAAATGCCCCGAATATGCTACTTTGGTTTGTTTTGTCTTATTTGCAGGAATGAACCAGAAAATAGTGAAATCGAGCCTTTTACCGTCCGTTTAGCATGCATTTGGAGGAAGAGTGAATTTGGAGCGGGAATGTAGCTATTTTGAGATGCGCAAAGAAGAAAGATAGTTAGGCGAGCAAAGGAAGAACTTCAAATTGCTAGTGCCTACTTTGAAGAGCTATATCTCTAGTTGTACAACAGATATTCAGGTGATTCCAATTGGAGATGAAAGCTTGTCCTCTTAGCTTTCCAACGCCACCGGAATCGCCCTGTTTGCCCAAGTAACGAAGAAATGGCAGCCGTTTGAAGTTCAGTGTGCAAAGCAGGAAATGTGCGCTGGAATCTACTCGATCGAATAGATTTATGCTCGATCGAGTACTAGCTACAGCGAGAGAGGATAGTGTCGAGTATAATTAGGTTTTATCTTATGCTTATCTTATTTTTAGTTAATAATATTACTACTTAGTATAAATAAGAGTAGTTTAAACCTAATAAGCTATCATTCATTCCCTGGAGTCAGTGGAGGGGACAGACGACTGCCTTGCTCTTCATTTCTATTAATTCCGGATCTATTTCTACTGTAACTTTTTTCCCTTCTTTTCCCTCTTTATTTTATGTTAATGTTTATTGTTCTTAATTCCTTTATTCTCGTTCTCCCTTTACCCATGTCTAGCTAAATACTCTTGCTAGGATTAGGTGATTCATTAGACTAATGTTAATTGCTAATTAGGTTTATAGATCTGTCGTTGTAGTTGTAGTCTATGTTGTTAATGTCGCTTTAATGTATCCGCTAGTTGAGTAGACACAATTAGCCTTTTAATATTGGTAAACCTTGACCTGGACCGAAAGGTTGGAATAGGTGAGACCTGCAGTGAACAATAGGATGCTTTAGTGAGGGCGAAAGTTAAGCTAATAGCATTTTAGGGCGAATTGAGACCGAAAGGAGATATTCATTGCCCCTTAGACCGACACATCGGCGATCCGTGACCTTACGCAATTAAGCGCGTTTATTGATGACCCGGAATCCTAGTTTCCCTTCTCTTTCTGTTAATTTCTTCTATTTTTATCTCTCTTTCCTTAGTCTCTTAATAGTTTTAGTAAATCATTTCAAACCCCCACATTGTGACCCGTTACTCATAGACTAAAATTAGACAGATAAATCTCAATTTTGCCTCCCTGTGGAGATCGACCCTACTTGCCGCTGACTTCTGTTAGTTGTAACTTAGGTATTTATTTTTGGTACCTGACGACGGTATCAAATTTTGATACGGATAAAAGATTCCCTAATCCCAACATGAAGGGAATTTAGCTACTCATATCGGCGATTAAACTAACAGCAAATAATTTACCAGCAGAGAACATAATGAATGAACAACAAATTGCAGTAATGAAAATTAGGGCAAGGGGAAATAAGAACACAAAATGAGAAATTAAAGCAAACAAATGATTATTATTAAATAAGGGAGAGAAAGGATTACAATCAGTGCGAATCCGGCGTAAAGAACAATGGGATCCGAGCAATAATAATCCAAAGTAAAGTAGCAGTGGAGAAGAGCAAAGTAACGTAGCAAGGTTTATAGTGAAAAGTTTGATAGTCTATGAGATAGTCCAAAAGAAAGAGATGCTAATAACCTAGTAAATCATAGGTTAAATAGCCAAACAAACAAAGAGTTTATGCGGAAATAAATAAAACACGGACTGATTAAAATCCCATAATGTCGAAACCACTCGATCGAGTGGATTAAACCACTCGATCGACCAACTTCTCAGCAAAAGTCACTCGATCGACCAACAGGTTACTCGATCGAGGACTTGGTCTTGTGCAGCTTACTCGATCGACTGGGAAACCTCTCGATCGAGCATCAGGGGGTATAGAAACCACTCGATCGACTGGTAAACAGCTCGATCGAGTGACTATGTCTTCATTTCAGCTCACGTCTTCACCGAAGTATCTCGTAATGCGTGCCATGACGCTTCCAAATGCAGTATCTCACTCTGGGACAATTCCGTCTCTTCTAAATGCATGCAAAAAGGACAGAAAGGAATATGGTTCCACCACTTTCGCGATTATTCCTACAAAAAGGACAAAATACACCAAGGTAGCCAATTCGGGGCAAAATACGATAAAAATAGTATAGAAATGCATAGAAATACGTGCTGAAATAGGCTAAAAAGACTATACATTAGGCACGTATCAAATCTCCCCAAACCAAACCTTTACTCGCCCTCGAGTAAACTCAAAACTAAACTAATGGAACGGAAATGATAACTCAGAGCTAGCTCAACTTGTCTACTTGAACCGATTTAATGCAACAATAATCAACAGTTAAAGCCAAGCAGTCAATACGCAAACGAATTATAAGCCGTTCAGAAATAAAGTTGACCTATCGACCTTGCAAGACCAACAAAACTGGACTCTCACGTGGTCACTCTTATCTCATGAAGCAAAGGGCAAATGTAGTATGTAGAAGAGAGAAGAAAAGACAGTCACTCACCTAACTGCGACCTACATAACATGCATGCAACAAAAAATGAAAGACAATTCAAGTACTAATGCACAAATTCCAACCGATAATGTCCGTCACAGCCGAGGGTTTGCAAATAATATGGGAATAGTGAGGTTCAGGTGAGAAAAGGCAAAACAAGTTATGGAAAAGTGGAGGTGAAAGCGTCAAGCTAGTTCCTAACATGACCATAATAAAACCATCCGGATCTCAACTGACTGAAAGACTAAGTACAAGTGCCCTTCACTTGGCACAAAACTCACTAGACTCAAAGCACAATCTCCTCAAAAAATATGGGATAGAGCGGAGGAGTCAGACGGTCACAAACTTCCCTTTTAAAGACACCGTCTGAAATAACTAACTGAAACAACAACCCTTGTCGATTGTACGTCTTCAAACATCTTCTCAACTCTGACAAGAGGGCACAACTATTTTCATGATTTTTCATTCCTTTTTTTTTTCGTTCGGCTTTTTTTTTCATATTTTTTTTTTCTTTTTTTTTCTTTCACGTTTTCTTTCTTTTTTTTTTTTCTTTTCAATACTTTTTTTTTCTTTCCTCCTTCCTTAATACAGACACCAACTCCAAACAAGAATTACGGACCAAACTGCAATGGAAAACATACCACAAGAGAACATACTAACTAGCTTGACTAGGCAGGCTTAGTTTGGAATGTAGCTAATAGGTCAAAAAGGCAAGTTTTGGCTAATGTGGAGCTAAACGGGTGAAAGATATAAAGAAAGGGGAAATTGCAAGACCCTCCCTGCATGTGACACCAACCACAAACCCGAATATGTGCATTTGACGAGAAATTGAATGTCATAAATGTGCAAATGAGAAGAACATGCTATGCAAGGAGTACTACTCTCAAAATTCCTAATGAACTGGTCATGAATGTCACCAGTTATGGCTCTAAAACTCAGAATTTTTAAGTAGTTTGCCAGTTTATAGGTCAAGTCTAAACAGTCAGCTTATATTTGAACAGAAATTCGTAGATTATGCGTATGACAAGGCTAAAAACTATCAATAAAAGTGCAAGGCTCAAATAAAATGACAAGTTATAGTGCAATTTCATCACGGGAATCTACCGTTCCGACTCAACCTATATGCAAGAGTAAACGTGAAATGTTTTTGGATTTTTTGAAATTTTTCGAATTAATAATTTTTTTTTTTTTTTTTTTGCGATTTGAAAATAAACAACAATGCAAGCTGAAAAATTAAACGTGAATGCAAAACAAATGTAGATGCAGACTCAAAAGGATGCAATACCCTCCCCAAACCAAAATGGACAATGCCCTCGTTGTCCTCCAGCATACACCAGCAGAAAAATGGGGAACGAGAGAATACAACCAACGAAATAAAAATAAAGGAGACGAAATAAAAAGAATAAGGGAACATACAAAACACGAACTTCCCCAAACCAGCCAGAAAACTGGGGAAGTGAGTAGACCAGTAGCTACTCGTCGTCGTCGGCACCGCCATCTCCCTGGCTCTCCGACCCAACAAAACGGTTTCCCCAAACCAGCAACAAACTAGGGGAAACTCTAATCGTCATCTCCAGCCACATCCTCCGGACTGGTGTGAATGGGGGTCGCTCGCCTCCTCTCTCAGCGGCTCGTTGTGCCGCTGCTCGGCCCCGCAACCGCACCTCTCGTGCACGGTGTCTCCTCCGCCTCGTCCCTCCGAGTCGGAAGGGAGTGGAGGGTACCCACCCTCTCGGGTATCGGTAGAAGGAGGGATGCGGCCACCCGCTTTGGAACCGGTCGCCGTGCTCGAATATGGAACTCGTAGAGCGGGAATACAGCCAAGGCCATATCCCGTCTCATCTCAGTAAGGTACCTGCACATATCCAGAAGCAAGGCATCACGACGCCCTTGGTCCATGACCTCGGGCGCCCCTAAAACAGGAGGGCAAACAAAATTGGCCGGCAAGGCCGGACCAGAAGGAGGAGGAGTGAGTGAAGGTGTAGGCGTGGGAGTCTGAGTGGGTCCAGTCTGAGTCTGAGCTGGAGTCTGAACCTGAGGGGTAGATGACTCTCCGGCCTCCCGCTTCCTCTTCCTAGAAGAAGAAGTAGGGGTAAAGGTAAGGTGGTAGGTGGGTGGAGGTGGCGTCGCTCCCTCAGCAGCAGTCGGGAGCGGTAAGAGTGGAGGAAGGGTAGGGCACGTCAAGGTAACAGACGTGGAACCACAAATCTTCCACGTCCTCGCGCCCTTCACCTTCGGGAACCAGGCGAAGTCAGCCATGGCACCCAAATCAAGGTAAGCCTGCTTTTGAGGCGCGGTAAGTCCAGGTGCGGTGGGATAGAGGTGGCGGGCAATCCTAGTCACTAGCCCGCCGCAGACAACAACGGTCTTGACCCTTGTCCCAATCCCGTTCCAATGCTGAGCTACCAAATATGCAATGTTTAGAACAAACGGGGTACCGTAGTCAATGTTGAGGTACCCCGCGAGAATCGCTAGCTCAGTGTTGGTCACGTTATTGGGCTCAGGTCGCCCAAAAATGGTCTCTCCTATCAGTCGCAAGAAGTAACGGGGAGCAGGTAAGTGTACATGGGCTCCCTTCCGTGCGGGGAAGGGAGTGTGAGAAAGCGCAGCCCAAAGTGGCTGAAGGAGATCCCGAGGTGGGTCGGTGGGACCGTCACTAACGAGGCCTAGAACCTCCCCAAACCTGGCCAAAGTCCAGTGGTGCGACTCATTGCGGAGTCGGAAGTGAATGCAAGGACTAGAGGGGTTGGCATCGTAAGAGTCGGTGTCAAAAGAGTAGGAGCTGAAAAACTCGTATGTAGGGATACGAATAGCGACTTCCGCATGGTAATCGGACCGACATACCCGTCCCGTTCAACAAACTACAGACCTCCTCATAAATCCCTAAGGTCTCTAGGTCAGTCCGTGCAAGGAAACGGGTAGAGGAGAGAGGGCAACGAAGTAATGCGGATAACCGAGTCCGGTGATCCGCGGAAGCAAAACGTAGCGTGGGCATCCCTGGTAAAGGGGTGAGAGCGGCCTCTCCCGTAACAACAGCCTCAGAAGGGCTAGAAGTAAGGGCTAACTGGCTGGCCGGCTGATGCGGCCTAGGTGGCAGCATACCAGGCGTCGGGAAACGAGGCGTGAATCCTCCGTCAAAGATAGACAAAGGCTGGTAGGCGCAGAACAAAGACGGTGAAGGCTGCAGTGGTGACTAAGGTGGAGCCAGTGGCAACAGCAGGGGCCACTGACTCGCTCGAGGATGGACTGGAAGCGGTACTAGTAGAAGGAAAAGAACTAGTATCCATCCTGTAAAATGATAAAGGGCATGATAAGAAAACGGCTGCTAACCGTGGTTAAAACAACACGTTAACCAACATGTGACAGCACAAGAGGGCCCTATCAGTCGAAAAGATTCGACTTCCAGTGGATAAAGTCCAACAATTCCTCTGAAATTTCGAAAAGACAGCATGTGGATGGTGATAAAGTGACGGTATAATGACTGCTAATGGAGACTAAAAGGCATGAAAAGCGCATATGAAGGCATGTAGGACTCTAGCCGTCGAAAAATTCCAACTCACAAATACAAGATTCCCAATGATTTACTGACATGTAATGGCGATAGGGGACGGAAAAAGCGATTAACGAAAGAACAAGTAGGCAAGAAGCTGCAGATTAAACAAAGCATGGCAAAGATATAGACCGTCTAACAGTCGAAAAATTCGACTGAGAAGCCCTAGTCGCGGAATCTCGCGCAAATTTCGAATTAAACAAGCAATAATAGCGAGGAATTGCGATAAGATCATCAAGTAAGCTAGTTAAGGGCATAAAAGAACAATTAAGTCGAAAAAATTCGACTAGACATGGATTTTCGAACCCTTAAATCGAAATCACCTCATGAAATTCGAAATAATCAAAGAGAGAATGCATAAAGGGTGGATGAAACACTTACTTGATGATGATGAACCTACAAAAGTAATTAATCCTCAAGTAGACAAGCAACAAAGGCGGATTTTAATCGAAAAATCCGCAAACCCTAAATCCCTTTAAAAACCGCGAAAAAGGAAACAAATAGAAGGAAAATTAAGGGGCTTTTTAAGATTAATATACAAGGAATGAAATGTAGGTGACAGAATTGGTGATTTGGGCAAGAAAATTGGGGATTTGGGGGAGTGAAAATCGCAATTAGGGAGGGGGTTAGACGGAATTAGGGATAGAAATGGATTAGAAAAGGAAATAAGAGTTTAAGTTGTAGAAAACTCCCGTGTCCTGTTCACGCCACTCGATCGAGTGGTTTTAACTCACTCGATCGAGGACTTTTGATGTCCCCGTTGCTCGATCGAGTAAAAATCCCCTCGATCGACCTATTCCTCTTTGGCTTTTCTCGATCGAGTAAACAGACTACTCGATCGACCATATTTCCACTCGATCGAGTACAAAAAGTACTCGATCGAGGACTTCTTCTCGTAGGCTCTCTGAATTCGTCTTTTCCTCCTTGAATTGCGTGAAACTTCCCCAAACCTGCATAAAACAAGTGGAAAGATTTCCCAAAAATACCAAAAACACAAAACACAGTCTATGGTCTTACGCCTATGCTAAAAATTGTCTAAACTAATTGTCCTAATTAAAACGTAATAAAGCAAAGTTAAAAGAAATTCAAAAATTGTCTATTACAAGGTGTTACACGGGGCATTTCCCCGTTTAGTTCTCATCAAATTTCAGTAGCCCCTTCGTGGGCTTCGATTTGGAGGACGTCACCTCAAAGCAATATCGACCAACCTCTTCGATTTCCATGAGCTTGAGTCACTATTTGCAACGAAGAGGGAGGGTGTAGTTCCAATCCACGTAGGTTCGAACTTTCTTCGTTCTCGCTCCTCTGTCGTCTTCTTTGGCATCCTTAGCTCCAGTTTGATTGACAACAGTTGCACAACGTCCATTGACAGCTCCTTTCTTGCTTTCATCTGTACCTGCGGCAAGGAAAACAGACGAACTTTCCTCCTTCTTGTTCTCAATTTGAGGCGGAGGGTTAACAATGACAGCAATATTCTCCAAATTTTCATCTGGAGTGTCAATAATAGGAACAATAGAAGAGAGAGTATTGCAAGGCTGAGCTTGCATGGGAGCTCTCCGGAACTTGGACTGATGAAAAATCAGCTCCTCATCCCCTACCTCAAAGGTCAAAGTCTTCCCCCTGACGTCTATAACTGCACGGGCAGTGGACAAAAATGGTCTCCCTAAAATGATAGGGGTGTATGCATCTTCGGGGATGTCTAAGACGACAAAATCAACGGGAATAAAGAACTTCCCGATCTGAACAGGTACGTCCTCTACTATACCTAATGGCCGTGATAGACTACGATCGGCCATCTGGACAGTCATGTTGGTGCAACTCAGTTTTGTCAAACCAAGTCTCTTAGCCAGAGACAAAGGTAAGACACTTACACTAGCGCCTAAATCGCATAGCGCATTATCAATCAACTGCATACCGATACGACACGGAATCGAAAAACTACCCGGGTCTGATTGCTTAGGGGGTAACTTATTTTGAAATAGGGCTGACCCCACCTCAGTCAAAGCTACGGTCTCGCTGTCATTAATAGTCCTCTTACGTGCTTAAATTTCTTTCATAAACTTTAAATAAGAGGGTACCTTAGTCAGCAATTCAGTGAACGGTACGGAGACTTCCAAGCTCTTCAAAAGTTCAACAAAATTGCCAAACTGTTGATTAACTTTGGTATTCTACAGTCGCCTCGGGAAGGGAACCGTGATTGGTATCTCGAGCCCCTTGTTTCTCGCTTCCAAAGTGTCTTCTGGTGCAAGTTCGGTATCCTTTGGACGCTTCTTACCTCTAGAACGAGGTCTTTCCGGTGATTTCTCGCTTAAACGAGCACTAGCAGGCTCTCGAATAAGCTTCTCGTCATCAATATCACTCGATCGAACAATATGCTCACTCGATCGAGCAGTTTCCTCATCAAAATCAGTCGATCGAGTAACAGTTCCACTCGATCGACCAACTGCACTTTCATGGTCACTCGATCGAGCAGAAAAACCGCTCGATCGACCACTATCATCCTCAATGCTACTCGATCGAACACCAGTCTTCAGTCGATCGAGTAGTTCCTTTATCGTGAGCCCTTTTTCTCGACAAAGACAATCGTTCACCATCGATAATGGCTTCCCTAGGGTCCGATTTCTTCACTTACGGTCCCTCATAAGAAAAACCGCTTCTCAATTCTATCGGGTTTACCGTCTCGTGGGGATTCTTCTCATTTTGAGTCGGTAATTGACCCGGCTTCCTCGAGGATTGATTTGCAGCAAGTTGGGCAACTTGAGTCTCAAGTGCCTTATGTGACGCGATTTGCTGTTGATTTTGTTGATCATTCAGCTGCAATTGCTTCGATATGGCTTGCATCATTTACTTAAGCTCACCCAATTCACTCACCCCACTAGAAGATGATGCACCTTGGTTAGGAGGGTTGAAGGAAGGAGGCTTCTGATAGCCCTGTTGATTCTTGTGTGGAGGAATATACTATTTCTTTGGGTTGGAGGAGCAAAGTGGGATTGAGCACATTCGACTACTCAACCTAAAATTGGGATGGACGTTTGGCTCGTAATAAGTGTTGTTCTGCCTGTAATGTTGAAAGGCAGCGCATTGCTCAAAAGGATGGGACAATGATCCGAGACATGTCCCTCTCCCCCATATCTTCTACGAGCACGAAAGGACCGTCTGTCACAAAGATTAACCTGGTACATGCCCCCTTGGAAACTCCTCCTAGCTCATACTTGTCAAACCTTGCGGTGAGGGCTTCAAGTGTGACAGAAGAAGACTCAGCAGCTCTTCTTTGATTTCCTCTCGAGTTCCCATATTCAGCCTTATGGATGGCCAAATCATCTATGATCTTCCACCCTTTGGTTGCTCCAAAGTTTTTAGCAAATCGGCCATTGGCTGCAGCATCTAAAATGGCCCTCTGATCGTCATACAATCCATTATAGAAATGATTGCATAGACTCCACTTTTCGAAACCATGGTGCGGTATGGTTCGCACTAGCTTCTTAAATCGAGTCCATGCCTCGTGAAAGTTCTCGTCAGGCCCTTGTTTGAAGCTCGTTATCTGAGCTCTAATGGCAATAGTCCTTGATGCAGAAAAGTAATTCTTATAGAACGCTAAAGCCAATGAATTCCAATCAGTTATGGCGTGAGCAGTTCGGTCCAAATCCCTATACCACTCCCTCGCAGCATCGCGGAGTGAGAAGATGAACAAGGTTTCTTTTATCTGATCAGCTGTCACGCCAGCAGGTGCGGTAAGTAGGGTCGATCTCCACAGGGAGGCAAAAATGAGATTTATCTGTCTAATTTTAGTCTATGAGTAACGGGTCACAATGTGGGGGTTTGAAATGATTTACTAAAACTATTAAGAGACTAAGGAAAGAGAGATAAAAATAGAAGAAATTAACAGAAAGAGAAGGGAAACTAGGATTTCGGGTCATCAATAATCGTCAGTTAATTACGGGTAAGGTCACGAGATCGTCGATGTGTCGGTCTAAGGGGCAATGAATATCTCCTTTCGGTCTCAATTCGCCCTAAAATGCTATTAGCTTAACTTTCGCCCTCACTAAAGCATCCTATTGTTCACTGCAGGTCTCACCTATTCCAAGCTATCGGTCCAGGTCAAGGTTTACCAATATTAAAAGGCTAATTGTGTCGACTCAACTAGCAGGATACAGTTAAAGCAGCGATTAACAACATAGACTACAACTACAACGACAGATCTATAAACCTAATTAGCAATTAACATTAGTCTAATGAATCACCTAATTCTAGCAAGAGTATTTAGCTAGACATGGGTAAAGGGAGAACGAGAATAAAGGAATTAAGAACAATAAACATTAACATAAAATAAAGAGGTAAAATAAGGGAAAAAAGTTACAGTAGAAATAGATCCGGAATTAATAGAAATGAAGAGCAAGGCAGTCGTCCGTCCCCTCTACTGACTCCAGGGAATGAATGATTCCTTTAGGTCTAACTTAGTATCTCTTATATAATGAGAGATAATTATTATTAATCTAATTATAAGATAAAACTAAGATATAATCTAATTATTCTCGACTAATATCTTCTCGCTGTAACTAGTACTCGATCGAGTGATTTATCTACTCGATCGAGTACTTTTCCTGCTTTGCGCACTGAACTTCAAACGGCTGCCATTTCTTCGTTACTTGGGAAAACAGGGCGATTCCGGTGGCGTTGGAAAGCTAAGAGGACACGCTTTCATCTCCAATTGGAATCACCTGAATATCGGTTGTAGAACTCGAGATATAGATCTTCAAAGTAGGCACTAGCAATTTGAAGTTCTTCCTTTGCTCGCCTAGCTATCTTTCTTCTTTGCGCATCTCAAAATAGCTACATTCCCGCTCCAAATTCACTCTTCCTCCAAATGCATGCTAAACGGACGGTAAATGGCTTGATTTCACTAATTTATGGTCCAATCCTGCAATTAGGGCAAAATAACCCAAAGTAGCATATTCGGGGCATTTCGTAGCATAAAACCACGATAAAAGCATAAAGATACGCGCATAAATTAGGCTAAAAGACTATATAAAATGCACGTATCAAATCTCCCCAAACCAAACCTTTACTCGTCCTCGAGTAAACTAAAATGCAACTAATGGAACGGAAATGATAACTCAGAGCTAGCTTAACTTGCCTATTTGAACCATTTTAATGCAAGTTAAAATCAACGATTCTGACTACAATGGTCGAGACATAAACGAATTATAAGATGTCCATAAATAAAGCTGACCTATCGACCTTGCAAGACCAACAAAATCGGACTCTCACGTGGTCACTCTTTTCTAATGAAGCAAAGGGTGAAAGTATATGTATAATAGAGAAAGAGAAAACAGTCACTCACCTAGACTGCGACCTACATAACATGCATGCAACAAAGATGATAGACGATTCAAGTACTAATGCACACACTCCAACCAATAATGTCCGTCACAGCTGAGGGCTTACAAATGATATGGGAAAGTGAGGTTCAGGTGAGAAAAGGCAAAACAAGTTATGGAAATGTGAAGGTAAAAGCGTCAAGCTAGTTCCTAAACAGAACCATATAAGACCGTCCGAATCTCAACTGACTAAAAAAATAAACACAAGTGCCCTTCATTGGCACAAAACTCACTACCCAATACACAATCTCCTCAAAAAGATATGAATAAAACGGAGGAGTGAGACCGTCACAAGATAAAAAATGAATACGTACGGTCTCAAAATACAACCAGACAACAAATTTTTGATTTTTTCATTCTTTCCTGGTTTCCTGCATACGTGATTTTGATTTTGTTTCATATTTTTTTTTTTCACGTAAATTTCTCTTTTTTTTTTTTTTTCTTTTTTCTTTTCTCCCTCCTTATATACACCAACTCCAATCAAAATACACACGGCCAATCTGCGGACGGAAAAATATACCCCAAAAGACAAACTAAACTAGCTTAACTAGGCAGGCTGAGTTTTGGATGTAGCTAATGGGTCAAAAAGGCAAGATTTGGCTTAAGTGGAGCTATATGGGTGAAAAATATAAGAAAAGGGGAAAATTTATAAGCACCTCCCTGCATGTGACACCGACCACAAACCCGAATGTATGCATTTGACAAGAAATCGAATGTCATAAAAGTGCAAAAATAATGAACATGCTATGCAAGGAGTACTACTCTCAATTCCTACATGAACCGGTCATGAATGTCACCAGTTATAAGGCTCTAAAACTCAGAAATTGTAGAGTAGGTTGCCAATTTATCAGGTCAAGTCTACACGGTCAGCTATATTTGAACAAAAACTCGTAGATATGCGCAAGACTCAGCTAATAACTGTCAATAAAGTGCAAGGCTCAAGTAAAAAGACAAGTTAAAGTGCAATTTCATCACGGAAATCTACCGTTCCGACTCAACTTATATGCAAAAATAAACGTGAATATTTTTTGAATTTTTTGAATTTTTGAATTTTTAGGGAATTTTTAAATTTTTATGGAAATAAACAACAATGCAGACATAAATTAAATGTGATAACAGAAATGCAATAAAAACAAGATGCAGACACAGATATGGATGCATAACCTCCCCAAACCAAACCGTACAATGCCCTCATTGTACCAAAACATGGAAAGGAAATGCAAACTAAAAGAGAAAGAGAGTAAATGCGGAAAACTCACAAGATTGCGCGAATAAGGGGCCTCCCCAAACCAGCCAGCAACATGGGAGGTCACTAATAGCTCCGAAACATCGTCACAAGAAGCTAATCCAAGCAATGGGCGTCCAAAACAGCTCGATCGAGAGGAATAGTGGTCGATCGAGTAAAAAATTTTTATTTTTATTTTTATTTTTTTTTTGGGTTTTTTTTTTTTTTTCAGGTACTCGATCGAGTAGAAATTTCACTCGATCGAGTAAAATCAGCAGAAAAGCTCTCGATCGAGTAATCTCCAGTGTATTCCTGCAAAACGCAGTAAAAATTGCCCGCAAAACTAACAAAGCAAGCATATTGATATAGTCTATGGTACGAAGACCAATTATAACACACAACTGAAATAAAATGCAATGTTTGAAAAACAACTAAAATAAATCTCCGGGTTGCCTCCCGGGTAGCGCTAGTTTCAGACAGGTCTCAGCTCGACCTTCTTTTTGACCAACTACTCTAATTGAACCCAATCAAAGCAACTCAAAGCTCGCACCAACTTTGTCAAATAGGCTGCGCATGTGCTACACAAAACTGTAAGTAGCACCATAATATAGTAATAGCATAGGAAATTGAAATGCAAGATCGTTTAAGCCTAACGAATTTCCTATGACAGCTCCCAAAATCATTCACAAGATAATTACGCCCTCCGGCTAAGGGCGGAATATAAAAACTCAAAATAACCGCAGGTGGAAAATAAAGGACTCAGGAGCATTCAACTTAAAAATAACGCGAGTAAAATTTAAATGCTCGGACGGGTAAGAAGCGTGAGGTGAAGGAGTCAGTCGGCTAAAGGTGAAGGTGGATAATCATCCCGGATGCAAGGGGTTGTAAAGTCAATTGGGTCAATCGGGTCCTCTATAATAGGCTCATCATCTATATCATCATAAGTATCCCATTTGACCTCAAGACTGTCTAAATCTACCTCCTCACTCTTCTTATCGCTAGACTCGTCAAGATGGAGATTCTCAAAGAGAGCCTTCAAATCACCCTCACTATCAGTGCAAGAATCATAAAGGGGTTCTAAACTATCCTCATAAAAAGGATTGTCAACCACGCTAGTGGTCTCCTCTATGTCTCCGTCAGCACTTCCTAGATTGGTTTCTAAGGTCTCACCCACGCCCTCATTTGAGTCAACATGAAGAGAAAAGTTAGGTTTAAGAGATTCAACAGCAAACCAATCAAATAATTCTAATACCTCATTTACGGGGATTCCTTCGAAATCCCACTTACCAATAGATTCTAGGTATGCTCGCGTAGGGTCATTCATACCCCGGAAGATAGTCCAGCACAATTGGAGTTCAGAAAATGCATCTCAAATGGGGCTCGAGCCACTCCAAAAACCTGGCTAAATAAGTACCAAAAATTTCGTTCTCTTCCTGCGGAAAGAGAAGAACGAAAGACATAATAACGGTCTCAAGGAACCGAAGCTCCTTGAGACAAGAAATAAACTAAATAAAAAACAGATAAAACTGCGCTGCCTCCCCGGCAACGGCGCCAAAATTTGATGCGGTCGTTTCTACACCAAAAATAAAATACCTAAGTACAAATAACAGAAGTCAGCGGTAAGTAGGGTCGATCTCCACAGGGAGGCGGTTTACTATCTATTTGTCTATTTATCTGTCTAATGTCACAATGCTGGGTTTGATTGATTTGGACTAACTAAACTACTGAAGCTAAAGGGAAAAGAATTAACAGTAAGGGAAGGGAAGTATGGTAAGAGTCGGTCCACCGTGGCAGCTACACTATCGAGAATACTAAGGCGATTAGACTATTGATAAGAAGAGCTATGGTCGTCACCTTTCGGTCCTTAAACCGCCCTAAAGCGTAAATAGCTTAGCTTTCGCCCTCACTACAATACCCTATTGTAATTAAGCAAGCCTTCCCTTCCAATCTTTCGATCCAGGTCGGGGTTAACTAAATTTATGGTCTCCTGCATGCATACATTCAACCTGATAACAGTTAAATTGCCTAAAACAATTCTTATCGCAAGACTAATCTGATTAAGTCAATTAAAACATCGCTACCACGGCTTCCCTAATCCTAGCATACTACGGGGAATTAGCTACTCATAATAAAATAAGCAATAACAATAATTAAAGAAGAAATAAGCATTAAAAGAGAATAAAGGAAGGAATTACTGAATTAAGTGATCCTAAAAATGAGCAAGAAGAAAAGTAACAGTGTATAAACAAGGGAGAAGAGTAACGTGCAGTCCCCCGGATTCAGAGTGTGTCTAAACTGACATCCTAACTCCTATTTATAAGAAAATAGGAGTATAATTAAACCTAATGACGGAATTAAAGCAAAAAGCCCAACCCATCAGCGAAATCCACTCGATCGAGTGGATTAAAATCACTCGATCGAGCAAACTTGACTCAAAACCGTTCGATCGACAAGAGAAGCTCTCGATCGACTAAACACAATTAAGCAACTGGTCGATCGACCAACTAAACCACTTGATCGACTTATTTCATGGCCTAAAACCACTCGATCGACTAGTTAAGTGCTCGATCGAGTGGATCTTAACTCCAGCAGCTCATAATTCTCGTTAAATTGACTTTGACATGTCCTTTTAGCTCCCGGAACACCTTCACGCATCCCAAGACATCAACATTTCCCGCTCCAAATCATCTCTTCCTCCAAATGCATGCTAAACGGACGGTAAATGGCTTGATTTCACTACTTTATGGTCCAATCCTGCAATTAGGGCAAAATAACCCAAAGTAGCATATTCGGGGCATTTCGTAGCATAAAACCACGATAAAAGCATAAAGATACGCGCATAAATTAGGCTAAAAGACTATATAAAATGCACGTATCAAATCTCCCCAAACCAAACCTTTACTCGTCCTCGAGTAAACTAAAATGCAACTAATGGAACGGAAATGATAACTCAGAGCTAGCTTAACTTGCCTATTTGAACCAGTTTAATGCAAGCTAAAATCAACGATTCTGACTACAATGGTCGATCGCAAACGAATTATAAGATGTCCATAAATAAAGCTGACCTATCGACCTTGCAAGACCAACAAAATCGGACTCTCACGTGGTCACTCTTCTCTCATGAAGCAAAGGGTGAAAGTATATGTATAATAGAGAAAGAGAAAACAGTCACTCACCTAGACTGCGACCTACATAACATGCATGCAACAAAGTTGATAGACGATTCAAGTACTAATGCACACACTCCAACCAATAATGTAGGGCATTTGTAGCTAGCTCTGAGTTATTTTTTTCCGTTCCTTTAGTTGCATTTTAGTTTACTCGGGGACGAGTAAAGGTTTGGTTTGGGGAGATTTGATACGTGCATTTTGTATAGCCTTTTTAGCCTATTTTATGCACGTATTTCTATGCTTTTATCGTGGTTTTATGCTACGAATATGCCCCGAATTGCATACTTTGGAAGTTCTTGTATTAATTGCAGGAATGAGCTTAGAGATGCGGAATCAAGCCTAAAACATGTCCCTACGCATGCATTTAGGAGATGAGTTGAGTCGGAGCTTGGAAAGTACTATTTTGAGATGCGCATTGGAGTAAGGAAGTTAGGCGAGCCAAGAAAGTGCTTCAATTTGCTAGTTTCTGCTTGTAAGAGCCATATCTCGAGTTCTACAACAGTTATTAAGGTGATTCCAGTTGGAGGTGAAAGCTTATCCTCTTAGCTTTCCAACGCCACCAACCACGCCCTATTTTTCCAAGTAACGAAGAAATGGCAGCCGTTTGAAGTTCAGTGCGCGAAGCAGGAATTTATGGCGAGAAGTGCTCGATCGAGAACTATTTCTATTCGATCGAGAGCCCATTTGCTCGATCGAGAGCTACTTCTTCTCGATCGAGTGATTAAAGGGAAAGAAGTCTTCGATCGAGAGGAATTGTTCTCGATCGAGAGGAATGCTAAGGAATATCACTCGATCGAGAGCCTTAAGTGCTCGATCGAGCAACAATCCTTGACAATTTGGGCTTTTAAGCTTTATTTTTCGCAATTAGGTTAATAATCCTATTTTTCTTATAAATAGGATATGAGGTCGACATAATGAGGGGGCTTCTCCTCTCTTATCATCCCATATACTTTGTTACTGCTACTTTTGCTACTGTTACTTTAATTTCGGATCTAATTCCAGTAATTCCTTCTCTTCCTTTCCTTCTATTTATTTAATGTTTGTTTTTCCTCCTTTCTTTATTATGTATTTTCTTTACTTAATCATGCGTAGCTAATTTCCCCTAGTATGTTAGGATTAGGGAAGCCGTGGTAGCATGTTTTAATTGACTTGAATAGATTAGTCTGGCGATAAGAATTGTATTAGGCAATTTAATTATTATCAGGTTGAATGTATGCATGCAGGAGACCAATTATAAAAGTAGTTAACCCCGACCTGGATCGAAAGATTGGAAGGGAAGGCTTGCTTAATTACAATAGGGTATTGTAGTGAGGGCGAAAGCTAAGCTATTTACGCTCTAGGGCGGTTTAAGGACCGAAAGGTGACGACCATAGCTCATCTTATCAGTAGTCTAATCGCCTCAGTATTCCCGATAGTATAGTTGCCACGGTGGACCGACTCCTAGCATACTCTCTTCTCCTCTGTTAACTTCTTGCGTTTATTTCTCTCTTACCTTTTTGTTAGTTTAGTTCAATTTAAACAATTTAAACCCTCATCTCTGTGACAACCCGACAGACTGAATTAAACAGTTAATTAGCAAAATAGCCTCCCTGTGGAGATCGACCCTACTTACCGCTGACTTCTGTTAGTAGTAACTATTTAATTAAATTGGCTTGCATTAAATTGGCTATTTTGCTAGTGAGACCTTGGGGATGTGGTACTGCTGAGCACAATGCAGCTGTAGTTGTGCCGCCACATCCATCCTATCAATGGCCACCGCAACAAGATCCTCCCGATATACAAGAAGAAGAATTTGCGGAGCTGAGATCTTTATTGGAGACAATTGCATCTCAAATGCAAGCTCAGCAAGATTATGATAGACAATTCTACTCGCGAGTTAAGGAACTCGAGTCTGTAGTTGCTCGGTTAGCGGTGAGATGCAAGAAGAAGAGGTATACCTTCTTGAGAGCGGTCTTTCCCCGAGGAAACCATGTTACCCAATCTTTGAGGATGACTTTTATGACTCGACGACGAGTTTCTATCATATTTCACTAGCTTACGCGAAGATTTCAATACATGACGGGAGGAATCACTCGATAGAGTGACTAATATTAGTCGATCGAGTGATTTTCCAGGAGAAAGTGCTCGATCGAGTGATATTTCCATTCGATCGAGTGGAATTCAGGAGGAAGTTGGTCGATCGAGTGATATTTCCACTCGATCGAGTGGAATTCAGGAGGAAGTTGGTCGATCGAGTGATTATTTTGCTCGATCGACTGATTTGGCCATTGGGAGCTTTGATTCGTCATATGGGTTTGATTTAGATGACGATTTTGATGATGATAATGGATACGGTGAGTCTCCCTTATTCACGGTAAGTCGGATACACTTGAAGTGCGATTTACGGGATGGATTCCATGAAGAGGTTGATGAAGAAACAATTGAGTCGGTACTTGCTCCTAGCACGGATGAGGTAATGCATTCCTTTGTCGGTGATTCCATTGTTGAGAGCGACCAACTTGAGGTAGTAGACGATAATCTTATTATTGTTTGTTTTAATAGCATATTGCCTCGTTTGATTCATGCTTCTTCCTTTAATGCTATACCCCCTCTCATGTGGACGTTTAAACTATCAACTTTTTACCGTCCTTATCATTTTAAAATTGTTAATCTGAGATGGAGCCCTAGATTATCGTTAATTGCTCCCGCGCTCCTCTATTATGTGGATAAATTTAGGAGCGCTCATAGGAAATTTGTACGACTTAAAAAGTTAAACATTTTTCTTTCCTATTTCTGTAATCCGCTTTTGTGCTACTTATGCTTTTGTGTAGCACATGCGCAGATGTATGATCCGATCTTTCGCGCTTTGAGTTGTTTTGATTGTGACTATTAGAGAGGCTCGAAGAAAAGAAGGTGTTGGGACTGACCGAAGCTAGCGCTACCGGGAGGCAACTCGGCGATTTTAATTTTGCTTTTTATT